>NC_134142.1:116482651-116785681 GCF_033958435.1 Carettochelys insculpta | reverse complement strand
GCCACAGTCTGCTGTGGGAGCCTTCAGTAATGCTCAGAACAGGCATAGGAATGAAGGAAGAGGTTGAGCGCTAAGACACAAGGGATGCATTGCCTCCCTTGCTTCTTACACCCGCCACCCATGTCCCTGATTAGCAGGGTGCATAAGTTCCAAATGTAGGAGCTGCTCTAGCTCACAACTGGCTAAGATCTGTCTCGCACTTTATCCCCATGGAAATGGTGCAGTGCAGGCATGGCCTCTTCCGCATTCTCCTGCCCAAGTGAGTATTGGGGTAGTGGGTATAAAAGCCAGTTACACTACTTTATGCCACCTGAGAGCTCTCCTATTTGGGAATTATAGGCAGCTAGCCAGGCAGGGCCAGATTCTACCACTTTCTGCTGTCTAAGTGGCACAAAATGGATGGAACAGGGGAAGAGAATAGAATCCTATTTTTGTTTCTATTTCTTAGTACTAGTGAGTATATTTTGAAGAGATCCAAGTTCAAGTACATTTGTAGCCCGGACAATCCCTCATAAAAAGGGATGAAGAGAGCTACGTCCAGAAACTGAAATTCCATTATGTATTACAACTGTAACAGGCAGAATCAACTTCACTTGATGTCAAATTACTGTTGTGTCTGATTAATATTTCTTGGCCATATTATCCTTAAATACGGGTTGTCAAACATGTTTCTGAGCAGCCAGAGAAAATTCTGCTAGAACACAGTGTGAATGAGGCACCTGGCCACAAACTGTTCGTCCCAATGCTGTACAATATGCTGTCTTATATCACCATCTAGTGTCCTCCACTGACAGCACAACAGAAGCAGCTCTTACAGGAGTCTTTTCCCTTTCTTTGCCTTTCTTTCTTTTTTTTTTCTTTTGGGTCTTTGCCCACGAAAGCTCATGCTCCAAAATATCTGTTAGTCTATAAGGTGCCGCAGGACTTCTTGTTGTTCTCAAAGATCCAGACTAACATGGCTACCTTTCTGATACTTTCCCCTTTCTTTTGTTAATATACTCATTAAGGGCCTGATTCTGCTCACCGAAGCCAATGAGCATCTCTGTTGACTTTAATGGAAGCGGGAGTAGGCCGCTTTTTGGTTTAAACGCGGAGGGCTAACTCCTCAGCTGGGGTACCGCGGTGTCCAATGTGGCGAACGGGGAAGCATATCGTGGCAAATTCGGATTGGCGGCTGGTGCAGTGGCTTGGGTGGTGGCATGGTGGCTCCCTGGGCGCCACACAGCAGCAGCAGTTTGGGAGCTCGGATGCCGTATGGCTGGCTTGGACGCTGCACGGTGGTTCCTCGGGTGCTGCGCTACTGGAACTGCAGAGCACCAAGAACCGTGCAGTGCAGCACTCGAGGAGCCTCCCCATCGCGTGGCCCCCAAGCCAGCCACGTGGTGCCCAAGCTCCCAAGCCACCGCAACTATGTGGCGCCCAAGGAACTGAAGCATGAGCCCCCCGGGCCGCCATGCCACCGCCTCAGCTGCCACACCAGCTCTTGGGGCTGCGCAGCTTGGGTCTGCATGGTTCTGCCAGAGGCTCTGGTGAGTCACTGGGGGCAGGGGAGTAGGGTGTCTGCCTGCTGGAGGGGCAGTTAGGGAGCCTAGAGGGGGTGGGGGCAGCACCTGGCCAGAGGCATGGGCAGCATGTGGCAATCAGGTGTCTTCTTTTGGACACCAGTGATTTAGCATCACCAAAGTGAATGAGGCTGTGCTGATTATTTACATCACTGAGAATCTGGACTAACCTGTGCAATGTTTATGACATTAAACAGTGCTGGGCACTTGGGGAATTGAACAATTTCCTAAGGAAATTTCCTGATGCTGCCCTGTCCTAGCCCAAATTCTGTTTGCAATTACAACAGTATAAAGTCAGAGCAAACCCATATAAATCAACAAAACTACTCCAAATTTAAACCACTGCACAAAAGCTCTTCACACACTTGATGAGTTGCAAAAAATATATTGCATAAAATAAACTGACTTCAGGTAACAGTGTAACAGCTAACCTTTCAGTAATGAAGTCCCTGTTGCATTCAGCAACACTTAATGGGGAAAAAAAAATAAGAATTCAGGGTGCTTTTAGGATCACTGCTTCTTTTGTCTTTCATTTATTTGACTATTTGCAGGTGCAGTTACCTGGTTTGCACACCCAAGTGTGGCAACTGTGAGACACTTGAATCAATGGGCAGAACAAGGACTTGGGGGGAGGGGGAAGACATATTGCCTTGTCTCTAGACACTTTAACTTGTTTATGCCCAAAATGGTATAATGAATGAAGCTGTGTTGTCCCAGTTCTGATTAGGCTGTCTCATGTGCAAATTAAAACTGTTGGTAACTGAGCAAAGTATCAGCACAGCAGCTTTTCCTTGTTTTTTACAAACCAGAATACACGCTAGCCCTAATTAGTGCTCATGAGTAAAAACTCTTCTGTTTGAAATATGTGTGTCATTTTATTCCTCACAACAGATAAGCAGCTTGGACCACAGTGTATCACCATTCTCCCACACTCCCTGACTTGTTTAAAAATCTCCCAATTCCTCTTTTCCTGTTTTCTTTTTCTCTTTTCACCATATCCATAGACTTTAAAACTTGTACAATGGCAATTTTGCCTTCTTTAATTTCTCCTTCAACATGCTGTTGCTTGCAAAGGTTGGCCTGTAGCTTGAGATTTTCTCTGATCTCACAGTTAAACTTGTATTCCCTTTGGAATTTCCATTTTGCATGGGGTACACGCAGAGCTGCCTGGCTGTGTCTTTACATAAGAGCAGCAAGGGGGACATACTACTGCTTCCAGGAGCTACTTGAGGTAAGTGCCATTCAGTGCCTCCCCAGGCCCCAGCCCACAGCCCTGATCCCACTCCCACCCTCCGAACCCTCACTCCCAGCTTGGAACACCCTTCTGAACCCCAAATCCTCTTCCCCAGACCCACCCCAGCCAGAACCTTCAGCCCCTCAAGCCCTTACCTCCTATGCACCCCAAACCCTTTTTCTCCATGCCCCAGGCCAGAGCCCCACTACTACACCCCTAATCCCGGAGACTGGACCCTCAGCCAGTGCCCTCAACCCAGGCCACTGCCCCAGCCTGGACCTCCTTCTGAACCCTGAACCTCTCATTAGTGGCCCCACCCCAGAGCCCACACCCCCAGCAGGAGCCCTTAGTCCCTTCCACCCCTGCAGCCGCTGAGCCAATGCAGAGGAAAGGAGAGATCAAGGGTGGGAAGAGAAGTGATGGGGGTGAAAGCAGAGTGTGGGGGGGGGGCCTTGGCTAGGGGGCGGGGCCCAGACGGGGTCTCAGAGAAGGGTTGGACAGTAGGAAGCTGGGCCCCCTACCCTGCATGGGTGGCCCAGGTCAACGGGTTTGGAATGCAGAGGCCTAGGGGAAGGCATAGGGCAGCCAGCCATGAAACAGAGCGCCCCCTGCAGGCCTTGGAAGGTAGTGCAGCCTGACCTACCTCTGGGGCTCAGTTCCTGCGCCTGCTCCGGCCGGCGGTGCAGTTGCGTTGCCATGCCAACCAGAGCCACGCCCCCAACCAAACACCCAATCACGGGTGGTGGCCTGGCAACGCTGCTGTGGCTCCCAATCAGGACGGAGGACCAGGCGCGCGGCCCTCAACGGGCGATTCAGAAGCCAGCCTTCTGGCAGCGCGCACGCGCGTTGGAAGTCGTCGCGGCCGCCGGCAGAAGGGGCTGACGCACACCGCGCGGGTTGTGACCTCGGTGCGTGGGGTCGGTAGGGGGCGCCCCTTGGCGGCGCTGCGGGCGGATGGGGCCGGCGCAGTCTGCTGGGGGCGATCGCGGAGGTGCCTGACCCCGCCGGGCTGAGTCCATGCGGCGCGGCGAGCTCAGCAGCCACGGCGGGACCCCGAGCAAGGCCGCCCTGGAGGAGCAGGCAGACGGCGGGACCCCGGCTGCCATGGAGGCGCCCCCGGGCCCCAGCGGAGACCTGCCGCCCCCGGCCCCCAGCGCCGGCCCCGGCCTTCGCCGCAGCACCGAGTCCGAGGTGTACGACGACGGCACCAACACCTTCTTCTGGTGAGACAGCACCCCGGGTCCGGCCCGTCCGCTCGCCCGAGCAGGGCCCCCCAGCCTCGGACCGCTACCTCCTTGGGGCCCCCGGGCTCTCTTATCCCCCCGCGGGTTCTCTGGGTTCTCTTATCCCCTCCCGCTACCCGCCCCGGGGCCCCTGGGCTCTCTTGTCCTCCCCTCACCCCGCGGTTCCTCTGAGCTCTCCCCCGCCTTCTCCGCCCGCCGCGGGCTCTCTGACCCCCACCAGCTCCCCTACCTGCAGGAAACCCTGGTGGCCTTTCGCTTCCAGTGCGGGCCGGCCGCTGTCCCCTGCGTGCCACCTCTAGCTCTTTCCCCAGGGAGCTGCCGGGCCCCTGCCCCTCACCGTGTCGCTGTGTACTGACCGGCATCCCCCGTATGTGCCCCACTAACAGCCTGTCTCCGTTCAGGCTGTTCTGTACCAGCTTGCCTTGCTTGCCTCGAATAACCATTCAGCTTTCTTTTCTGCCTTCATTGCCTCTTTCCGTAAGGCAGTGGGGGAGATGAGTGAGGTATGTGAAGAAGGGGAGGTGTGTCTGATACATCGCCAGAGACACTCCAGTGTTCTCTAGCCAAGTAGTGGGTGCCAGAATCCTCTGCCCTTCTGGCAGTACGCTCCATCTTCCACACAAGTCCTAAACCTAGAGCTCTTTTCCAACACACACCTGAAGAACTTAAGGCTACATCTACACTACCACTTCTGTCAGTAAAGCTTATGTCACCTGCGGATGTGAATATTCCACTCTGAGCAACATAAATTGTGCCAGTGTAAGTGATAGAGTTCACAGCATCAGGTTGGTGGAAGAATGTCACGTGGTTATTCAATCCTCTTCACAGGAGAGCACTCTGTAGCTGTTTGATGCCTATACATGAGATTTTAGAATGACACAGCTAGCTGCATCTGTACAGATGTGCTGCTATATACTCTCTGGTGCAAGGGTTCACAGAGTATGTGGAGGCAGAGTCTGAAATTTTGTGGGGGGCCACAGCAGGATGGGCTGATGAGCCTGAGACCCATCAATCTAGTGAAAAATGTTGAAATATGCTACTGTTTTTGTTTGTGTATATTCACATTTTTATACGCATTAATAAAGTTTTTTACATTCTGCATACTTATTTTCTTACATGTGCCGAAAGGGTTTTTTTATATGACATAACTAAAACTTCTGTTGGCTTGGATTACATAAGACAGGTGGGGGAGGCACCCTGCTAATTGCAGAGATGAAAAGTGGGGCCTGACATAAAAAGTTTACTCACCCCTGCTCTAGTGCAGGCACAGCCTCAGTCTTGTAACCTTTCAGTCATGTGTACCTTTAAATGTAACGTTATAGCTCCTGCACAGCTCTCTACAGTTGAAAAACAAAAAACCCAGACTATCAGAGGTGCGATCCCTTTACGGCAGTGGTTTTCAATCTTTTTTTATTAGTGGACCCTTAAAAATTTCAGGTGGTGGTCTAGACCTTTTTGGAAATCTTGTAATCCATGGAATGTGCATATTCTGTTTGTGTGCATTTATGGTATGTAAAGTTAAACTTAAACAAGCATCCCCCTTTGCAGGCAAGGGATAGCTCAGTGGTTTGAGCATTGGCTTGCTAAAGCCAGGGTTGTGAGCTCAGTCTTTGAGGGGGCTATTTAGGGATCCAGGGCAAATAGATTTAAAAAAAAAAATCTGTCAGGGATGAAGATAGGTCCTCCTGTGAGTGCTGGGGAGTGCACTCAATGACCTCTCAAGGTCCCTTCTAGGTCTGTGAAATAGATAGGTACATATGAAGTGTCAACCCACTTATTAATCTAGGTCTTCTGTTGAAAGCCACTTGTGATGCTTAAGGAACTTAATGGCTCAATGCTCAAAACAATAATCTGTGAATAGCATTAGAGGGGTAGCTGTTAGCCTGTATCCACTAAACTAGGAGAAGGCCTGTGGCATCTTGTAGACTAATGTTTCTGTAACCCTTAAATTATGGTTGGTCCTATAAAGGCACGTGACCATGCCACCTAGTGCTGGAATCCATCCTGAATTTGGCATTTTTCCAGGGGGGCCTGGAACAAAGGATTCCCAATTTTGAGAAATTCTGTTTAAGGGATGAGGAATAAACAGTGACTGTCATTAGCTGTTTTTTTGAAACTGCCTCCCACCCTAAGAGGATACTCAAGAGCACCTAGGAAACAATCAGAATTGTAATGAGTTGAGTAGAGGAGCATAGCTGGGCCCAGGTCAGAGAAAAAGATCAGCTCTGGCTTGTGTACAACTGCACCTGAAATAAGAACCAGGGCAAGAAATATGGTTTGTAACAACTTAGTTTAGTATTAGTGTATTAGGTGTAGCTATTATGTTTTGTTTCATTTTTCGTGGTAACTTTGATCTGTTTTAACTTGTGGTCACTTAAATCCTACTTTTTACGCTTAATAAAAGTCACTTTTGTTTATTATCAAACCCAGTGTAACTGTTTTTGGAGGGATGGGGAGGGAGGAACAGCAGTTGTGAATATCTCTTTCATGGAGAGTGAACTTTATGAGCTTGTTCTGTGTAAAACTTTTATACAAAGTACGACAGATTTATTTGGTGTTTTGGTCCTATCTGGAGTTGTGCTCCTGGATGTTGTCACATCCCTGGAACTGAGCCCTCCAGTTGCGGGGGGGGGGTGGGGGGGGGCTGTTACCCCAACTCTTTGCCTTGGCTGGAGGAGATCAGAGCTACTGGCTCAGCAGGCAGGGTGGTGAGGTACCCAAGAGGGCAGGTAGGCGGGCTCAGTGGTATGATCAACACAGCAGGTAACAGTCTCAAGGGGATTGCTGTGATCCAACATGTCACATAGTCTGTGGACCCGCAGGGATCTGCAGACCACAGATTGAAGACCACTGCCTTTACAGTGAAGGTTCAGAATTATGACACAGTGGCATGGGATGTAGTCTCCATAACCAGACTTTTGCCGTATTTTGTCTTGCTAGTGTCCCAGTACAACAGACTGTAATACTAGGAAATAAGAGAATGAACCAGAGGGATATAACTAAGACTACATCTACATTACTGCTGAAAATCAGCTGCTTAGGATATATGTTCTGGGGTGCCATTTCACACGTGCAAAATGGCGTTTTCCAGGGTCAACATTGACCCTGTAACTCCTTGCGAGCCACGAAGATTAAAGAAGGGTGACGGGAGGAGTGCTCCCGTTGACCTTCTTATGTGGAGACAGGCACAGAAGTGGACTGCTGAAAAGTCAATTTTAGCTATGCAGTTGATGTAGATAAAATCACATATCAGCCATCAACTGCTAGGTGTAGTGTAGACATAGCCTAAGAGTCATTGCATAAAACTGATAAAGTAGAGCTTTATGCGAAGGATCAAGACGTTGTTTGGCACTGAGAAATATTTGACAATTAAAATCTTCTAAGAACTGGTTGCGTAAGCCGTGTTGCTTGGATCCCTTTGGGCAGGAGAGTGCAAAATGAGGGGGCAGGCCCTCTTGGAGGGGGCATTAAATTTCATAAGTGGGGGCACAGCTGGCTCTCAGCCTCATCCATCCAATTAAAAATATTGAAATAGGTTACTCTTTTTGTCTGCATATTCACATTTATATACTGATTAATAAAGTTTTTACGTTCTACAGACTTATTTTCTTACATGTGGTGAAAGGTGTTTTTTGTTTTTTTGTTTTTTTCATAGGAACATAACCAAAATTTCAGTTGGTTTGGATTACATTAGGTGAGGTGCAGGGAGCCCTGCTAACGCAGGGACGAAAAGTGAGGCCTGATGTAAAAAGTTTGCTCGTCCCTGCCTTAGGGATGAGCTACATGCAGACTTTATTTCAGTTTGAATTAGCAGATGTAGTTGTTGCAGTCCAAGGCTATAGACACTTCTATTTTGGGAGAAAAATGGCTTATTTTGAGTTAGTTAAATTAGATGTAGCCATTTTTATTTCAAAGTAAAATTGGCTATAGAGATTTGCATCAATTCAGTTAAATTGTTTTAACTGAGTTATTTAAAGTGGTGCAGATTTGGTTTTAGACCAGTCCTTGGGTTGAAGCAGTAGAGAATACCACCTGTCCAGTACTTGCCAGGGAAAGAGGAGCAAGAGAAGAGAAGTAGACTTCTTTAACTTCGTAATTCCTTTCTTTTCCCTTTAGTTTTCTTTTGGGGAGTGATAATCGCTCTTCCCATAGGTAAATAACTCCTGTACTTTAGTGTGGGCTTTTGCACTTTTGTGGAATTCTGGCCCTGTCAAAATCCAGATACTAACAACATTAAATCACATTCTTCTTCGAGTGTCCCCGTGGGTGCTCCACAATAGGTGTCGGGCTCGCCCGGCGCCGCAGATCGGATCTTCCAAGCAGTTTCTGCCGGACCGCGCATGCGCCGGTGTGCGCTGCTCCCTTGCGCGCTCCTGGCCACGTGCGCGATCCGGTCCCCGCCAGTCCCTCTTAACCGCCGTCGGCTGCAGACAGAATCTGACTAGGCTACGGCCAAGTTAGCGTATTCAATGGTTTTAACTGTTTTTTCTTTAAAGTTTTCAAGTTCTTAGGCTACTGTTAAGTTAGCCAGTTGTTATTTTCAAAAAAAGAAACAACAAGCGGGACGGCATTCAGTCCAGTCCTAGTAACAAGCAGAGCACCAGAGGCCAGGAGCCTAGGGCCATTAGCCCTCCTGCCGTGGCAGGCTATCGGAGAGGGGGAAAAACAGCACAGAGAAGGTGCTAAGTACCCATTAACAACTGAACCGCCTCCTTACGATAAAGACGACCTTTCTTCTCGCAATCACGTCAGCTCGCAGGGTGAGCGAACTTGCAGCAGTTATGGCAACGCCACCCTGCACTGTTTTTTCCAAGGAGGCGGTAACCATACGGCTGCATCCAGCCTTTGTTCCCAAAGTTTCTTCTGAGTTTCACATTAACGAACCTATTGTTTTACCCTCGTTTTATCCAAAGCCTCATAACTCTAACAAAGAGGCGGGCCTACACCTCCTGGATGTGAGGAGGGCGCTAGCCTTCTATATAGACAGGACCAAGTCCTTCCGGAAAACGGATAGACTCCTAGTCTCTCTCGCTCCCAAATCGAAAGGAGAAGGTCTCTCTTCGCAGAGAATCTTGAAGCACATCATATCCTGCATAAAAATATGCTACGAACTCAAAAAGACTCCTTTACTGGCCGCTCCCAGGGCTCATTCCACTAGGGCAGTGGCGGCATCAACAGCCTTTTTCAAGGGTGTTGCGCTAAAAGACATTTGCAGAGCGGCGACCTGGTCATCCTATGACACCTTCACCAAACATTACGCCCTTCTCAGGGTATTCCAAGAGGATACCCGTCTCTCAACAGCGGTCCTCTCGGGGACAAGCTGCACATAATCTGATTACCCACCTCCTATCTTGGGTTACTGCTGGGTAGTCACCTAATGTGGAGCACCCATGGGGACACTCGAAGAAGAAAGAAAGGTTACTCACCGTAGTAACGGTGGTTCTTCGAGATGTGTCCCCATGGGTGCTCCACTACCCGTCCATCCTCCCCGCTTCGGTTCTCTGTTTAGTGTTTTGCAGGAGCATCCGAGGCGGTTGGTCAAGGAACTGGTGGGGACCGGATTGCGCACGTGGCCAGGAGTGCGCCAGGGAGCGGCGCGCACCGGCGCATGCGTGGTCCGGCAGAAACTGCTTGGAAGATCCGATCTGTGGCGCCGGGTGAGCTCGACACCTATTGTGGAGCACCCACGGGGACACATCTCGAAGAACCACCGTTACTATGGTGAGTAACCTTTCTTTTTGCAGCGCTAATCAACCCTTGTTCCCTTTTAATAGAACTTCCTTTGTAATAGTATTTGTCAAATGGTTCCTCCAAAGCTGCAGTGTCCAATATGCTTTCTGTTCACCATATGTGGTGAACAGGACACCGCAGTGTAGCCTGACGAGCCGCGCACATGGAGGGGCCTCCACCCCACTCTGCAGACATACCCCACCACTTGGTGGGACAAGTGCATGTCAGGAGCTCTGGCAGCACAGCTCACGGCATGGCCCTATGTTCTGCAACAGGTCCAGTGGTGGAGCAACTCATGTGGCAATGGCTCCAGCTGCATTGCAGCTCCAGCGAGTTACTGGCAGTTTGGCGCACGCGTGTGTGTAATCATTAAATTTTTTGGACACCTCTGGGAATTGTATCCTCACTCTTCACCAAGACATCCCTTCCATTCCTTCATGCTGCTTTTTCTTTGTAAATGAATTGCCTCACATGTCGCTTTTTGGAAAAGTGAAATTTCATACTCCATGTCTGTGTAACTTTCTCTCTTCACTATATGTACATAGAATCAAAGAATATTAGAACTGAAAGGGACTTTGAGAAGTCAAATCCAGTCCACTGCATTCATAGCTGGACCAAATACCATCCAGATCATTCCTAATAGAGGTTTGTTTAACCCGCTCTTAAAAATATCTAATGATCCCACAACTTTCCGAGGCAACTTATTACAGGGGTTTACCACCCTGACAGGAAACTTCTCCTTGTGTCCATCTTAAGCCTCCCTTGCAAAAATGTAAGCCCACTGCTTCTTGTCCTGTCCTCAGAGGTTGAGGAGGATAATTTTTCTCCCTACTGCTTGTTAACCCCCTTTTATGTTACGTGTCCTTGCAATCTTCCATTTTCCAGACTAAACAAACCCCTTTCTTTCAGTCTTCCCTTATAGGATGTGGGTTCTAGGCCTTTAATAATTTTTGCTGCTCTTCTGTATGGTTATCAGAAGAGTCATGAGTGTTTAGGAGTTAGGGCATTTCCCCTCACAAAGCTTTTCTTACGTAATGCCTCTTTATTGAGCCAGAAATGTTGAACTAATTTTACTTAGTCCAGTTGACTGGTGGAACTTGCTTCACTTAAATTTACTGCATGTCAGTTCCACAAGCTATGGTAAACATGATTTTCTTTCATCTGAAATGTCAGTAGTCCATCCTAGTGATTAAAGTGAGCTCCATTTCCACTTTCGCTGAATTTGTCACCTGAGACAAATTTATGTAATTCATGGGAAATCTCAAAGAGAGCTACAGACCGAACCGAGAACGTGCTTAGTGACACTAGAAAGGAGAGGCTCTGTAGGAGGGGAAAAATGAGAACAGAGAAGGATCTGATTTGGCTTGAACTTTGCAGTGATGAGAGGCTCTTGGCTCTGGCCCTGTTGGCTTTGGCAGCAGTTTAAAAAAAGGGGTGTGTTGATCTCAATTACTTGTCTGATACGTTCCTGCAAGTTTAAAGCTCAGTAGGGAAAAATGCAGATGCTGGTAGATCCCAGGATAGTCTGTAGGGAGTTACTGGGAGCTTGCGATACCAAAAGTAAATTTGGCTAGGAAAAAATGTTATCTTCATGGTGCAAGAGCTATCTGGGAGAGACCATGTTGGGAACTTGCCGTATCCAGACACACTGACTCCATCTTGCTGAGGTCTGCAGATAGTGCCACCTTATAAATGGAAGATGGCTAAACCTGTTACTTTGTTAAGCATCATTTTTTGCTCAATTATTTAAAGTCTAATACTGTTCTGTATTTCATGGTTATGTTTTGGAGAAGTAGCCACATGTTCTGCCAGGTTCATAGGTCTTTCCTCTACACTCAGGTGGCCAACCCACAGCTGTTTTAGCCATTAAATGCAGCTCCTCCTTGGAGCCGTGTGCTGGGTGTACTGTCTGCCAGTCTGGGCATGTGCCCCAGCGCTTGGGAGGGAAGTGAGTGATGGCAGTGGCTCCAGTGAGTTGCCAGCATTGAGTTAGAGCCAGTGGGGCTGGGGGTGCCTGGCTCTGGAGGAGGGCATTCTTGAGTCTGGGGGAGGGGGTGGGCATTGAATTAGAGCAGGGTGGACAGTACCTACCTGCTTCAGAGGATGGGGGAGGGCTTCGAGTTAGAGTTGGAGGGGGCTGGGTGTGCCAGGGGCTCGAGGAGCAGTGGGAGATTGGGTTATAGTGGGGAGTCGGGGTGCCTGGTTCTGGAGGAGGGGGTGGAGGGAAAGGGATTGGCTTGGAGCTAGGTGCCTGGCTCTGGGGGAGGGCATTGAGCCATGTATTGATATATAGCTATATAAAAATAAGTATATAATACATGGCTCTTTGCACTCTATCCACGTGGCTCTTAGTCCCTAACTGGCAGGCCACGCCTTAAATGAGTTTGTCATTAAAAGTCTGTATTAGGTTTAGAGCTGGTATTTATACTATAAACCATATTCTAATCTATACTAGATTAATCAGAATTGCCATAATAAATACTGGTGTTATTTTCATAACTGACACTTTAGGGCCGTGTCTACACATGCCCCAAACTTCGAAATGGCCATTCAAATGGCCATTTCGAAGTTTATTAATGAAGCTGATGGGAATAAGGGGACTTCGAAGTAGGCGGGGTCCTTTCGAAAAGGAGCCCCATCTGGATGAGACGCGTGGCGGCGAGCCGCATCAATTTCGAAGCGCTGAATATGCATTTCAGCGCTTTATTAGTAAACTTCGAAATGGCCGTTTGAATGGCCATTTTGAAGTTTGGGGCACGTGTAGACGTAGCCTAGCAGAGTTAGACGGATACCTAACCGTTTTCTCTAGGACTCTTAGCAGAAAGCTTCTTTAATGCATTTCCAATATACTTCACTATAAGAACAGTGAGGACAATTTGTACAACTGCAACAAAACTTTTCGGTGTTTGTGGAATTAGTGTAAGAAGTGCTAATATCTTTGTTTTGTCAGTAGTGCCTATCATGATATTTATGCACTGACAGCCAAAATTCCCAAAGAAAGTGTTCATGGAGGGTTCAATGAATGGCAATCTAGTTTTTCACCTTGCAAGAAGCTGGATTTACCTCAGTGACTGCTTAAAGGACCATAATCTTATTTGTCGTCTTGGCTATGTGAATTACATAGGACCCAAAGCTGCTGCCCTTGAAATCCACCAGCATCTGAACTAAGTTACTGGTGTGGCTTATCCAGTGTAAAATGGAAAGTGTTTAATAGGTTTGTGGACAGGCTAAAAAGAAGCCCTACATAGAAGTAATATAGCTTAATTTGCATGAGTAACTTTGCTGCTGTAAGTGTGCCTTTTTTTTAAATTTTATCAGTTAGCTTTAGCTATAACACCTTTTGCAAAGCTTTCAAACAAAACCAGGTATGAATGTACTTAATCTTTATCAATTTTTTTTTTGGCATGAGAAAGTAAAACTGTTGTTCTGTGTCCTAACTGCATCCCAATCCTCTGCCGCATATCACAGTCCAAATCCCTGCATTGGTGGTGCCCCAAGTCTCGGCCCTGTCCTTCATCCCAACTCTCTCCCAGGCCCCTGACAGCCTGCTGCACCCTAGTGCCCTACCCCGAGCTCCCATTTGTACCCAGCCTCTCTCCCAGAACGTGAACCTCCTACATTAATATAAAAACAAAAAGCAGTCAAGTAGCACTTTAAAGATGAGCAAAATAGTTTATTAGATGAGCTTTCGTGGGACAGACCCACTTCTTCACACCATAGGCAGACCAGAACAGACTGGGAGGGAGTTTGGGTGCTGGGTGCAGGCTGTAGACTGGAGCAGGGGACTGGGGGCAAGGGCAGTCTCTGGAAGGGACTGTGTGTGCAAGAGGGGTGAGGGTTGGAGCTCTTGCAAGCTTGGGTGCGGGTGAGGGTCCAGCGTACATGCTCTGGGGGGGGTGCTTGGGTGCAGGTGGGGGTCTGAGGTGCAGGTTCTGAGAGAGAATGTGAATGCAGATGGGGTTTTGGGGCAGAGTTCCCTCTAAGCCTGTTCAGGAGAGATTCCAGTACCACCCAGCTGACTAGCAGAATGCCTACAACTTGGCTTTTTGTTTCTGCAGGTGGTTCACATTGAGACATGCCTCAGTGCATATAAAATTTATTCTACACATAGCTGTAAAAGATCAGAGGGAATGTTGGTTTGGGGTGCGGGCTCTGGAAGGAAATAGGGTGTTGGCTCTGGCCTGGGGTGGGAGTCCTGGGTGCAGGATCTGGAAGGGTGCTTGGGGCTGGAAGGGAGAGGGAATTTTGAGGCAGACGAGGAGCTGGAGAGGGAGGGTGCAGGCTTTGGAGGGAGTAAAGTGCATTCAGGGGTGTGAGGGAATGGCTGAGGGGGGATGCCACAATTACCTAGGGACTTCTCCCTCTGGCAATGGCTCTTGACCAGGTGGGTGTCGCTGGCCACTGCTGCCACCACTTGCTCCTCCAGCCCTGCTTTCTGTGCCAGGGAATGCAAAATACCACGGGGCTTAGAGTGGCTTCTGGCTGCTTGCTCACCCCAACTCCCAACATGTGCATCCCTGTGGCTGGAGGCAGGTAAGGGGAAGGGATCTCATGCCATGCACTGCTCTGTCCTTTCACCCATCCATGGGGTCTGTTCCCCTTACCTATCTCCCTTTCCCTCACCTCACAGCCCAGCTACCTACAGCTGATCCCAGCCCCTTCTTCTACTGTGGGGTTTGTGGCCAACTCTCCAGCTGCCCCTCATTGTTGGCTCATATGGGGGAGATGGGATAAGCGTGTTGGCTGCTGTGAAACTGTAATAGGATGGGGTTTCTGGGCACTGCTAGAGAAATCAACGTAGGGTATCTTTGCTTAAAATCTGGGCCACTTACAGCCCCAGGCTGGGATTTCTTTCTCACTAAGGCAAATCCAATGAGCCACCACACACCTCTGCCAGCCCCACTGGCCAGCCAAAAGTCGTACAAGCAAACTCATGGACTTCTCAGCTGCTTTACCAGCCCAGACCAGCAATCCCCAGCTTAACAGAGAGATAGCCGTGCTAGTCCATATACTATCAAAACAAAAAAGCAGTCCAGTAGCACTTTAAAGACTAACAAAATGATTTATGAGGTGGTGAGCTTCTGTGGGACAGACCCACTTCTTCAGACCAACCCCCAACTTAAGGTGAGATGCTCTTAAACCTATTTCACCAAATGCCACATAGATTCTTCCAGACCCCGGTCAATATATACTTGGATCTTGCCCAAACATCGCACTCACCAGTTCTTTAGATCTAATATCTAAAGATCCATTAATAAAAAAGAACAGGGTTAGAGAGAAGAATTGTTAAAGCAATACTTCACATGCATCAATTACAACTACTGATCCAGGCCAGCGATGTTATTTGCTGATTCATAAAAGTCTCTGAAAATTCATTTCAGGTTACATGGATTCACTTATCAGAGCATTGTAGATCCAGCCCACTGGGGTCAACGTGCTGGCACATGAACCCTTAGAGACAAAAAGACAAAGGATCCCAGATGCCCACTGCTAAGTCTGCAGCATTTTTCTCTCTCATTGTCTCTTGTGTTCTGGACAAAGCCCCTTCTTCTTCCCATAGTCCCTTGAGGGTCCACCCCCCCAACTGACTCAGGTGGGCTGTTGTGGCAAACTGCCTTTGGATAAATCCCAGGAGACAGTCTCAGATTTCTGAAGTGGACCTGTTCCTTTGCTTCAGCCCAGGTCACTTGACCCTTGGGCTGCTTCCATTGATGGGTCCGAAGCATCTGGAATGTGGATTTGTTGTCTGAGCACCTGGCTTCCACCCTGTTGTTCAGCCCAATGTCTTGGCTGGGGCTGAGTTCACACCTCTTATTCTGAAGCTTAGCACTTAAAAACATTTTCTAATACAGCTACACAGCTAAAATCTGTAACTTTACCTACATACATGATGCAGATATGTGAGTAGCATACATAAATTCAGGGCATCATTAACTTTCGTTAGACACTTCACACGACCCCCCTAGCACAATATTTGGGGCCAATAGTTGCACTGGGCATTAAAATGGCTTCCAGACTCAACATAAAAATCTGGTCACGTGACAGAAACACCCAAGAAGCCCCCTTAGGCAGGCAGCAGCTGATCAGGTGCGAGGTTTCTCCTCTCCTCTCGCTCCACGGGAAGCTCCCTCCTCTTCTTGGCAGGGGAGAGGGAAAGGTTACCATTCATGTTGCATCTTCCTGCTGTCGCACTGATATAGCAACCAGGGGCCACCCATTGTGAGCCTGCTGCCTCCAGTACTCCTCTTCTTCACAGCTTTCAAACCGCCAGAGGAAGAGGCAGCTGCTTCCCTCAGGCAGGGGAGAGACCTGGCTTCAAACATTGCTGCAACTGAGCCCCCAGCACTGAACATCATGGTGCCTGAGCATGCACCCCTCACACAGTTCTCCAGAGGCTGGTGCCTCTGTTGCTGGCACTGCTTCATTTACTCACCTGTCTTTAATCGGATGTAAACATTTTGCACCTGTCTCAGAGCAGAGTCACAGGCAAGAGCCGCAAGTGACTGATGCATGGGGGTTGGCGGGTGTCCATATTCCAGGGACGGGCAATGAGTAGGAGCTGTACTTCTCCCCAGGATTCAGTGTGGAGCCCTGGGAGAGGAGTTGGCACCTCAGTCCCTTCAGACACCTATCTCATTCAAGCCCCACCACTCTGTCTTTGAGAAGCCACTGATTTGATTGATTGTTTCTGCAGGAAAGCCGGATAAAGGTCTTTATGGTGCTGTTTAAGGAGTACAGTTGAAGCCCCAGGCTACTGGGAGGCTGGAGTTACCTGTGGAAACGGAAGGGAGGAGCAGGACACTCGCTGCTGTAAAGATTATCACGTAGTTTTGCTGCGTCTACCGAGTCAGTGATGGGATCAGAGGGGCTGTTTGCAGTGCCACAGTGCCAGGCCTGCACACAGCCTCCGGCTCCCAAACTGCAGCACCCTCTCCACGGCGGGGGCACCTCTAAACCCCAGCCCTCAAGCCCCCCATCCCTGGGCTGCCCCCAGACTCTGAGCTGCTGTGCCCCCTCCTGGCTGCCCTGTCCCTTTAAGGGGCAGGCCAGGCCCAGTTGCCACAGAGATGGTAAGATACATTGCAGGGGAGGGGAGGCCCCCAAAGCCACATGTGTTTCCCCCATGGTCCTGGTTGCGAGGTCACTTCCAGAGTGGCATGTGGCCCTGGGCAGCTGTTTCCTTGCAAGCCCTGAATGGGTGGGGGAGGGAGGGCACCTCTTTGGGGTGGGTTTGGGGGCCCAGCTGGACTGGCATTAAACAAAGGGCTGCTTTGAGGGGGTTGGGTGATTGGGGGGCAGGATGAGTGGGGGAAGGGCTTAATCTGGGGCTTATATGGAGGGCTGAGGGTACCCTCTCCCGCAGCTTACAGGGAGCGCTGCTACTGATTGGCACCCTGGTGCATGTATGTAAGACCATGTCACCCTCTAGTGCAGGGGTCGGCAACCCGCCGCCATGCTTGCCAGGAGTGGCACACAAACCAATTTTCATGCACTAACAGTAAAGCTCTGGATCTTTATTAGTGAGGCAGTTGTAAGTAGGATTATTAGTGATGTTAAAAAGTATCACCAGCACTTGTACTCTACATAGAGGTCAAAAGGTCAAATTGCAGCACTCTGCTTCGGTAAGGCTTATGAACCTTGTTCTAGACCAACCACCTCTGAGACCTGCAGGACAAATAAAGCCATTTATGTGCGTCCCATCAGTTCTCCAGGTGGCCCCCAAAACATTTTGTTCAATGTTGCTCGTGTGCAGAGTTGCCAGATTCCACTATTTTCTGTCCACATCAAATTTTTTTTCCTACCAGTGTTACTGAATTGACAAGCACGTAAAGCAAATGCATGTGAAAGGAGGTGTGTGCTGAATGCACACAAAGTGAGTATAAGAGCCCTGCACTCCCTCTGCAGCCAGTCAAAGCACTGCTACAATTCATCTGGCACACCCCACAATTTTTAGGTACACAGGGACAGTTTGCAAAATTTTATTCTATCCCAGAAGACCATCTTGGGAGCCATCTTGCAGCCCACTAAGATGGAGTCCTATTCTCAAGACCCACTCTCTGTGCCATTATCTGAATCATTATGTTGAACGGAACAAGACCCTGAACTCATCCCTGGATGACCCCACTCACTATGCTCTTCCAGCATGAGTGTGAGCCTTTGATGAAACTGTTCCCAGACAAAACAAAAAGCAGTCAAGTAGCACTTTAAAGACTAGGAAATAGTTTATTAGGTGAGCTTTCGTGGGACAGACCCACTTCTTCAGACCATAGCCAGACCAGAACAGACTCAATATTTAAGACACACTCTTAAATATTGAGTCTGTTCTGCTCTGGCTATGGTCTGAAGAAGTGGGTCTGTCCCACGAAAGCTCACCTAATAAACCATTTTGCTAGTCTTTAAAGTGCTACTTGACTGCTTTTTGTTTTGATAGTGTATAGACTAGCACGGCTTACTCTCTGTTACTGTTCCCAGACAGTAATGCCAACCAGTTATGCACCCCCATTACAGTAGTTGCATCTAGGTTGTATTTTATTAGTTTGTTTATGAGAAAATCATGTGAGATAGTATCAAAAGCCTTTGTAAAGTCAAGATATACCACATCTACTGCTTACTGCTTTCCCTGCAAAGCTTATTTATCCTCTCAAAGAAACCCATGGAAGGTTGGTTTGACACAAATTTGTTCTTGACAAAGCCATGCTGATTGATAGTGATCACCTTATCTTCTACATGTTTGCAAATTGATTGCTCAAGATGACTGGTGTGTGATTTCCCCGTGTTATTTTTATTTCCAATCCTTTTTTATGGATTGATGTAATATTTGCCCTTTTCCAGTTTTCTGAAATCTCTCCCATCTTCCAAGATTTTTCAAAGATAATTGCTAAAGGCTCAGATATCTCCTCAGTCAGCTCCTTGAGTTTTATAGGATGGATTTCATCAGGCCCTGGAAACTTGAAGACAGTTTTTTCCCTTGTTCTGAAAATACATTGAATGTCTGCCCTTGTGTTGATTTCAAGGCATCTTTTTGGTTTTTGAGCAGGGCTGGAAATGTGCACTTGGATAGGAAAGCTTCTTGCTTACCCTGGGGAAGTGAATCCATCATCTTCTATAGATTCTAAATGTTCATTGAAAGCTTCTTGCTCTTCTGTTTGTGAAGAAAGCATTCCAAAATGTAAATAAAGGTTTTCTCTGTGACAGGGACTGGCTTCTTTTATGTTTGTGTAATGCCTAGCACAATGGGGTGGAGTCCTGTGAGGCTACCACTATACAATAATGACTAATTTAGTGCTCTCTTTGTAAGTAGTCAGACGGACTGCTTCAGTGCCACAGATCCAGCTCAGTTGCTGCAAGTTGCAAAAGAGTGGTCCATTTTTGCTTCTGTCTTCATTGTCCTTTTGCAGCTTACTGTGAGAGGAAGTGAAATTAACAAAATTTGAGTTGTTTCATTCTGCTCTAACCTGGGATAACTATGAGTGTGTTTGCTTTGAAGTACATGAAAACAGGGTAAATAACATCTGAAGACCTCCATGAGCTGCAGGAAAGCTGAGAGGAACCGTGTAAAAAAGGCATATGTCCTTACAGTAGGCCTAGGGATGCATGCTGCAAATTTCCATTCTCATGATAGCTGTGGGACTCCTGGGAACAAAGGATAAATATCCCTTCTCCCATCCAGTAGCCAGAGAGGATTGGGCACAGAGATTTCAAGGGTCTGACTTTGACCTATCGTAGGTGATATTCGTAGACTTTAAGATCAGAGGAGACCATTGGATCGTCTGGTCTGACTTCTTGCAGCCTGTGTTTATGCGGAATTTTAAACAAAAAACAGGCAGTCCTGTAGCACCTTAAAGACTAACAATTTTATTTGTTGTTTATTATTTAGTTTTATTATTTTTTTAGCTTTTGTGAGTAATGAGTGGATAATTTCAAACAGTTATCCCTGTATTGAACCCTATAACTCCCTTGGCTAACACACATCTTCCAAAAAGACAGTCTCTATTTGAAGAAATCAATAAATGGAGGCTCAGTCTGGGTAGTTTGTTACAATGGTTAATAACCCCTTTTTAAAAAAAGAAAAAGTACTTTTGTTTTTAAACTGAATTTGCCTAGTTATAATGTCCACATATTTGTTTTCGTTATGCCTTTCTTTTTGATGTTAGCCCTGAAGTATCTCTTGCACAGTTATGGTGCCTATAAAACATGGAGTCCCCACAGTGATTCCAGAACAGAATTCTGGTGGATGGTGAAGAGTCTGAGGGATGAAGGCTAGAACTGATACTATGTTGTGCTAGTACAGTTTCTATAGGAAATTTTTCAGAGCTTTTTTTAGAGGCAGAGAAGTTAGGGAATGAACATAAAGAAATTAGAACTGTGAAAATTCTAGTCTCTAATGTTGTCTTCTGGTTGGTGGAGCATCTCATGATGGTCAACAGAATGAAACACTTCAAGAACCAAACAGTGAGGGATTCTAGGAGAGGACTTTTTACTGAGAATTTGTGCTGTGGGCTGCAGAATGAAATGTTGACAAGTTACTGCTGACTTGCATGTGTTTCTGTACCCAGACAAATGAACTACAGGTTGATGGCAAGAGGCTTTTCCAGGAAGGCCAGCATTAGAATGGCTGGGGCCCAGGGCATAAAGCTGAAGCCCTGCATTGACACATGAGCTGGGAGCTCAGCCCTGCCTCTCCTCTCCTTATGCACCCACAAGCTTGCACCACTCACAGAGCTCTCCAGAGATTGGTGCTTCTGTTGCTGGAGCTGCTGCATTTACTCGCCTGTTTTTAATTGAATGTAAACATCTTGCAACTCTCTCAGAGCAGAGTTACAGGCAAGAGATGCAGGGGTGTCAGTCTTCTGGGGCTGAGGGATGAGCAGGAGCTATACTTCTCCCCAGGATTCAGTATGGAACCCTGAGGGAGGAGTTGGCACTTCAGTCCCTTCAAAGACACCTGTCTAATTCAAGCCCCACCATTCTGATACCTTTGAGAAGCCACTGATTGATTGATTAGTATCAGAGGGATAGCCGAGTTACTCTGTATCTTCAAAAACAACAAGAAGTCCTGTGACACCTTACAGACTAATAGATACTTTGGAGCACAAGCTTTCGTGGGCAAAGACCCGCTTCGTCAGATGCATGATTTGGGGGGAGGTTTCAGAGGAGGGTTTAAAGAGAGAGTCTCAGTCAAGGGGAGGGCCATAGTTGACAGGGTCTGTTCAGTCATAGAGGATGTGGCCAATTATCAGCAGTTAATGTGGCGTTGTGAACATCAAGAGTGGCGAAACTGTTTTTGTAATGGGCCAACCACTCCCAGTCTGTTCAGTCCTTGGTTGATGGTGTCAAATTTGCAAATGAATTGCAGCTATGAAGTCTCTCTGGAGTTTTTTTGTTGTACTTCTACTTTTAAATCTGTTAATGAGTGTCCAGGGAGACTGAAGTGTTCTTCTACAGGTTTTTGTACGTTACCATTCCTGGTGTCTGATTTATATCCATTTATTCTTTTACGTAGAGGCTGTCTGGTTTGGCCAATGTAAATTGCAGCGGGGAATTGCTGGCACATGATGGCATATATTATATTAGATGTGCAGGTGAAAGAGCCCCTGATGGTGTGGTTGATGTGGTTAGGTCCTGTGATGATATCACTGGTGTAGATATGTGCGCATAGTTGGCAGTGAGGTTTGTTGCAGGGATTGGTTCCAGGTTTAGAGTTACTGTGGTGTGGTCTGTTTGCTGGTGAGAATTTAAGGTTGGCAGGCCTGCATGCAAGGTCTGTGAGAGTGAAGGATCGTTGTCCAGTATGGGTTGTAGATCACTGATGATGCCCCAGAGAGGCTTTAGCTGGGAGCTGATTGTGATGGCCAGTGGTGTTCTCTTGTTTTCCTTGTTGGGCCTGTCTTGTAGCAGGTCGCTTCTTGGTACATCTGGCTCTATCAATCTGCTCCTTTGCTTCCTTAGGTAGGTATTGTAGTTTCAGGAAAGCTTGGTAAAGGTCTTGTAGATGTTTGTCTCTGTCTGAGGGATTGGAGCAAATGCAGTTGTACCTTAGTGCATGGCTGTGTACAAAGGATCATGTAATGTGCCCTGGATAGAAGCTGGAGGCGTATAGGTAAGCATAGCAGTCTGTGGGTTTCTGGTATAGGGTGATATTTAAGTGGCCATCACTTATTTGCACAATAGTTTCCAGGAAGTGGATCTCTTGCATGGACTGAGTGGAAACTGTTGTTCTTGATGTTCATACACCTCCACATGAACTGCTGATAATGGGCCACATCCTCTGTGACTGGCCCTCCCCTTGACTGAGACTCCCACTTTAAACCCTGCTCTGAAACTCTCCCACTCATGTATCTGCTGTAAAGTTTGTCATGTAGTTTTGCTGTATCTGTAGGGGCTGTGATGGGATCAGAGGGGTTATTTGCAGGGCCATAGTGCCAGGGCTGCACACAATCCCTGGCTCTCAAACTGCGCAGTCCTTCAGCCCACAAATGGCAGCAGTCTCCCCTCCCCATTGGGGTTTGGAGGTGACCCCACAATCTGCAAGGCCCCCAGACCTGGAGCTGCTGTGCCCCATCCTGGCTGCCCTTCCTCTTTAAGAGGTGCAGCAGGCAGAGATGGGTAGATACGTTGTGGCAGGTTGGATACCTTGCAGGATAGTGCCACAAGTGGGGAGGGGAGGCCTCCAAAGCCACATGGGGTTTCCTTTTGGCCAGGGTTTCATGGTCATTCCCTGAGTGCCATGCAGTCCTGGGCAGAGGGTTCCTTGCAAGCCCTGATCCAAGGGTTATGGGCGTTGCCCTAGGGTTGGAAGTGGTGGGATGTGGCAGGGGGCACCAGCTGGGGTTGGCATTAAAAAGAGGGTGGTACACAGAGGGTGGGAGGGCTTCTCTCTGGGAGGTTGGGTGATTGGGAGAAGGGCTCGATCTGAGGTGGGGACCTGTATGGGGGCTCCCCTGAAGCTATGCACAGAAGTGGGGGGCAATTCCCCTGCTCCCTTGCTCCAGGGTTTCACTGGTTCTCCCACATGGGACCTCCAGCTATGTGATCTTCGATCTGATCACTGTGACTTCAAAAGCATCACCTCCTTTTTTGCCAAGACATTTATGATTCGGACTCACCAGCACTGGTGCAAAGCGTCCTAGCAGCCAGTGAAGGGGCTGCTGAATCCTTTCACTCATTGGTGGGTTCCATTCTTCTTTCTCTTATCCAGTGGGGTTGGGCTTTCCCTGCTCAGCTGTGCCCGCTGCCACCCCCCCCGCCAGTCCCCTGTGAAGGGCAGCCAACACGATGTGTTCCCAGCAGCTGGTGCTACCTGTGGGAGGTCCCTTGCAAAGCTGGGTGTATGTGCAGGAGGTAACATCATGTACTGGATCAGCTGCTGTTGGTGAAATCTGTCAAGTGCCATGAAGCAACTTGTGAGTGCTGGGTTTGTGTGCGTGTGAGTGCCGGTAGAGCCAGGTCTGGCCATGAGTGTCCAGCACCAGACCCTGCACCATCCTGCTGCTCTGCAGGTCTCAGGCCCCAGTGTGCACCAAGGCATGTGTGGATGTGACCCACCAGTAGAAACCGATGATGCAGGCCGTGGGCACTCTGCTAACCAGCTGGGTGGCACTTGAATCTCTGCTAGGTGGCCACCCAAGCTCTCAGCTTACACAGAACACTGCTGTTGACTGGCACTCTGGTGCTCGCAATGTATGTAGTGTGTGAGACCTTGTCATCCTCTCGTGCAGCGGTCAGCAACTCCTGGCACACGTGCCAAAAGCAGCATGCAAGCTGAATTTTAAGCCCTACTGGTAAAGCTCTGCATTTTAATTTGTTAATGAAGCTCTTGTAAGTAGGTTTATTAGTGACTTTAAAAAGTATCCCTGTCACTGGGACCCTACATGGAGGTCAAAATGTCAAATTTCAGCACTCTGTCTCAGAAGGGTTGCTGACCCCTGCACTAGATCATATGCAGGTGATGGGAGAGCTTCCAGTGACTCATAACAAAATACGTGACTAAGTCTGACTGGGTGTGATCTCTTCCTCACTTCAGTCTCCCTGCTGCTGCTGCTGCTGCTGCTGCTTCTCAAAGTGTCTAGATACAAGATCCTAGAGAAGGTAATACAGCTGCTCCTTTAAAGGGCCTGTATCTGTCTGGCACTGTAGAAAAGCATAGTAGAGCACTGGGCACAGTGATGCACGTTTCAGTATTTTTCCTGAGGGCAGCATTAAATAGCATTAAAACAAATACCTGTAGTTCTTTAGTGCAACTAAATCACAGTCTTAGTTCTTGTCACATATAGTCAGGGAGTATGGGATTATATCGGGCAGGTGGAGGTGATTGGGATGTATTAGGCCTTTTTCAGTGCTCTTGGGGGTGAAGAGGCTGATGAAGATGGGAGCTGTCTGTGTCATGTGGTCTGATGTGGCAGAAGTCTGTGTCTTTGTCTGGGGTATTGGCACTTGAAGAGCTCAGCCCTACTTCTTCAGCTCCCTGAAGCACTGTCATCTGATTTGTTTTGTGAACTGCTTTGTAATGCAGAGGTGAGAAGGAAGCATTTGGAAAAAAACAGCTTTTTGCTGATAATAGACCAATCTAACTTCTGCCTGTCGACATTCTCTCTCCCTCTCCTTAGTTGAGGGTTTTCTTTGTTTTTAAGAACTTAGTTCAAGTGTTTTTCATTATTTTTATGTTCCTTTTAAACATATCATTCTACAAAATAACACGGGTTCAACTAAATTAATTTTCAATTATTTAAACCTTTGTGAACCTGTGTTGCAAATACCTCAGATAAGTTGAAACCTTGTTTAAAATGGATCTATGTTAGGAGCTTGACTTTGCTAGATCAGTTTTAAAACTAATTCTCGTAAATCACTGGAACAAATTCAGACCATTTCTAAAATGGTCTGAATCTGTGTTCGCCTTTCCCATCAGCAGAAAAAATAATTTTGCAACCCTACTTTGTCTTCAGATTAGTGCTGCCATGGATCTGACACTGGACAGATGAAATTATCGAATGATTATTTTGTGGGAGTCACTGCTATATGTGTGGCTATTATACCAGGAAAAATGGGTGTTTATATTTTTATCAAGTGTCACAAATATGTATAGATCAATGGTTCCCAACCCTTTTGCGACAGCGATGCATTTTTACAATTCAGTAGGACTTTGTGGCCCAAAGTAATTCAAAACCAGATGCGGGGTGGAGAAGTTCTCCTCAGGAAACAATTTTTTATAAATCTTGATTTACCCCTGCTCCAAGGCTTAAACCCTTGCAGCCCCAAACCTGCCCCCAGGCTTAAACCCCTCAGTGCTCCAAAAGGCTCCCACCACCTACCTCACACAAGCGCCACTGCTGCCTTCTGCTGCTCCTTCACCAGGCCACCACCACCTCCTCCATATGGCTTCTCCCAGCCCTCCTCCTGTCTTCCTCCACCTGCAGCATAGGCAGTTCCCTGCCCTGCCACACTGATTTAGTTGGTTTAACATCCAGATCCCTCCTGCTGGCAGTTAAACCAATTAAATGGAGTTCCATTTCAGTGTGGCAAGGCAGGGACTGGGAGCTGGAGGACTGAGTGGCAGCAGCAGCAGGAGCTGCAAATAGCACCTTAAAGAGCCACATGCAGCTTGAAGCTACCCTACTGGTGACCCTTAGAAAATCTAATGGTGATCCATGTTTGGGTCCCAACCCCTAGATTGGGAATCCCTTGTATAGACGTTTTGTAAAGGTACAAAATATTCTTATTAATGTACTCAAGGATTGTTAGTTGCTGAAAAGAAAATACTTTTTGATGTGGTGTTTGTTGTAGCTTTAAAGCAGTATGTCGGGTTGGCAACCCCAGCACATGTGCCACTTACGGCACACAAGCCAATTTTGGGCAGCGTGCCAGCCAGAGCACAACCACATCCCTCCCCTCCCCTCCCCTCTATAACAGGAGAGGGGACTGGAGCATGGTGCTGAGGCCGAGCCCCTGCCACAGAGCCTCTGCCGCAGTATGGGGCTGGATCCTCTGCTCCGGGGCCCCCGAAGCAGTGTGGGGTCAGGGCCTCAGCCATGGAATCCCACCCACAACAATGTGGGGCCACAAGGCCAGGGCTGGAGCCCCAGCCAGGGGCTCTCACTGGAGTGTGGGGCCAGGACAGAGCCCCAGCCCTGGACCTGCTGTGGAAAGACTGGAATGTGAATGGGGGACTGACCCTGCTGTCCCCATACCTTGGCCATTTTCCATCCCTTCTCCAGGGACAGGGAGTGAGCCCTTCTGACCACCCAGTTCTGCCATCTTCCCCTATCTCCCCCAGGAACACGTACCGAGCCCCTCTCCCTGCTCATGCCTTCGTCTGCCCCTCCACAGAGACAGGGATTGAGCCTCTCTGACCCTCCCACTGTCTATCTGCCACCTCCGGAAAAAGGACTGAGCCCCTCTGCACCCCCCTTGCCATCTGTCCTGGAGCAGGGAATTTTTAGTCTATCTGCCCCCACTTCTGCCTGTCTGAGATGGGGGCCAAGCCCTCTTGCTTTCCTTTTTTGCCCTGTCTTGCTGCCTCACTAATGGCTGCCACAATCCTTCAAGGAGGTGGTTAATTCCAGCGAGGTGTTTGGATGTCCTGCTTCCCGAGGGCTGCCCAGTTCCTCCCCCTCATCTCGCTTCCATCCCAGCACATGCCAGCCTCACTTCTGGATACCTGAGCTCTTTCTCCTGCCACCATCCACAGCTAAACAGTAAAGCTCTGTATCTTAATTTATTTACTAATGAAGCTGTTGTAAGTAGGACTATTAGTGACATAAAAAAGTATCGTTAGCACTCGGACTGTACATAGAGGTCAAAAGGTCAAATTTCAGCACTCTGCCTCGGAAAGGTTGCTGACCCATGATATATGTTATGAACCTCTAACTTACATTTTTTTCTGGGGCGGGTACAGTATCTACTGCTGTCTGGAAAGCACAGCAGAGTGCAGAATATACATAGGCCCATCAGGTACTGCTGTAATATAGTTTAAAAAAAACTAAACCAAGGAGGCAGATGAGAGAGAAATCACAGAAAGAGCATCAAATATGGGAGAGAAATATGTGGGTGGAATAGAAATCAGGAAGGAATACAGTTCTGTGTTGCATGTTCTAAAAAGAATAGAAACAAAGCAGCTAAACAAAGCAGTAAAGACATGAGGTTTGTACAGTAGAACCTTGAGATACACGTACTCAAGTTGCGCGTATTTCGGCTTAAGTGAGTCTCAATGGTGGGGAGATGGTGCCTGGCACTGGGCTGCCCGCCACTCAGGGGAGCTGGGAAACTGGCCAGTCAGGGACAGCTAGAGTCAGGCTACCACCATTGACAGGATCTGGGAACCTGACCAGTGCAGGCTCCAGCTTTCAGCCACCCACAGGAGTGGGGAAACTGACCGGTGCATCAGCACTGAGCAACGCAAAATTTGACTTAGTGGGGGAACGCGACGTCTGCATAAGTCAGGGGTCCATTGTAGTTCTACTGAATTCTGTTTTATAATGGAGAGCAATAGCTTTTCCTTAGTTAGATCAGTATTCAGCCTTCATTCTGAATTCTGTTTTGTCCCTGGGTAATTGTGGATTAGAAAACTGGGTTAGCTTAAACCAGCAGGCATACTTGAAGACAAAGCTCATTGCAAAATGGTCAACTCTTTGAGCTGCTTCTTGCTGGGGATGTAAAAGCTCGACTGTGTCTCCGTTTAGCTCAAAAGTTTGTTTCTACTTTAAACTTTCTCCTTGGAAGCTTGTGTGCTAGCTGTACTTGAAGGAAATGGTTTGTCATTGAACAAAGTTGCTGATATTTCAGTACTATCAGGGGCCCAGTCCTTCTTCCTTGGAATTGATTAGGTGCAGGTGCTACCCATCAGAGTGATGGGCAGCGATCAATCCAGTGGGGGTTGATTTATTGCATCAAGGATAGACATGATAAATTAACCTCTTAGTGCTCTCTTATCAGTTCTGATACTCCATCAGCAACATAAGTGGCATTGACATGAGAGCATCAGTCAGCTGATGACAGTGCAGACACTGCAGCAAGAAGATGTAAGTACACCAACTTCGGCTACATTATTCACATAACTGGTTACGTAACTTAGCTCAACTTAGCAGTACTGTAGAATAGTTCTAGGAGTCTTGCCACGGGCGCCATTCAGAGGAAGACTGGGCACTGTTTCTGTGAATATATTGCCTTCTATGGTTGCCTTCTTGTATTGTTGGAAACTAACACTGTAGGATTGGACCTAACTCTTATGTGCATGCGTAACTTTAAGTATGTAAGTAAGTAGTCTCTTTGACCTCAGCGAGGCTATTCACATGGTTGAAGTTAAGCATATGTGATTGAAGGCTTGGTGCTTGAGAGTTTTCTTTACTTCCAGTAATACTAAGCTTGTAGTTCTTAGGACTTGAACCCTTGTTCTGCAGATCAAATTCTTTAGCGTTAGAGACATAGCAGTGTTTCCTTCTTCAAAACTAAGGCAAAATCTTCTTCATTGAGTGGGTCTTACTCTCCCTCAACTTCCATAGTAACACAACCCTAAAAAGTTTTTTGGTGAGTTAGAACTTGTTCTAACTTTGAATAAATGGAGCTACAACCTTTATACAGGATACAAATAAGATTTAGAAATGGCTCAGGGAATTTTTGAAGCAATTATTGTTTGATGTCCTCCTCCCCCAGATCAGCCAAATGAAACCTTATTGCATCAAGTGGTAGATTTATTGAATACTCGCACGCAAACTCACTTTTTAAAAAATTCATAAACTGTGCCTACATGCCAGAGTAGTAAGTGATCTGCAAATACAGATGCGCTAGGTACATTTTTCATGGGCTTGTCAGGAAGTTTTTAGGGGAGAGTATTAAAAATTTAAGGGCATTGTCATTATTTGAAAGCAAGACATGATTCAGTCACTGGAATGGTCATAAGGAAAACCTGGTGGAGAGCACTCTACAACCTCCATCTTCAACTAAGTTTTTTTTCTAGAATAATGTATTTTGAGTTTGTTCAGTATTTCAAGGTATATATCTGACAGTCTTTTCCCAGGATGTTCAGATATCCCTCTACTATAATTACCCAAACTCTGTCTAGTTTCTTTTTGCCACATCACCACTAATGGCTCTTTTTCTATGTGTTGTGTCCCTGGACTCTTCTTCACTCCTGAGGGATGCTGTGTTTACACTCTTTTTGGAATGTAATCACAAAGGTGTTTTTGTAGATCACATATGGTGCCCAAAATCCCATTGAGGTCTGTCAAAACCTAAATGCGCCCTAAGCCCACATTTCCCGGGTGAAAGTTCCTTCAGTACTCTACATTTTTATATCTGGGTATATGCACAGCTGTCTTGCAGTAGGCATAATGTAAATACCTATTTCTCGCTAAGCCCAAGAGTGATTCACAAACCAGGGAAGGTGGATGTTGGCCCAACTCTTTTGCATATGGAAGTCAGTTTAGTGGATATGATTACAGACTGCTTACTTTGGGGTGGAGAACTCCCGGCCTGTGCTCCAGATCCAGCCCATGGCTTGCCTGGATCTGACTCCCCTCTGCGAGTGTTGGGGCTCCCCTCCCTGGCATGTAGCCCACAGTGGTGTGGGGACTGTGGAGCCTTGCAAGCCAGAGTCAGGCAAGTCAGGACCAGAGCTGAGAAGTGGTTCTGGGCTCTGTCACTACTGCTCCTCTTCCCAGCTGGGAGAAAGCAGCACATGGAGTGGCTCCCTCCCATCCCGCCTTTCTAATTGGCCAGAATTCCACCAATCAGAGTAGTGGGGGGGGGCAGTGCCTGGGAGTGATGGGGGGAGCAGCCCCAGTTAAGTGCCTCCCCATGTCTGACCCCACAGCCCCAGACTGCTCCAGCTCCCCCCCTGTGATGGGGTTCTGGGGTTCCCAAAGCTCTGCACCCCGTCCACAGGCAGGAGAGTCTCTCACTCAGCAGGAAAACAGCAGGTTTATTAGCTGACAGGACACAGCATCGTACAGAGGAGTCAGTGCAGCAGGCAGAGACAGCCAGTCCCATCCATGTTGGGGAGAGGAGGCCCCGAGGGGCCCCCAGAGCTGGGGCCTGGCCCCCTCCTTTGTCTCTCTCTCCCTCAGCCCAGACTAACTGCTTCCAACTCCCAGTTCCAATTCAAACCCCTCAGGCTCCACCTCCTCCTTTGTCTGCAGTACAAAGGTGTTACCTGGTCATCAAGGTTACCCTCAGCAGGAGCCTCACACCCTATGTGAGCCGCTCACACACACACAGGTATCCCCCACTCCATCACATCTCTCCCCCCTTCCAGACCGAACTGAGCGGGGTCACTCAACTGGTGACCTGGGGAAGTTCGGGGCTCTCCCCTTGTGACAGGGCATCGGCTGTACCCTCAGTGCTACCCTCGATGTGCACCACCTCCACGTCATAGTCCTGCTGGGGGAGGCTCCAAGTCAGGAGCTTGTATTGGCCCTTTTCATGTGATGCAGCCAGCCAAGTCCCTTTAGTTCCGTTGGGTTGGTTGGTCTCGCTGCTTCGGCCCCAGTCCGTCAGCCACGTTCTCAAGTCGGGCGGGCAGAGCCCATACAGATGCTGCAGCACCAACAGATCAAACAGGTCTTTTGTGGTCTGGGTCCTGCCCCATCTGACCACCAGCCCACACAGCTGCTCCAGCAAATGTCTGGAATTCAGTTACAGTCCAGTGACGGAAGGTACAAATGCTTCCACCCTTGGCATTTAGCCAGACCACCACAATGGCTGTGTGCCTCAGTTTCCCCTTCCATGCCACACAATAGGTTTGGAATGTTCCTTCTCATGTCAGAGGTTGCAAGACTAGTTACAGGGAACAATGGTGACATTTCAGAGTTACAGACTCCTTCAACATACAATTCATGCTTCTACATCAATGTCATCATGTCACATGGCTCTTTCCAAACCTTCAGTACATGGTACAATTCTACAGCTTTTGGTAGCAGCACCCCTTGGTTACAGCAGTCAGCGTGAGTAACAGAACAAACCCATTGCAACTGCACATTTACGTTGCTCTTTGGTAGACCACAACTTTTGTGTAACCTCCTTGAGAATCTGGTATTTTGGGGATAAATGGCTGAGGCCTTTCTTAGCACCATCAAGTTCTAATCTTCTCTCTTGCCCCCTGGGGTGGAAATTTGATCTCTCTGGCTGTGCCCTCCCTTCTAACAAGAGCTGGGCCATTGATGATCTCAGGGAGATGGCCCCCTTCCTGCCAGTCTGGGAATTTGCAAACCAAACTGCTTTCTGAGAGTTGTTTTGTGAGTCCCAGACGCAGAATCCACATGAAGGAATCCCTGTTTACCCCTTACTGGCCCACCAGGCCCACAGCTCCTTCGTCCTTCCACCTCCAACTACTGCCTCCCCATGGAATCAGAAGTGGAGTCCAGTATAAGAATATACGTGTTTCCACCATCTGGAGATGGGGATTTGCTGGCCCTCTCCTGCATCCTACAGAGATTGGCTGTGCAGCTGTTTTACTTGGTTCTCACAGGGCTGCTCACATTCCCTGATAGTTTTTACTTTACTTGCACCAGCTTCCAATTCCTGAGAAACTTTTACACTGCCTGCTTTGGACCCTTCCAGAGCACAGCCAGTGGTTTCACACTCAGGCAGGTCCTGGCCATCAGGAGCTGAAACAAACTTCTCCCCAGGCAAAGGGCTGCTCTGGTGCTTACAGACAAGCACCTTTCCTGTTCACTCTCCTTCACCTCACTCCCATTTTCTGCAGTCCCCACAGACGGGTCAGGAAAAGTTTCAGGGAAATTCTCTTCCTCAAGAGCTCCCCCAAACAACAACTCACCCCTGTCTGGTTCCACAGGGGCACTGCTCCCTTGAGCCACAACCAGCTCCTGGGTTTCACCTACACCCAGGATCACTTCTGGCCCATCAGGCAGATTCCCACGTAATCCCCCTCCAGGCAGACAGCCAGTACCACCGGACAGAAGGTTAGGATCCCTTTCCTCCCTTCTGCTACCAGCTCCTTTATCTTCATCAGTCAGCATAACTCCATTGCCCGTCTGTTCTTGTGTCCTGGCGAGAGGATGACTCTGGTAGGACAGAGTCCTCTCAACCCCTCCCAGTAACACCTCAGCATCAGGCAAAGAACAAGTACCAGAATCGTCTGGTCTCTGGGGTTCCCTGATGATACTAACTGGATCAGACCGAGTTAAAGCATCATCCCCCCTGAGAGACACAGAGGTAGGCCCACTTCCCATCTGGGCTTCAGCTGCCCTCAGATCCAGCTCTGGGATCTTGGCTCCATCTCGAGCCCCCACAGGCTCAGGCAAAGGATTCACTTCCCCAGAAGCAGAAGCACTTTTCTTGCACCAAGGACCAGTGTCCTTAGCAGGGATACCACTGCCCATCCCAGAGCCATTCCCTCTGCTCCAGCCCCCATGGCTGGATTCAGAGACACACCTGGAATGCTCTTTCCTGGTGGCTCCCTCTCCAGCCACCCCAGGCTGGTGAATCTTCCTCAGACAATGGGCTAGTTTCCTCATTGGCACCTTTTCCAAACGCAGGCTCTGCTCTCTCCCCAGGCTGCTGCTGCTGTTCAACACAGACAGACAATGGGAGACACTCTCTCCTTTGTCCCAGCCCCCCGGCTGGTCTCCACACACACACAGAAGGTGGAGCAGCTTCTCTCACAGACAACTTGCCATTCCCAGTGGATCAGCTGCTTTCCTGCACAGACACACAGGCACCTTCCTCGGCCCAGGCCTGGAAAACTCTTCGCAGGTCTGTCTTGGCCACTAGTAGATGATGGGTTGGAATCGCCCCTTCCCTCCTTGAGCTGTGGCAGGCCACTCGGTTCAGAGCTCCATGCAGTCCAGGGTTCCCTGCCCCGATCCGGGCTCACCTCTGCAGGATTTTCCTTAACCCTCAGCTCTGCCACTGCACATCCACGCTGCCTTGTCCAGCTTCTTTAATCTCGATTTCAGTTTCCAGGTGCTGCCACTTCACAGCGGAGTTGCTCAGCGTGGTTGCAGGCTCTCAGGCTGATGCCCTCTGCACCCCACGATTCCTGGAAGAATCCCTTCAGTGTGCCAGGCTCCTTGCGGATCACAAGCTGCCCAGGGTTAGGCCGTAGGCCCCTCCGCCCTCTGGGACTGACTCCAACAGACTCCCAGCGGAACCCCTTCTTCAGTGTGACACCCGCTCTCAGGGACCATGAGCACACTGTCTTGGGAAGAACTCATTCAGCGTCAGCCTCCTCAGGGGTCACTTGTTCCTGGGGGTTGGGCTCTCAGCCCCTCCACCTTCTGGGACCGACTCCAACAGATTCCCAGGAGTAACCCCTCCTCGGGTGTGACACCCCCTCTCGAGGACCACGACCGCAGTTGCTTGGGTTCGGCCGCAGGCCCCTCCGCCTTGGGGAACTGCACCTCACTGCCCTTCAGCACACCTGGGTCTCGCAGGCCCCACTTCTTCCGGGGCCCCGGTCACTTACTGCTGGATGCTCCATCCTCGGGGTGCAGAACATCCCACTCCTGACACCAGTGTGATGGGGTTCTGGGGTTCCCAAAGCTCTGCACCCCGTCCACAGGCAGGAGAGTCTCTCACTCAGCAGGAAAACAGCAGGTTTATTAGCTGACAGGACACAGCATCGTACAGAGGAGTCAGTGCAGCAGGCAGAGACAGCCAGTCCCATCCATGTTGGGGAGAGGAGGCCCCGAGGGGCCCCCAGAGCTGGGGCCTGGCCCCCTCCTTTGTCTCTCTCTCCCTCAGCCCAGACTAACTGCTTCCAACTCCCAGTTCCAATTCAAACCCCTCAGGCTCCACCTCCTCCTTTGTCTGCAGTACAAAGGTGTTACCTGGTCATCAAGGTTACCCTCAGCAGGAGCCTCACACCCTATGTGAGCCGCTCACACACACACAGGTATCCCCCACTCCATCACACCCCCTTACACCGACTTCTTGCCTGCTTCCTGGCAGCCCCTCTCACACTGAACCCCTCATTTTTTGCCCCACCTCAGAGCCCAGCGAGGCCCACAAAATCGACTAACCCTGCCCCACGAGGCTGCGGGGCTGGTGTGGGAGGGGGATGAGGAGAGTCTCTTCTTTTTTGGGGTTTGTTTTTCGGTCTGGGACCCTGTTAGTGAGTTATGTATTGTTTTTTTAGCTTCTCACTTTTGTGGGCCCTGCCTGATTTTTCTGAGAGTCAGTGGCTCAGAATGGTTCCTCACTCCGGCATATTGCATTGGGCCTCATTTAGAAATATATGGTGGCGGTGCACGCTGTGCTAGGCCACCTTTAACCTAGACCCAGTGGGCAGAGCACTCACTTGGAATGTGGGAGAGCCAAGTTCGGGTAAAGGTAAGAGAAAAGATTTGAACAGACATCTCTCCCACCCATCAGGAACATGCTCTAACCCAGGGGTGCACAAAGTGGGGCCATGCCTCTGGGGGAGAGGGGCGTGACCTTTCCCAAAGGGGGATGCAGCAAGATCAGCCACACTCCCACTGTGGCCTCCACTGGCTCCCTGACCTCTGCTGCTTCCCTGCCTGCCCAACCCTGCCTCCTCCTCCTAGGCATGGCTGCAGGCAAGAGGAGCCAGCCATGTGCGGGCAGCTGCAGCTTCCTTGCCACCCGGGGAAGTCAGGCAGAGGGCACCAGAAAGTTGCAGCTGATCAGCCTGCAACATGCGCCTGAGGTAGCGAGAGAGGAGAGTGAGCCATGGGTAAGCGAGCTGCGCTACTCTCCTCCTGTCTGACCCCATCCACATGTGCTGCTGGTCCTCCCCCCAGCCCAGGGAGGGAGGCTTGAATTTTGCAGCCAACTTTGTCTGGGCTTCTCTAAATGCTCCATGAGGAGATACTGTGGGATGCAAGTGCAAGCACTGGGTGTGGTGGGGAGTGTGTGGAGGCTGGCAGCAGTCAGCAGGGGTAAGCCCCAGATGTGCTGGGGGGGAGTGTGTGAGGGACCCCAGCCAGCCCCATTCCCTGTGAAAGGCAGGAGCAGGTGTTTGACCTACACGTCAGTTAGACAGGGTGCTGCATCTCCTAGGAGACTTGACTGCAGCATGAGCCCTGCTTAACGTGATACCCAAAGTGTCCTAGCTCAGTAGTGTCCAAAGGGGGTGGGGGCGTGAAATTTCATAAGGTGGGGTACAGCACAATCAGCTCCCCCTGCACTGCTCAGCCTTTGCAGCCTCCCCCCACCCCTGCAGCTACCACCAATGTGGGAGCATGGCATGGCACTTCGGGGAGACCTCTGAGGGATTAAAAATATTTTCCACAAGATACTGTGTTTGAGAGGTTCATGCCTTAAAGTAGTTGGAGGAGTTGATGGGGTCAGCAGTCGTGCCTGCGTTGCAACCTTCTCTTGGATTACCTTTCTAACATGAACATTTAAGAAATAAAACAAACAATGAGATATTTATAAATGGAAAGTAATATGCAACCTTGAAAACTTCAGGAAAAGAAGAAAGCTTATTTCATCAATGCAGCATTCTTGTTTACAGTGATCAGTTGTAATTAATAGACTAGACTACCTACAGTCAGGATAAATAAATTAGATCAATACACACAATGTTGTATTGCATAATATCCTTTAGGAAGGGATTAAACTAATTTTTTAAACTAGTTAATGCTGTGTAAAATAGGGGGTGAATCATATGACTGGCCAATGAATGTTAAGTACTGTTTGAGCCAAGTATGAAGAATGGGGCATTCTGTCAATGACCTAAAGGTATGTGTGTTACTGAAGAAGAATTATCGCACTGTTCTGGAAAGGGAAGCAGCCGAGCTGGCTTTTATATTCAAATTCGGCACATTAACACATGGTTTAAATCGTGATGGGAACTTTCTGAGTCACTATAGGGGCTCGTTTGCATACTTGGCTCAGTCTAATTCTTGACCTTCCCCCCGCCCTACCCCTCCTCTCTCTGATTTGCTCACCTTGATTATCTTTTTCTGATTTGTCCTCCTTGCTTACTGTTTTTGGTTCTCTGTGCCTTAAATATTGAGTCTGTTCTGGTCTGGCTATGGTCTGAAGAAGTGGGTCTGTCCCACGAAAGCTCACCTAATAAACTATTTTGCTAGTCTTTAAAGTGCTACTTGACTGCTTTTTGTTTTGATAGTGTATAGACTAGCCCGGCTTCCTCTCTGTTACTGTAAGTACTGTTTGTGTTATCTGAATCTTTTGTTCTGCATTATGAGAGGCTCCAGGCATAATGTAGCTATGTCTGTTTAGCAGGAATTTTGCTTTCGTAAAACCTGAAAATAAAATTCGATATATTCAAAACTCATCAAGAATGTAGTTCTTAAACAGCTACTGCTCATTTCTGGATTTCATCTGTGTGCTTTGTTTGGATTATGTGGGAGAACAGTTTTAAATGTTGAACACTTAACAGTGGCAGAAGAGGATTGCACCTGCCTATGAGGTATTTCATGTTTTCCATTGGGATTAGTAATCCTGTTTTAGAGCTTGATTATGTTTTGAACCTTCAATTATTGTTGCTGGAAAACTGTGGTTCTGAGACAAACCCACTTTAGACCTCAGTGTTTTGGGTTTTTTTTATTTGTTGCTTTAGTTTTTCAAAGTGGTGGGGGAATTTTAATAGAATTGCTTGTAGTTCTCCGAGTAGCATTAGTTGTATTTTAAGGAAACGAGTGCACAGTAGGGAAATGTAAGAGCAGCACAACCTGAGCCACAGCCAAGTTTGTCAAAAGTTCTAGCCTTTATTAGGATAATTTTTACTGTGTGTGGTTTTATACACAAGCTATCTTTAAGATTTAGTAGCAAATAGTTCTATACAGGCTTCTGTGAGTTAAACACTTTTATGGTATGGTTTGATATCAGAAAATTGGACATTAAACTTTCCAAAAAATTCACTTTATGGCTGAGACCAGAGTGGGATCTTATATTTTTGAGATGCATCTCACGAAGTGGTCTTTGGCCACAAAAGCTAATGCACCACTGAATCTGTTAGTCTATAAGGTGCCACAGGACTTCTCATTGTTTTTACATTTTTGCGGTTTGAGATCAACAGACTAGTACGCAGCAATAATGCAGATTCACAATGCTCAACTTCTCTCTTGTTTTAACTCACATATGAGCAGCTACAAAATTATTCTCACTGTAGAAATAGTACTAAAAACTAGGAGTGATGTAAATAATAACTTTGTTTTGACCATTCCTACTCTGCCATATCAGTTACACCTTTAGCTAAAAAAGTATTGAAGATGAGATTTTAGTGTCAAATTTAATATGAGAATACCCAGCTATGGTCTTGTGGTTATCAATATGTGCATGACTTTGTGGTGTTGAATTCATGGTGGCAGTAGATTTCCTGCTGAGCAGAGGGGTTCTGAGTATCAAGTGAAGGGCTCTTTAAATGTGAAATATGAACTCGCTGTTCAGATTTTGTATGGCAGAAATGTAGAAATCGCTCTCCCTTATTCTCAGATTTTTTTTGTGACACAAGATTTATGTAGTTGGTTTAGTGGTAGGGAAAGTCTTGAAATTGTTGCTTGGTAATAATGAAGCAACATATGAGCTATCAATCTATTTTTTTCATCAGGCAGCTTTTCAGTAGCAGGTGCTGATGGTTTCAAAGGAATTTAGGTGGTTTTTAGTACTCTTTGGTTGATGTTTATAAGACCCTTCAGATTGTTGGTAATGAAAAATCTAACAGTGTGCTGTGAATTAGTTTAAAAAAAAAAAGAAGAAAGCACTTTGTTTATAGTCAAATACACAAACTAAACATGCTGAGAAATCAGGACAGAATTTCAGTTTTTGTGAATGTGTGTGTAACAATAGTGGCTATAAAATTTTCAGTTGATTTGATTTTTCAAGTCAGCACCCTTCATTATGCAAGTGTTTATAAAAATCCTCCAGGGGAGGAACATTATGACAGAAACTAAAAGGTGGGTTTGAGAACTTTTTTAAATGATAAACCTGTGACATATGGATGTAAATCTAGAGCTCCATACATCACAGAAATACAATCTAACATGCTCTGAAAAAGTAAAGCACCTTAAATGTTACCAGCACCTGTCTAGCTTTCAGCCTGGCCAACAGAATATCCCAGTAGGCCGTTATTTTGTAAAAACATATATTTACCCCTGCATTCTGATCTTCTAGTGTTAATTGACTTTTTTTCTACCTTACAGGAGAGCTCACACCTTAACAGTCCTGTTTATCCTCACATGTGCCCTGGGGTACGTAACTTTGCTTGAAGAAACTCCACAAGATACAGCCTACAATACAAAGAGGTAACCAGCATTGCTATAGCATTCAGTACAAAACCAGCAAAACTAAACCATAACCTGTATGATTATTGGGTTCAAGTGTGCATTTAGTCTCTCATCAGTGTAGTGTTTCTCATTATAATGAATAATGAGCTCCTGTGCCCTATGTGTAAATCTAATTATAAAATCTGTTAATGTATTCATTTGTTTCCCATGGCAACTCATTGTGCCTCCTTGCTGACGTGTCCAGGCCTGTCTTTTACATTATTTAAACAAGCTAAGTTTGCAGTGTGAACTGTAAATCAATTTCTTGTATGCTTATGCCAGTCTTAGGTGGAGGTTTTAATGGAACTGCACATTTGGACTGTGTGAGACCATGAGAATCTTGTACTCCAAACAGCAACTTTCAGAAAATCAAGTTTAGAACTGTTTTGTAAATGAATGTGTTCCAGCCCTACAATTGTTATATTCTAACTGATCAAGCTTGATCAAACATTTTCCTCTATAGAAGTAGAGCAGGAAAAAAAGTGTGGTTTACCCTCATGCAAAACTTTCCTATGATTTTTAAGACAGTCTTTGATTCACTTTACTTTTCAAGTTTTTAGCTAGTAGATGTTTGAAAGAGTTTTTCTATCTGTGAGCGTGTCTGTCTGCCTCCATCCAAGAACTACTTGTAGATGGTCAGAGAAAGGACCACCAAATTTGATATACAGTTTCTTCTTATCATAACATAAAACAAGGCAAGGGTTTCGTTGAACCAGCAAAATGGGATGTGCCTAGAATGTGACTGTCTCTTTTCTGCATAGTTTTATGCAACACAATCACCAGATGGTCTGATGGTGTGCCCTCTTCCTCCTCTGAGCCTCCTAGTCCCAAGGTACCCTTTTGGGATGGAGAGAGACTCAATTCTCCCCTTCCCCTAACTCATATGAGAACACTTTTTTTCCCCCATTTTCAGGGAGTCGGGGGAAGTGCACTGTTTGCTGCATTTCTCACTCTGGCTGGGATGCACAGGGGAGCAGACAAACCTGGATGTGACCCAGACAGCAGGGACATGCACCCCTCCACCCAGCTGTGCCCACTTAGGGAGTGCTCCTCAGCTGGCACCAATCCATTTAGATGAGAGGGGTGGGGTAGTCCCCAGCAGATGGGGACTTTGAAATAGGTGGTGTCCTTTAGAAAAGGAGCCCCGTTGGGACGAGCCGCGCGGCGGCGAGGCGCGTCAATTTTGAAGTGCCACAGCTGCCCGCATGCTAATGAGGCACTGAATATGTATTTCAGCGCTTTATTAGTAAACTTTGAAATGGCCATTTGCATGGCAATTTCGAAGTTTGGGCTAGTGTAGACACAGCCACTGACTTGGAAATTAGATTTGCTTGTATAGTAACCTGAAGGAGTCTTCAAAGTTATAAAGTGTCAGGGGGGTAGCCATGTTAGTATGTAACTTTTAAAAAACAAGCAGTCCTCTGGCATCTTAGAGAGTAACAAATTTGTTAGATCCTGGGCTTTTGTGGGCAAAACCCACTCAATCTGATGAAGTGTGTTTTTACTTATGAAAGCTTATGACCTAATAAATTTGTCAGTATCTAAGATACTCCAAAGATATTGACTACAGTTAAGGTTCAGCAGACTTGCAGTCCTGTGTACTTTATTCAGGCATATGGTCTTGCAGAAATCTACCCAGAAACAAGGTATTCTTCTTCAAGTGGTCCCCGTGGGTGCTCCACAGTAGGTGTCAGGCTCACCCTGGCACCACAGATCGGAGATTTTCAATCTGTATCTCGTTGGATTGTGCATGCGCAGAAGCGCGCTGGTCCTTCGCCTGCTTTTGGTTACATGCGCGATCCAGTCCACGCCAGTTCCTCTCAACTGCCAGCGGCTGCAGACGGACTTCACTTCGGCTCCAACGTTTGGAAAGATAAAACCCATTTCTTGTTTTACTGGTTGCTAGTTTTTAAGAACTGTTCTCTAAAATCTTTTATTGTATATAGTTTAAAAAAAAAAAGATAAAGAGGAAAGAAGAGAGCAGGGGGGAAAGCTCTTTTTCTTATCTTTAGCATAGACTAGTTAACGCTTCTCTACAGCCTGTTTGTTGTTCTTAGTACCCATTAAATATCCTCGTTAAGGCTAGGCTACGTTAAGTTATTCAAAAAAAAAATTACAAAACGAAAAGGAGGAAAGATGTCTCCAGCAGGCTTCAAGAAGTGTGAGTCATGCCGTGAGGCTGTGCTGGCCTCCGACGGCCATAGCAAATGCATTCATTGTCTGGGAGAGGCCCACGTCCCTCAAAAGTGTCCTTATTGCTCCGAACTCACTGCTAGAACGAGGAAGGACAGAGAATGAGGCTCAAGATGATTTTATTTGATAAAGCTCTTCAGCCTGAAACAACTGAGTTGACCCCTCTGGAGGGCCCGACAGTACCTCAGAAACAAAAATCAACTTCTCTGACCTCCTCAGGTCATAAGAGAAAGCAAGTGTCCCCCACTCAATCCTTGCCTGTACTATCCATGAGCAGGACAAGTGAGACTCAGAGCCGGGATGCATCTGTGGCTAAAGGAAGTGCAAAGCCTAGGGAGCAAAAGACAGTGCCTGGGTCTCGGACTTCCAAAGACGTGGCACCGAAGATCCTGCAGGCCTCTAAGCATCAGGTGCCGGATACTACAGCACCGAAACAAATGACCCCAGCACTGAGAGCATCGGAATTGGGGGTGCGGGAACAGGGACTTGTGGTGCTAAAGACCTCTGATTGTGTGGAACCGCAGGCCCAGGCACTGAGTGCGGAACCAGCGGCACCGATACACACACCAAAACCCTCGACACCGGGCATGGCACCATCCGTATCAGCACCGGCCCACCTAACGTTCGACAAACGCATCAGCTGTGAGGATACCCCTACAGAGCATCCCCACCCATGTCTGTCATCTAGGTGATCTCACTCCTTCTACCATCATAGATACAGGCAACACTCACGCTCCAGATCCTCATCACCAGGATCATGTCCCTGCCACTACACTCACCCGTACCACCGCGAGGACTATCGCCGGCACCGACGCTACTCAAGATATAGGGATAGATCCCTGCATCCATGCCCCCCATACTGGCAGTCCTCATCCCCTCCTCCAAGGAGGCACCACCTCTCGCCTCCCAGAGAGGGTTCAGAGTTAGTTATTGATCCCCCTTTGGAACATCTGGGGGAGCAGACACAGCAAGCGTCTGAGGAGCAGACAGAGGCATATCAGACAGTTGCCTCTTTGTCCTCTCCAGAGGAGGCGGTTGTCCCGGGAAATCTGTCCCCTCCGGATGACCTTAGACAGTTTCAGGAACTGTTCAAAAGGTTGGCCCAGTCTCAGGATATACTGGTAGCGGAAATACAAGAGAGGTAGCACAAACACCTCAAAAATCTGAGACCTCCAACGTCATCACAGATAGCCGTCCCACTGGTTGAGGCCATCACAGAGACTACTACAAACACCTGGCAAACTCCAGCTTCTATTCCGCCAACCAATAAAAGGGTGGACAAAAAGTATTTTGTACCATCAAAGGGAATTGAGTTTTATTTAACTACACCCAACCAAATTCCCTCATTATTGAGTCCTCCCAGCAGAGGACAAAGGCACCACAATACAAATCTACAGTGTTGGAGAAGGATGCAAAAAGACTAGACTTATTTGGACAGAAGGTATACTCATCCTCCACCCTACTGCTGCGCATGGCCAAATACGCCGCACACCTCTCCAACCATAATTTTGATAATTACACAAAACTCATATCACTCGTGGACTATCTCCCAGATGATAAGAAGCCAATTCTAAAGGTGATAGTCAGGAAGGATACGCAGCCTCACATACAGGAGTACAAATTGCGTTGGATGTGGCAGACACAGCAGCACATTCTACAGCCACTGCAGTGGTGATGCGGCGAGTATCCTGGCTGCAGACATCCGGCATTCCTAAGGAATTACAAACGAAAGTTGAAGACTTTCCTTTTGGTAGATCAAAACTGTTCGCTGAAACCACAGACGTGGTCCTTTACTCCATCAAGGACTCGAGAACCATGCTAAGAATGCTAGACATGTATACTCCTCCTTACAGGAGGAAGGGGTATTACCTGTATCAGTGACGCTACGCCTACCAGCCTCAGTGCCTACAATACCAGCGAGACTATGATCCGAGGTGCCAACAAACATCAAAGGCTGTCTAGGTGATGTTCCCAGCAAGGCCATGACCCTGCACCACAGGCAGCCAGGCAGCAAGTTTGACTGCTATGTCGAGGACCGTGATACCACACCGATCACTCAGTGCCAACACCCATCTCAGCTCCTGTTTCACCACTGCCTCAGACCATTCTACCAGCAGTGAGAAAGTATCACCACAGACAAATGGGTACTGGAAATTATTGCTACGGGATGCACCATCCCATTCCGTACTCTGCCAACACCAAAACCCCCTACCCAGTTCCTCCTCAGGGACCCCTCTCAGGAGACTCTATTGAAACAAGAGGTCGATCACCTCATCTCAATAGGAGTGATGGAGAGAGTCCCGGGTGAGTTCCATGGGCAAGGTTTCTATTGCTTGTACTTCCTCACGGAAAAGAAAACAGGAGGCTGGAGACCAATACTAGACTTATGGGCTCTCAATCGATACCTCCGCAAGCAGTGTTTCAAGATGATCACTATTACTTCTGTAGATACAGCACTGGACGATGGAGACTGGTTCGCAGCCCTCAACTTACAAGATGCATACTTCCACATAACCATTCACCCTGCACACAGGCACTTCCTGTGTTTCACCGTAGGCACAGAACATTTCCAGTACAATGTTCTGCCCTTCGGCCTGTCTTCAGTGCCCAGAGTCTTTACAAAGACACTCTCAGCAGTGTTGGCTTAGCTGCATTGTCAAGATGTAGTCATCTTCCCATATCTGGATGACTGCTTCTTAAAAGGCACCTCATGAGTATACATGTTGCGCATGATAGACTGTTGTATTTCTTTTTAGTGACAGGTCCCAGAGGTGCGATACCGCGAAGGATGAAAGACAAAGACGAACATAGACAGCAGGGGGCCAACAGTTCTATAGTCTGAAGGCCCTGAGTTTTATTCTCACAGCTTTTATAACCAAGTGAGAGCACATTATTATGAAAAAAGCAGTCAGCTACAATATAACTGGCTCAGCACTTCTATCTCTAAAAAAGCCACATCAATCCTCCCAGTCCTTGAACATGAACTCTCGAAAACACCTAATTAAAGCAACACAGCTCCTTGCGGTTTGCCTACAAGAGAGCAGGTGTTTCGTTTGCAAAACATGTTATGTTGCTCTAGATGCCAAGAGCCCAGCCAGGCCTGGGAGACGTGGGGGGGAGAAAGCAAAACTCCTTCATCTCCCCCTTTTTGTTTTCTAGTTACTCTATGCAACATCAGAGAAAAAACAGCAGCTTGCTGCTTGCAATTGGAGGATAGGTTTCTGCTTCTCCTCCAAATGACACAAAGCAAAAGCAAAAGAATCAAAATCAGGCCTAACAATACTAGCGCTGAGCCCCCTAACAGCTTAATATGTTTGAGTGGATTCAGAGAACTCAGGCCATCCGCTAGGCCGTCCAACAATTTCAATCCAGAGAGTAGTTCTAATTTTTTATCAAAAGTGGTAAAGATTTGGTTCTGTAGTTGTTGTATTTCAATTGACAAATTACCTTGACCCAGCAAGTGTTTTTTCACATTTGCCCACGGAAAGTGGGTATCATTATAAGGTAAAGGGGTAACACAATAAGAAGATACATTCCAATCACATTGCATTCTTAGTTGTTTCTGCCTGCTAACTATTTGATCGCCACGCATTATGACAGCCTGTTGGAGATCAGCCATTTGAGAGGCTAGCTGGCTATCAACCTGGTGTTGGGAAGTTCAAAGTCTATCTGCGTTAGCATGCCATTCTTGTACGAACTCAGTGGTTTGAATCGTTTGATGTAAAGCCACTCCAGCTACCGCTGCTGTGGCTGTGACGGCAATAAGTCCCATAATCACGGCAATCAGGAGACCGACAAATCATTTGGCTCTTTTAAGAATTCTGCTTATGGCTTGGTCGATGAAGTACATCTCAGGAGATCGCTGCCAAGACTGAGGCATTAGAACAGGAATCCATACTTCAGTCCGTGCTTTTAGTAAATACATCGGTTGTGGTCAGTACCGCCAGCATGGCCAGAAACAGTGAGGGGGAGACGATATCAACCGGGGGCACCATCCTCACTCGCCTGGGGGTTGTCATATCTTGGCTTGATGTATCGAGCCGGGACCCAGCGCGTTTCTCCAAGATCTGTAAAGATACAAGCAAAACCCTCTGCCCCAGATCCTAACCGTTTCTGGGACCCACTGTCCTTCATCATTTTTCCAATATATAGGTTGATTCAGGTTCCTTCTTTTGCTAATAGACCAATGTTTTTCTGCAGCGGACACATCATTTATAGTGGAACTATTTAAAAAATTAAGAATAGAGAGCCATATGTAATTGCTGTCTGGGTGTTATTTTTCCTAAATGTGATGTGCATACTCCCCCTTTTTGTTTTTCTATCATGTTTTTAAGTGTTCTATGGGCTCTTTCAATAATTGCTTGACCCTGAGGGTTATAAGGAATACCTGTGGTATACTGAATGGCCCATTGCGTTAAAAATGCGGCAAACCTCTGTGAGGTATAAGCCGGCCCATTATCTGTTTTAATGTGTTTGGGGACGCCCAAAATATTGAACGTCTCTAATAAATGTTGAATTACATGACTTGTGGTTTCCCCTGCTAGCGGGGTGGCCCATAAAAATCCAGAATACGTGTCAATGGATGAATGTAGAAAGCTTAATTTCCCAAAAGAGGGGATGTGTGTAACATCCATCTGCCACAAGTCATTTGCATTGAGTCCACGGGGATTTACTCCTAGGGGAAAGGTAGGGGCAATAATGGGCCCACATGTGGGGCACTGGGCCACTATTTGCTGCGCTTGACTTTTGGTAATGTGAAACTTACGAGTCAAGCCAGATGTGTTAATGTGAGTTAAGGAATGGTAATCCTTTGCTTGCTGGGTGGTGCCTACCAATAGCTGATCAATGCTCTGGTTTCCTGCAGCTATTGGTCCCGGTAGGCCAAAATAAGCACGAACATGTATAATAAAAATAGGGTGCATGCGAGATCTAACAAGGGATTGCAATTATAAAAACATTTCATGCAATTCGGAACAAGGTAAAATGGTAGCTGTTTCTATCTGTCGAACAGTAAATTCAACATATTGGGAATCAGTGACTATATTGACAGGGTGCAAATAATCAATAAGCAGCTGCATAACAGCAGCAAGTTCAGCCTTTTATACGGAATTATAAGGGGTCTGCCATACCTTGGTAATTGGGCCGGTATAACCGGCCTTGCCAGGTCCATTAGCGTCAATAAAAAATGTTGCAGCATTAACAAGGGGTTGGTGCCTGACTATGGTAGATAAAATAAACGGGGTCCTTTTAAGAAAGGCGAACAGCTTGGCGTGAGGATAATGGTTACCAATTTCTCCCACATAATTAGACAGGCTAATCTGCCATTGCATATTGTTTTCAAAGCTTTGGTTAACCTGATTTGAGGTGAGAGGGACTGTAATTGAATGAGGGTCCCATCCTGTGAGCTGTTTACAGCGGGAGCAGCCTGGATAGATTACATCAGCAATCTTATCCAAATAGGTGGATAAGGTTTTTGCCACCTTGTTTGGCAAAAAGATCCATTCTAATATAACATCTTGTTGGGCCAAAACTCGAGTGGGAAAAACTAGCAGTGTAACCGGCTGCGTTGGCTGCACGCGTTGTAACTGCGCTGAGTGGATTTGTTGTTCCACCCATTTAAGTTCAGCCTCTGCTTTAATGGACAATTTTTGAGGACTGTTGAGATCAGGGTTTTCCTGGAGCGTGGCAAAGGTCAGCAAGGTAGTCAGGAAGATGAGGAGAAGTTCAGGTGCAATGCTGTCATCTGAGTTAAAAATAGCTACAACACAACTAGGTCTATAACAATTACTAAAAAGTCTATTAATATTAATATGGCATCTAGCAACATGCATATATTATATACATTAAAATTCTTTGGTGTGTACTGATGTTACAGGTGGCCGTTGCCTTGCTTCCTCCCAGGGAAATGTGCATTCCAGGTGGTTCCTTCTTTTCTGGGGAGAAAACACAAGGTCAGCCAATCTTGGATGTGATCCAAGGCTTGGTAATGGTTATTGGTTCCCTTTTAGAGTGTAAAGCAGTCTACACCCCCACCTTTGTAAGAGTGCAGTACATGAGTCTGTGTTCCCAGGCTAGGGTGTTTAATTACAACAGTATCTCCAGGATTAGATTTGGAGTTCTTGAGTGGCACAGCCGAAGTTGAGAAATTTCTCCCAGTAGGGAAAAATCCTCTGCTGATTGGACTGCCTGTAGGGGTCTGTCGGTTGTTCAGTCGCTGTACCACCTTATCCAGCCTGTTTTCCCAAGTGCCAGCCGTGGGCCTCAAGTGGCTTTTTAATAGCCCATTCCAGCACTTGACTATGCTGTTGGATAGGGGGTTTGTTTTTAAAATGTGAGCTGTTGTCAGACTGGATTTCATGGGGTGCTGGGACAATTGCTGTTAAGCGGTTTAGTCCCATAATTGTAAACAGTCCTGTTGCCAATGGGGCAGGGTATACAAACCAATTCCTGAAACAACTTCCATTCCAGTCAAGAGGTGCTTACACCTGTGCCTGGTAGTAGGAAGTGGGCCAATGTAATTAACCTGCCAGGTTGCCCATAGTGTTTTCCCATCTCTTAGTCTGGCAAATCGCTGTCCTTCAGCTGTATGTTTTCAGGTTTATAGCACAGATAGTACAGGCTTGCAACAGGTCTCTAGCCTGTTGGTGGGTGATAGGCCACCCCCTGATATGTGCTTACCGTACCAGCTCATCACTCCCTGTGTGCCCCAGAGTCTCTTGTAGCCATAGATACAAACGTTTCCAATTTACTTGGGTGGCAGAGATCTGGGCTGCTGCATCTGCCAGGTTATTTAGCTGTGCAGCCGGGGTGTTATTCTTTTGCTGGGCTAACGCATGCCCTCTACTTAGGGGTTGCTGGGTGGCCTGGTGGTACTCACTAGGCATTCCCACCTTCCATAGGGATTCCTTAATTAAGGTGGAGTTCTGTGCAGTATCAGCTTTCCAGCATGGACATTCCTCTACCCATCCCGAGAACAAACAAACAATAACCAGCACATTTTAAAAGATTTACATTTGGGTAGCTGAATGAAGCTCATTTATAACTTTAGGCACAGTCCTAAAGGCAAAAATCTGGTTGCCAGAACTGTCTTTACAGGTTTGCCCATGTTGTGGGCTTGGCAGACAGGGCAAGCCAGACAGTTGTTTGGGCTACTAGGGAGAATTTGGAAGCAAACCAATTTGCTTAAACAGCAGTAATCATCCCCCTGCTTCGCTTACATGAGTCAGGCTGTGGTGCATGCAAGCAAAATAAAGGAGAAGGACCTTGGGTGCAACCAGGCGGCCGTTCGGGGAGCGCCAAAGGTGTTCAGGATGCAAAAGGCATTCATCCAGTCTCCAGATAGTTTCTTCTGAATTTAGGGCCTGATCTTGGAATAATACAATATCAATAAGGGTTGCAATAGGAGACTGGGAATCTGTAAAAATGGGAAACCGTGAAATGGCCCAAGAGGGGAAAGGTCTGCAGCTTTAGCTGCTGTGTCAGCCAAGGCATTTAATAAGGCAGCAATATACAGACCATGTTGGTTTCATAAGCCCATGTGTATTTTAGCTTACCAACATAAACAATTTAATAATGCTATTAATAAAATAAGCACAAACATAAAATACAAAACCACATTCTTCATTTTAAAACGAGATTCATGATGTTCAGGTTGTTCTTCAGTAACTACCAGCTTTTCTCTGTATCTGAAAGACAAAAGAATATTTTTCTACCCCCTTCGGGGTGGCAGGTTACATATTGGAATATTCCATTTACAAATATGCTTAGTTCTTTCTAAACTCTGCAAGTTACTCACTCTGAATTTTTCCAGACCCTTTAAAGTTAAGGACTTACTCATTTACTCTTAACCTCAAATCACATGCTTATTTTCCAGAGTGACATTTTATTGGATATTACCATTTTAAGTATTACAAAAGGGATTTAGATCTTTTATTCCTATAGTGAAAGGTGTCCATATCGGAAGGCATCCCCTCCTTATGGATGCACCAGCAGGACAAACAGACAGACAGACAGACAACATTGAACAAAACTCCATAACAAGACACAAACACGTGTTAGCAAAACAATTAATGTGAACAAAACTCCATGCCACATACACATACACCACAACATAAATGTTTACATAACTACACTTTGTACCACAAAAAGTTATGGACTTGAACTAAAGCTTTCAGGCTTGGGCAGTTTCTTCAAGGTCTTATAATCTGGGCTTTTGTCCAAGGAGCTGTTTCTAACAGCCAGATACGACTGCTCCAATATTCCTTTTTCTCTTTTAGTTTACAAGCAGTTCTCTGCTTACAGAGCTGCAACCATGATTCCTCTGTTAAAGCCCCATTGGGGCCTTCCTCCTTGGTAGGCGGTGAAAGCGGGGAAGGCGGGGGGGAAGGGAAATCGGGCTCCGACCGAGCCACACAAACACTAACAGGGAGAAAGCCCGATGATGTTTCACGGGCAGTATGATTTTTCTGCTGTTCAAAGTTCCCTGTCTTTTCATCTCCTGTAATAGGCTGATCCTCTTGGCCCTCCTCACTAGAATCTCCTGATTCCTCCAATAAGGCCCCATCTCCCTTGGGAACCCCACGTCTGGCTCCTCTTTCCACTAAAGAGTCCGGGGAGAGGGAGCGACCCTCTTCAGAGCCAGACTGCAACGGCTCTAAGGCACGGACTACAAGATTACAAAGAGACCAAACGGGGAGTGGGATAATTTCCCCTCTTTGGTGCGCTCGACGCAGGGCTCTCATAATCAATCTCCACTGTTTCAAATTCAAAGCATTTTTCCCACTTGGGGTAAACCAGTAACAATGCTTACAAATAAGATCAAAAAGTTTCTGAAATGTACTTTGTTTTACTTTTACTCCTGAGCTTTTCAGTAAGGTCTGAAGCAATTCAATATAAGAGGAGTAAGAAGATGGGGAATTCCCCATCTTAACCCTGCCCGAATCCCGAAGGTCTGACTCACCCTGGTCTAGAAATCCCCTTTGGTCCCTCCGGTATTGATACACCTTCCTCGCCGCATGGACGCTTCTCACCTCCGTGTCCCTGTTCGGGCGCCAGATGTTGTATTTCTTTTTAGTGACAGGTCCCAGAGGTGCGATACCGTGAAGGATGAAAGACAAAGACGAACATAGACAGCAGGGGGCCAACAGTTCTATAGTCTGAAGGCCCTGAGTTTATTATTGTCACAGCTTTTATAACCAAGTGAGAGCACATTATTATGAAAAAAGCAGTCAGCTACAATATAACTGGCTCAGCACTTCTATCTCTAAAAAAGCCACATCAATCCTCCCAGTCCTTGAACATGAACTCTCGAAAACACCTAATTAAAGCAACACAGCTCCTTGCGGTTTGCCTACAAGAGAGCAGGTGTTTCGTTTGCAAAACATGTTATGTTGCTCTAGATGCCAAGAGCCCAGCCGGGCCTGGGAGACATGTAGGGGGGAGAAGGCAAAACTCCTTCAATAGACATTACTACAAAGACATTCCACTCATTGGACCTCATCATCAGCTTCCAAAAATCGACGACACAGCCGACATAGAGTTCATAGGAGCGCGCCTCGATTCCATCACAGCGAGAGTGTATCTGCCTACCGGAAGCTTTCATGCTAACCAGTCTCTAATACAGGTGCTGGTATGCAGCCCCACAGTACAGGTATTAAGTTGCCTGCAGCGTCTGGGACACATGGCTGTCACCACATCTGTGGTGCAGAATGCCAGGCTGCACTTCCATTGCACTGGCTGGTGACTGTGTATGTACCAACAATACATGCCATTCACAAAAAGGTATCACCTCCAGCAGAGGTGCAAAAGTCACTGAGATGGTGGGCGGACCCCAAGAATCTGCTGTCAGGGATCCCTTTTCACCAACCGCAAACCATGGTTTTTCTCATGACAGATGCTTCCCACATAGGCTGGGAAGCACATATGGGAAACAAGTCAGTGCAAGGGCAATGGTCCCACAGATAAGTGGCAATGCACATAAATATGCTGGAACTACGGGCAGTGTTCAATGCATGCAAGCACTTCCTACAATGCCCACGACACAGAGTAGTCGGGGTTAGTACCAGCAACATTTCCATGACTGTATTATATCAATCGACAGGGCGGGGCCAGATCCCACGCATTATGTGTGGAGGCCGTCTGCCTGTGGAACTGGTGCATTGCAAATGATGTAATCCTGAGAGCCTCATACTAACCAGGCATCAGCAATGTAAAGGCCGACTGGCTGAGCAGGCACTTTGCTCTTGATCATGAATGGGAGATCCATCCTGATCTGCTTCACCATATATTCAACACATGGGGGTTCCCTCAAATAAACTTGTTTGTGACCTGCAACAACAAGAAATGCCCTCAGTATTGTTCCAGATTGGTCATCAGTCCGAGCTCATTAGGCGATGCCTTTCTTCTGTCACAGAAGGGCCCCTTGCTTCACACGTTCCATCCCCCAGTACTTATCCACAAGGTCTTGGAAAAGGCAAAGATGGAGGGGACACGCTTGATACTTATAGCCCCAACTGGTTTCCCCTGCTACAACGTATGTCGTGCTGCTGACCACTTCCCTCCCGATTGTGTCGGACCTCCTCGCACAGAACCAGGGAGTCCTGAGGCACCCTCAGCCTCAAACATTACACCTCAAGGCATGGCTAATCCTTGGCTCAGCGCCCTGGAGGCTTTATGCTCAGAAAGGGTTAAAGAGGTCCTAGAATGCAGCTGACTTGTGTGTACAAGTGGAAACACTTTGCTTCCTGGTACTTATCCAAGCAGTTGATCCCCCCGGAGGTCCTGGTTCCTACAATTTTGAATTATTTACTGGATCTAAAACAAGGGGGACTCCCTACTGTCACTAAAGGTCCACTTAGCAGCTATTTCAGCCTTGCGGCACACAGTAGAAGGGTTAACTGTATTTGCCCATCCCACTACGAAACGATTCCTGAAGGGCATCACAAATTTATACCCTCCCTGGAAGCCAATACAACCCTCATGGAGCTTAGATGTGGTTCTAGACACGCTGTCTAGGCCACCCTTTGAACTCCTAGCCACTGTTTCGCTTCACCTACTTACCTTAAAAACGACATTTCTTCTCGCTATCACATCCACTCATAGAGTAAGCGATCTGGCTGCGTAATGGCGATCCCACTCTATACAACTTTCTCCAAAGATGCGATAATACTATGTTTACACCCTGCATTCTTCCCAAAGATCTCTTCAGAGTTCCATATCAATGAGCAGATAATTCTACCATCCTTCTATCCTAAGCCACATACCTCGAATAGGGAAGTACAGCTTCATGCTCTTTATGTAAGAAGGGCCCTGGCCTTCTATATAGACATAACCAAACCCTTCTGAAAGACAGATAGACTGCTGGTGTCTCTTGCATGCAGATCAAAAGGAGAAGGACTATCTTCGCAAAGCAACGAAGGGTCCTGTGGCACCTTATAGACTAACAGAAAAGTTTAGAGCATGAGCTTTCGTGAGTTAACTCACTTCTTCAGATGACCAGCATCTGAAGAAGTGAGTTAACTCACGAAAGCTCATGCTCTAAACTTTTCTGTTAGTCTATAAGGTGCCACAGGACCCTTCGTTGCTCTACAGATCCAGACTAACACGGCTACCCCTCTGATACTTATCTTCGCAAAGAATTTCAAATATTATTACATCCTGTATAAAGATCTGCTATGCATTGCATAAGACCCCTTTACCAATTCCACCCAAGGCTCACTCCACCAGAGCAATTGGTGGCCTCAACAGCCCTCTTTAGAGGGGTCTCCTTGAAGGACATTTGCAGAGCAGCAAAGTGGTCGTCCTATGACACTTTCGCCAAGCACTACGCGATTCATCAGATGCTGGAAGAGGATGCATGCTTACTGACAGCAGTCTTCTCAGGGGCAAGCTGCACATAATCCAGTACCCACCTCCATGTTTTGGGTCACTACTGGATAGTCACCTACTGTGGAGCACCCATGGGGACCACTCGAAGAAGTGGTTGTTACTCACTCGCGTAGTAACGATGGTTCTTCGAGATGTGTCCCTGTGGGTGATCCACTACCCACCCATTCCTCCCTGCTTCAGAGTTCTGCTTTATGTTGTTCAGCAGCATCTGAGGCAGTAGTTTTGAGGAACTGGCGTGGACCAGATCGCGCATGTGACCAAAAGCGCGTGAAGGACCAGCGCGCTTCTGCTCATGCGTGATCCAACGAGATACAGCTTGCAAATCTCCGATCTGCGGTGCTGGGGTGAGCCCAACACTTACTGTGGAGCACCCATGAGGACACATCCCGAAGAACCATCATTACTACACAAGTGAGTAGCTTCTCCTTCTTCAGACTCCTTTCTCCTGCTGCAGCTTGGGTTTTGTTAGGAATTATTTCCTGCAGCTTAAGTGAGTTTTCAGTCTCATTGGCATGAGATTTATACATTTTTTCCTGTTATTGCTAATGCTTCCTTATCTTTTTCAAACACTTGTTGCCAGTGTGAGGAAACAGCTGGGGAAAAAAAGCCTGTGTAATAATGCCTAGAAGAATACAAAACCTTCATAAAAAGCTGAGCCTGTTTGGCTGTGTTGAAGGGAACCTTCAGGAATCGTCTGTTCTCTCTGCTAGGCAGTTTTGACATGCTGAAATAAATGTTCAGAAAGGAAGTTCTCTTGTTGTTCTGCTGGATGTGATTGGGTGTGGTTCTCTTATCTGCCTCCTCTACTTTGACTTTAGAGCTGTTCAGCAGTTGCACATCTCATTCTGTGTTTAGTACATATTGAGTAGTTTTAGTCAATAAATTGGTAAACATATGCCAGTGTTTCTTGTAGAAAACAAAATATGTGGTTAGTTCTTATAACACCCCAAAAAAGACAGTAAGGTGGATAAAAAGCTGGTTGCATTGTTGGCCTCAACAGATGGTGTTCAACAGCTCTGCCTGATTGGCAGCTAGTATCTCGCATGTACCCTAGTTTTGAGGCCAGTTTTGTTCAGCATCTTTAATAAGCTTGATGTGGGATGGATTGCACCCTCAGCAAATTCACAGATAACACTAAACTAGGGGGAAAAGTTGAATATGAGTCAGCAGTGTTCCCTTGTAGCGAAGAAAGCTAACAGCACCCTGGGGTGCATTAGCAGGAGCATTGCCAGTAGATTAGGGAGATGCTTTTTCCTCTTTTTTGGGCACTGGTGAGGCTGCATCTGGAGTATTGCATCCAATTGTGGGGCCCCCTTACAGAAGGGATATGGCCACACTAGAGAGTGTGCAGCAAAGGGCAACACAAATGATTAAGGGGCTGAAGTTCATGACTTCAGAGGAAAGGCTGAGGGATCTGGGCTTGTTTAGTCTACAGAAGAGAAGAGTGAGGGGAGATTTGATTGCAGCTTTCAACTACCTGAAGGGGGGTTCCAAAGAGGCTGGAGAGAGGCTTTTCTCAGTGGTAGCACGAGACCATTATTGCTCTTTCTATTAAGTTGTGATGGAGGAGGTCTAGGTTGGATGTTAGAAAAAGCTATTTCACTAAGAGAGTGGTGAAACTCTGGAATGGGTTGCCTAAGGAGGTGGTAGAATCTTCTTCCCTAGATATCTAAGTCCTGGCTTGAGAGAGCTTGGGCTGTGATGATTTAGTTGGGGGTTGGACTTGATGACCTCCTGAGTTCTCTTCCAACCCTGTGATTTTATGAATACTTTGTCCTGCCTTGGATCACAGTTCTACTTTATTTTAGTTATAGTTCTGCTCTTTCTGTAGACATACACTTTGTTCTTTAAACTTTCAAAGCTATCTTTTCTTTTCTTTTCTATGGAAAAAAAATCATACTGTACCAATCTGCTTAACAAACATCAGGAGTGTAATTATACATCTGTTATGAAAAGTATCAGTACATGTGATTATCTGGTACTTGCAAATGAAAATGTCTGTTGTAGTAAAAACTCTGTTCTTGTCTGTTGTGGAGCTCACAAATATAGAATTGGAAATGTTGTTAACTTGAGGGCGGGCAGAACAGAAGAATAGTTGGGAGTAAGGAAAGCAAACCAGTACTGTTCCATACCCCATTGCAAACATACTCCCAGTGCTGATGAAGCAAAGGAGGAGTTTCTTGAAAATGAGTTTTCCCTTCCATCTCCCTTAAAGGCCTCCCTGTGCATCAGCCTACAGTGCTAGCGCACATGTACAGGTGTATGAACACAGCAGTAGAGTAGAGGAAAAAGGACAGTAATAAAGTTAAAAGCCAGATGGGACCACCAGATTGTTGCCTGACTTTCTGTGTCCTGGCAACCAAAAACTAAGAGTAAGGCAGTAAGTATTTCGGAATGTGATCCAAGGAGATGTGGGGTGCTGGTAAAAACTTCAGTACTGCTCCATGCATTTACGTGTTTGTTACTCATTGAAAGCTCCTAGTGTTTGAGAATGCGTGGTTCTTCAGTCAGTGCTACATTCAGTACTGAGAGTTTATTTTTTTCTTTACAACGAATGTCTAAAGCCTTTTGTTCCATTGGCCCTGGAATCAGACTCTCAACTTCATGTTAAAATCAGCTGCCATTATAAAAGATTAGGTGTAAGTCTTTTTCTTATTTTATTGATAATATTGTGGGGCAGAAACAGTCCCTTATTTTTTAAACATTGGGTTCGAGCACCCTACCCAGGAGTTCTGCTGGTACATCTTGCACTCCATCTCTGTGCTGTCTCCTCTGTGACTTACAACACGCATGGGAAACTTCAGTGCCTTCATCAGTGACTTCCAGAAGCTAGATGCTGTTGATGGAGGTGAAGTTAAACTGAAGGTTGCAGTTTATGTTGCAGTTTCCTTTTTGCAGACGTGTGACCATCATCATAATAGAACTTTCCGTCATCTGTCCAGGGAAAATGTTTGTGAAGGAAAATTTGAAGAGAAGGATAATGAGGAGAATGGTTGCTAGTACACATAAGCCCAACACTGATAAGACTAATTTCTCGTGCTCTCTTTAGTCAGTGTGCTACAGCTTGAACCTCTTTGGCACCCTCAGGACCTGACTTGTGCTGGATGAGAGAATTTGCCAGACCATGGGAGATCAGTATTGTCTAGCAGCATTACCAATCCTTCTACTGCTTACTGGGCTCTTAGAAGACATTTAGGGGTAAATTACAGCTAAATATCAGCATAGAACATCGCAAATGAGGACTGGTGGCTGGAAACAAACTTTATGGGACTGAGGGAAGAAACTTGGCCACACCTTTTAATAAGTGGTCATCAACTTGAATAAAATCATGCTGGATTACTGATGTTGCTGGGCGAGAGCGTTCCATGTTCGAGAGGTTCAACCTGTACTTTGTTTTGCTTTTCGTTCTCCCTTTTTAAAGAAAAAAATGTCACTCAGAAAAGATCTTTGCAATGGCTGAAATGTTATCTAGTGCATTCTTTTCACAGCCCTTGGTGTTGGTTAGCAGCTCTGCTCCTGTGGGTTGGACCTGAGGCTGTAAATAGAGGTTGGGCTGTATCACTTGCATTTTTAGTGATTGGTGTTATGTATGTTAAAAATGTGATCAGAATACAACCAGCAAATGAAAGGACAGGAGGCCAGCGGCTGGTACTATTTTTTGCCATCCATATATCAATTATAAAACAATAGAGCCCATAATCATCCTATAGGTGTACTTTGTCTGTGGGCAATTGTTCCACAGCACAAATTGGTATTTGCTAAAGAATCAGTGGATAAATATAGCCATTCATTAAACTTTCTGCACAGCACTATGGTGTTATAATCTGATATCATACATTCTGCCAGACATTACCTCTCAAATGTTGGAAATTTTGAAGTATTCTCTTGCTAACCAAAGACAGTGTTTGGAATTTCTGATCGGTGATAGGAGCACTTTAAGTCCTGCAGCAGATTAATCTCACTTGACAAGTGTTGCAGTTTGAGTGCCTAATGAGGGAACCGAGACAGGACAAGTAGATCTTTATAGAAGAATGTTTTGAGTCTTGCCATGTGACACATCCGCATGTATTTCCAAAGCTTGCAGCTCTAGGACCGACTTGTGGAATGGTAAGGGTAGCATGGTTTAGAGACTAGAATTGCTAGACTGCCTGGGCCCATTTTTACTTTTATGTAAATTACATAAAGTAGTTACAAATCTTTCAATACCATTTCATAAAGTATCTTGTGCTGATGTCACTGATTAGCACTCTAGCATATGCCTAGGAAGACCTAAGGAACCAAGCCAATAGATAACTACAGCTGATATTTTTCTCCAAGTAAAAAAGCAAGTTATTAGACAAGATCAAATAAACTTACCATCTGTGCATGATGGTAACTCTTGAGGGTATTGTCATTCTAGTACAAATTGGCAGACCTCTAGGTCTTAAGGTGCTTTTACTTTGGGGCAACAGGTGAAGAAGAAGGTGCCATTTTCCCATAGGTTCAGAGGATAACAGCATTTTAAGTTAAGGCTGCTACATGAGGTGAAATTTATACAAGTTGCACTGAAATGAACAAGAGTTCAAAGTTTGGGAATAAGTTAAAGTTCTGTAGATTCCAATATCTTGAAGTTGTAACAGATTTTCAGGTCTTTAAATAAACTTGGTGAAAGTTTTGTAAATAGTCTTAACTCAGACCCCTTGTCCATATCCACAAGTCACTAGATTGTCAAAGATCTGGGTATTGGATCAGTATGGTGTACTATCTATTTCAAGTATGGAGGGTGTTACAGCAGTCATCTTTTCAATTAAAAAATCAGGATTGTATTTACATTGTAGAAGAAATATATTAGGAACCATAGATAGGCAAGCATAGAAGCATTATGAAAGATGAAAGGTTCCATGTAGCCTCAATCTGACCAGTTAGTCAATCTTCATCTTTTTCCAAAGACCAGGCAACCTTAAATCTGGCATGTCTCAACTTTTAAAGTGTTTACAACCTAAAGAATGTCCTTTTCATGTTTTCTGCATGCACTTCTCCAGCTTTCAAAAGGAAAAAGTTTAAAAGTTCTGTTCTTTACATCTACAGTTATCTCCCATCATGTATAATCAGCTTAGTTTGAAACTGAACCTTTCACCTTGACACAGAAATGTGTGGGATAGTTGGGATAGTGTGACCCAGCTCTCTTCTCCAGCGCTCAGGCTGTGTCTAGATAACAGGGATTTATCGACAGAAGGTTTTGTTGGAAGACCTCTTCTGACAAAACTTCTGTCAACAGATGGTGGCCAAACTGCCAAACGGATTACAAGAGCGATCCACTCTGTTGACAGAGTGGCCAGACTGCCCTGTTGCTTTATCGGCAAAATGGCCAACTGGAAGCACAGCAGACAGGGCTCTGTCTGTCGACAGGTCCCCCCCCAGAATATTGAGACTGGCTTTCGGTCGACAGAGGTGTTGCTCTTTGTGGGGAGCAGGGTACAGCTGTCAACAAAAGTGCTGTGTTCATTGACTTACTGTTGACAAAACGCCTTGGGAATTCCCTCGCTCTGTGGATTTTGTTGACAAAACATCCATTTTGCGGACAAAATCATCTAGTGTAGATACAGCCTCTGTGTGGCTGCTTCAGCAGTTTCCTGGTTTTCTGGTACAGCCTCTGTTGCTGATTTGGCTGCTGTTTTGGCACGGCCTTAGAATGTCCATGTTCCATTATTTTGGCTAAAGTATTCCTAAGCAACCCAAGTGCGAGCCATTTTCAGCCATTTATATCTCAGCAAAACTTCCATGAAATATAATAGAACAAAGAAAATGTGATTCTGTAGCCCAAGGACTTTCTCCCTGCTGAATTTCAGAGAACTTCTGTAAACTATGACAGCTTTAAGAGCTTTCAGAAAGTCATAACTTTTATTAATGGAAATATCATGCCATGTTAGGACTCCTGAGTGTATGGACTTGTACCACTTTTCCCTGTAACAAAACCTGTAAAAGATTAAATATGCATCTCACTGGAAATGTAAGTGATCTGTGGAAATTATATTAGTATTAGCAAATTTACCTGGCATTGCTCATTTGCGTAAGTCAAGTAAGGGTTTGTTTTTGTATTTTCCTTTTTTGGAAAACAGATATGATTTTATGTAAATGATTGTATTTTTTAGAAAATAAAGAAGAAAGTAAGCTTGTAGTAATAAACAATATTCCATCAAGTTTTTCTATGTTCCTCATTCTCGTGTGCTTGAACTGTTGGCACAGTGTGTCCGGTGTGGAAGTGGATGTCACAACAGGGGTTTTGGGTGGGCAGCCTCAGGCCAGGGCTGGAGGTAGTGGAATGAGGGCAGGGGATGGAGGGTTCAGGGCAGAAGGGGTGAGCAGGGTCAACCAGGGTGCAGGGCAGCCAGGGTTGGGCTGTGGCCTGGGGGTGGGGAGGAATTGGGGGGGAGCAGCAAGTCTCTGCCACTCAGGCATGTCCAAACCCCTGACTTTAGTTTAAGTTAGGGTAAGAGGAAGCTGCATACCAATTTTTGTGGTCATAGCTCTTAAAGTTTAAGAGGAGTTCTTGAACAAATGGGGCACCGACAGACAGACACTCTCTCTAAAATATAGAGAAATAATAGAGACAAGAAGTTCTAGGCTTTTAAAGAATTTAAATAGATGCTTTTTGTCATGGCTTACTTTATTAGAGCAAGGTGATGAAGCAAATAATCTGAGTAATTTGTTCTTTATTTGCAGAGGTATTGTTGCCAGTATTTTGGTTTTCTTATGTTTCGGAGTCACTCAAGCTAAAGATGGACCATTTTCAAGACCTCATCCAGGTAATTTAAATCCTTTTAATTTTTTTTTTTCAAATGTCCAAATAAATTGTTAACTCTGTAACAGGAATTTTATTGTTTTATAAATAGCTTCTAAGTTTGTACGATTGAGCATAAATGTTAGCGGTTGTAACTTTGTTTCATGGCATACTTCCTTTGTATGCAATGTAAATTCAGCAGCATGATGCAACTACATTGTAATCTTAATCTCACAGCTTCTGCCTCCTGCTGCAAGACCTCTCCTTTATTTATAGCCAAATCATATTTCCGACACTATTTCTCCTGTTTTATTATTTGGGCACTTTAAAAGGAATTTGAGATCCTTGCTGGGTGGCAGCCCTAAGCATTCCCTCTTTCTGTTCTCTGAAAACAACTCCCTAAAAAGGGGGTATAATAGTTACTCTAAACTGCATGCATACTATATACTCTGTGCTTTTTAAAATCAGCTAATTGCATGGGGTTTATCCAGTTGTCCCTGGTCTGCATTTTACATTGTGATCAAAAAGTCTCACATGGCCCCCAGTTTAGAGAAGGTAATCAAATCATCCCTTAAACCTCTATCCCACCTTACCTGTAAAGTTCTGTTTTGGTGTGTGACTATAGTGTACTTCTGCTCCTTGCTTAACTGAAATCTAAACAGCTCACTTGATTATGGAACTGCTATTGCAACTAATCTGACAAATGGGAAGAGGGTCATTATTCTACTTTGTGTGCAAGATTCTGAGGAAGTTCATCCAGTAAGGCTTCAGGGAGTCTTTTTACAAAACAACAAAATAAAACCTCTAAGTATTGAGTCTGGTGAACTGTGGAAGTAATCAAACTTATTGCTGCTGATTCTTTTTCCTGGCTATTTTTCTATTTTGATGATGATCGTTTATAAAGATGGGACTCCCTCCTTTTCATGAGCCTGTATATTTAGACCTTCCTCTGGAAACCCCACTCATGCATCTCATGAAGCAGGTCTTTGCCCACAAAAGCTTATGTTCCAAAATATCTGTTAGTCTCTAAGGTCTCACAGGACTTAATGTTGATTTTGCAGATACAGACTAACACAGTTACCCCACTGATATAAGAACGGGGAGAGTTCTATAGGCTTACATATGAAACTTGACAGTGTGGGCCCCAGGTTATTAGCACACTTGAGAAGTGCTTAGGTTATGGTTTTCTTTATTTCATCCTAAACTTCCATGATGGGATTCCTGTTTCTCCTAGGGAATGGTAGGTAGGTTAAAAAGAATCCTTGCGGTGAGAGAGTTGAAGGTTGTCTTCTGCAAGGAGGGAATTGAAGAAGTGCAGCAGTAAACATTGAATGGTTTTAAATTTAAAATACCACTTTCTGGACAGCCTCCTACATGGCAATTCTTAATTTTTTTTATTCTGTTTTTGAAAGATCTTGTTGCCTTTAAGGACTATAGAGATGTTCTTGGACATATGCACCTTAGAGTTTTCAGCTCTACAGCATCTAAAAATATTTTGTACCTTGTATAAATAATACCCTCTTGGAAGCAGGAGGGTTATCATACCAAAGTTTGTAGTTTTAATTCTGGTGAAAGACATTTATGAAACAGGGTGATTAAGGAAGCATCTGTGTGAATTTGATCCTTTGAACAATAGTCATGTTAATAACCCGACTAATTTGTCAGCAGCCTAGGGTCATGCAATCCAAAACAAGATAAGGCCTGAATAGGCTAATTTTGCACAGATTGCACTGTGTATCACTATCAAAACAAAAAGCAGTCAAGTAGCACTTTAAAGACTAGCAAAATGGTTTATTAGGTGAGCTTTCGTGGGACAGACCCACTTCTTCAGACCATAGCCGGACCAGAACAGACTCAATATTTAAGGCACAGAGAACCAAAAACAGTAAGCAAGGAGGACAAATCAGAAAAAGATAATCAAGGTGAGCAAATCAGAGAGTGGAGGGGTGGGGGGGAAGGTCAAGAATTAGACTGAGCCAAATATGCAGACAAGCCCCTACAGTGACTCAGGAAGTTCCCGTCACAATTTAAACCATGTGTTAATGTGCCGAATTTGAATATAAAAGCCAGTTCAGATGTTTCTCTTTCCAAAACAGAGCAGTAATTCTTTTTCTGTAACACACATACCTTTAGGTCATTGACAGAATGCCCCATTCCATTAAAATGTTGACTAACTGGTTTGTGGATCTGGAGTGTTTTGATGTCTGTTTTGTGCCCATTGACCCTTTGTCTAAGGGAGTTAGAAGTCTGTCCAATATACAAAGCACCTGGGCATTGTTGGCACATGATGGCATATATGATGTTAGTAGAGGAGCATGAGAAAGTGCCCGTGATTCTGAGAGTAACCTGGTTAGGTCCAGTGATGGTATTTCCAGAGAAGATACGTGGACAAAGCTGGCAGCGGGCTCTGTTGCAGGGAGAGGTTCCAGGACTGGTATTCCCGGGGTATAGACTGTGGCTGTTAGTGAGGATCCTCATGAGGTTGTCTGTAGGAGAGAACAGGCATGTCACCCACGTGTATCACTGTTTATGCTCTGAGCTAGTTTTACGAGAGCAGTTGTGTATTCTTTTCTCTATGCATGTTCCTTCTCAAAGTAATCTGTCGAAAACATTTTTAGATCGTAGCCGGAATGTGTAAGATTTTAGTTACATTAAATATTTATAGTCCTGTCTGGAATTCAAAAGTAGGCTGCCTGCTGATATGCTTAGAGGAGGAAACAACCATTCATACATGGAATGATCCTTATCTTCTTCTGGGCTATTTCCCAGCATAGTGTGTACTCCAGGGGCTGCTGGAGGCAACTGGGTGTTGCCTTTAGGAAGAAAGTGTTGGAGGCTCTTGCAAGCATGGAGGTGTATAGTGCTGTAATTCTCCATGTGAGTGAGCTTTTCCTGCAACTGCATCATATTAAGTCATGTTCAGTTTGTGATCCACTATAACCCTCAAATGCTTTTTGGCAATACTACCACTCAGCTGGTTATTTCTCATTTAGTAGCTGTGCATTTAATTGTTTTTCTTCCTAAATATAATATTTTGCACTTGTCTTTACTGAATTTCATCTTGTTGATTTTTCAGACCAATTCTTCAATTTGTTAAGGTCATTTTAACTGTAATCCTGTCTTCCAAAGTGGGTAGAACTCCCTCCTTTGGTGTCATCGATAAATTTTAGCTCCTTTATGCAAGTCAGTAAAACATTGAATAGTGTTAGACCCAAGAAAGATCCCTGCAAGATTTCACTAGACATGTCCTCCCAGTTTGACAATGCACTATTGTTAAGTACTGAGTATGGTGTCTCAGTTAGTTCTATACCCATTTTATGAAGAGCTGCCAAGCTGTAATTGATGTGGTATGGACTTGAAGCAGATACTCATTAACAAAAACCATAATTAGTAATCAGAGTCAAGAGATTTCTCATGTTCTGGCTTGGGCCTGCGGAATTTATGCTGGTTTTCACAGGCCGTGTATATTAACAGAAAAAAATGCTTCCTTTTTAATACTTTACATATCTGTCAGCTTAAAAACAGCAACTTCACTGGTTCCGCTAGCTCCCTTTCCTAGATTTCCCATTTAGCAAAAGTCAGATGTATCTTTTGACAAAGCATTGCCTCATATTGGGGTGGGTGGTATTTATAGCCTGGATGTTTGAGGCAAGAAGCCTTTATGCATTGAATAAAACCTGTAACTGATATTTTTAAATCCAAGATTCACCACTTGCACACATTAGAAGGCATTTACTAAAGGGAGCCAACTCTTGATGTAGCCCTCATAGAAACTAGCCAGGAACTGATCTTAATCCTTAATGCACAGAAACAAATTAGGTACTCTAATCCTTTCCAAAGATAACGTTAGACTAGTGAAGGGACACCAACAGTTGTTGAAGGGGAACTAGCAATAGCAAGCAAGAATAAACCAGCTTTCACTGGACAAATTTCATTGCACATTATTGAGTTTTTTGTGGAGGGAAGATGCTCTAATAAGGTTGTTCTCCTAGTATTGCATGACTGAGAAAGGACAACATGAGTAATTTTGGACAAATCCTGTGGTCATCATTAAAATGATAGTTTAAAAATCTGAACTATTGTAATGTGCTTTATTGTTAGCTGGCTATTCCAAGAGTGCATTTTGTCTCTGTTAGTAAACTTGAAAATAAGTTATTCAAGTTAATCTTTGGTGCAAACTGTTTCAGAAGTTTGAGCAGAGGCTCTGAACTCCCAGCTGTCCAGGTCAGAGCTGCTACTTTATTTGTCCCTAATATGTAAAGTAGGCCACCTGATAAGATTTATTTGGCAGTTTTGCTGGAAATGATCACAATCTCTCACATCTGAAGTTATTTTTGTGTTGGTGTTAGGAGCAGTCTGATAGAAAGGAAACTTTTTTAGTTCTCTGCTAAATTTTCTTTGCTCAGTTCAGCCTTAAACAGGGGAAAAATAGCCTTTTTATTCCTTAAGGGAGCATGTTAAGGTTGGTGAGACTGAGATTTGATTTTTTTTTTTTTTTTCCTTATTGGTTGCAAAGTGCATGAAATCCTGTTTGAAATAATAGTGCATGTTCTTCTAAAAAGCCAATCTCTGTCCACACCAAAACACTGATAACAAGCCTTGATACACAGTTTTTGTACTTACTGAATAGTAACAGAGAGGAAGCCATGCTAGTCTATACACTATCAAAACACTGCTTTTTGTTTTGATAGTGTTTGTACTTGTGTCAAAGTTCCTCCAGTTTCCTTTTTACATAGTCTTTAATGTCTGATTTGTAATATTATAATTGTTTTCCTGTCTTTAGTAGACTAAAGACTAAACTGCTTGGTCCCTTCCTAACCTCGTGATGTGGAAATGCCATCATGCAATAGGGAATTCTTTCCACTTGGCCATTTGAATGGTGATTCTCTCTTGTAGAGAGCTCTGTTTGCCCAGAATCAGTCTGGGTGTAGCCCTGGAAAAAAGATAGGCTTCTTGATAGTTGTGTTTATATAGTGTGTTAGCTCTTTCAAGAAAATCTCCCAGGAATGATTACTGATTAGAACTGAGAGTTTTCTGATCCCAAATCAAAAGTACTTTAAACTCTACCCCTTTAAATAAACAGGTGGACATGTTTAGCCAGACATTGCTAAGATGAACTGGTCACAAACTCTTTGGAGCTTACCCAGAGGTGTTTATCTTCTGTAATGGATGCTTCATCATAGAGACAGGCAGATCTGAAACTATGGATCACCATTCACAGCATGGAACTTTCTAGTGGTCCTAATCCAGACTCTAGACATATGGGAGAATTTCACATACATTTTGAAAGCTCCCACATGTTTAAGGTCAAGGTGTCTAGTTTGGCACTGCTCATTAGAGGGAGTTGATATTGAACTCTAGGTTTTGATTTTTATTATTTTTTGTATTGCAGCAGCAACATTTTTTTTTGTGGAGATACAAAAGGGACCTCGGGAGGTTAGCGAGTCCAGTCCCCTGCTCTCTTGGCAGGACCAAGCATCATCCCCCCCCACAGGCTCCCCACAGCTCCCTAAATGCCCTCAATGGCCCCCTCAAGGGCTGAACTCCCAACCCTGGATTTAGCGGGCCAATGCTCAAACCACTGAGCTATCCCTAGGAGCCCTAGTCACAGATCCTCTCCCCCCCACCCCATTGTGTTAGGCACAGTACAAATGTAATAAAAGCACTTGGAGACCCCCACTTTTTTTGGGCCCCATTTCTGTATCCTAAATATCATTTAAATAGATGTAGGGGAAAGAAGAGGGATGCATTAAGATAGGATCTAGGTCACAAGAGGCCAAACACCATTCCTTTATGCATTACAGCACTTCATTCCCATTCAGACAAACTAATCTAATATATTCTCAGAGAGGTAGCCATGTTAGTCTGTATCTTCACGAAACAAAAGAGCAGTAACGTAGCACTTTAAAGACTAACAATATTATTTATTATCAAATGTGAAAATAATTTCCAATTCAAATGTGTAAGATGATTGACCTGAATGGACTGAAGATCCAGGTGCATTTTATAACAAAGATTTTAACACCAGATTACAAAGGGAGACACCTGAATTGGAATTTATTTTCAAGTGTGATACTTATCACCATGAACTCAATAAAGATATTAATTATTTTATGTGGTACAACAACAATTTCCCCACCTTTGTTATTTGCAGTGGTCACAGGCATCCCACTTAACTTCATAGACACTTCCAGATGCTATTTTTCATTCTTTCTCTCCACACTTCCTTATGCCCTATCTAGCTGATTCGTCATTTTTTCTACCTTTTTAATTTCTCTTTGTCTAAGTTATAAGTATTTTCCAGAAGAAAATATGAAGTAGGTCTGTCCCACGAAAGCTCATCACCTAATAAAGAATATTATTAGTCTTTAAGGTTCTACAGGACTGCTTTTTTATTTAATATAGTGAGAGGTTATTGAAAACTCAGTTCACCACGTGTAAGGTTCTACCAGTCCCAAAAGGTCAGATGCTTACCTTCAGGTCAATGTAGATTTAATATTTTACCCAAATATTATGCTGTCAGATAATTCTTAAGTCAACTGATTAAGAATTTATTAATAAAAGAATTATAAATGAGTAAATCATCTACTTACAAATTCTTTAGACTAGCTTTGTAGCAATGATGGAATAATAATCTCCTAGACTGTAAAGTCTCTCTCTGTGGTAAATTTAAAATATAGGAAAATCTTCAGTCCGTTGTTCAAAATATTCCTTTTAATTGTCAAGCCGCTATGCAGAGAATTGGAGTAGGGATGAGGAGATGATGCAGGTATCATTTATATTCTCTGCCATGTGCCTGGAAAGTTACTGTGCCAAACAATGCCCATAGTCACTGTGTATAGAAAATTATGGACAAAGATGAAGTCAGGACTCACATCTCCAAATCGCATGCCCTTATGAGTTTTCCTGAATCATTGTTGGCCTTCTTTGCTGCCCAAGGCATTCTCCAAAAGAATTATGTATAGAGTTCATTGTTAATGGCCAATCAAGCTTGAATGGTCCATTCACAGTGGGCTGACAGGAGTGTGTATAAATTACCTTGCATGTGTCTCCCCAAGAACAAACACATTTGAAATACACATAAGCTGCTAATATTCATAACTTCAGATACAGTGATGACACATGGATTTAACCAGGATAATCATCTTTGATAGACTGTAACTTTTCCATTGACACTGTACATGATATAGTTTGTATATCAGTGGTAGCAACGATGATACAAATAGTCATTTTCCATCCTAGGGCATCACAGTAGTATTTTATAAAAAAGCGCCTGGGGTTAAAATCTCATTCTCAAAGAGCTTTGCTAATATCTAATAGTTTGCATCATCTCCATAGATCTTGTAACATGATTACTGTTAAATTTTTTGCTTTTTCATTTTCTTACCCTCCTTGCAATACCATTTAATATTAAACTTTGAAAAATAGCATCTGCTCATCTTTGAGACTGTAGCATTTCACAGAGAGGAAGATAGGCTTCTAAAATGAAAGCTGCAGTCTTGCTTAGTGATCTTAAATAATTGGGACTGCAATGGGATGCTATTTCAGTTGTGTCAAACAGAAAGTGGGGAGGTTCCAAGGCGTACTAGGAATTGGGTAAAAAAGTAAAGCTGAAGAGTCAAGTAACATCAGACAGTGGAGGAGAAAATGGGATTAGTTCAGCAGGCAACAGGTTTGCTTTCAGGAACCGTCATAAAGTGTCCTTGAAAACATGAGAAATCTTTCATGCAAGTTAGGCAAGAGCTGTCTAAGTCATGTTGTGGATTTTGTTCTGTTTTGTTTTTAGCTTTATCCCTTAAAACATATACATGAAAAGTTGATGAATCCTGTTGCATTCTTGTGGTCCCTATGAAAAGATGTATAAATGTTAATTTGCGTATTGATTTCTTGGGGATTGCAATAGGAATCCATCAAGTTCTGGGAGTGGATTGATTTAATGGGCTGTTTTGAATATTGCCTGAATAGACTTCCCGTTAGCACTGTTTGGGAAGGTTATTGCTGGAGCTCCTCACTTCACTGTTGTACACGAGTATTTCTTCATGAGGCTTGCAGCCCTGCTCTATTTTTCCTATTCATGCTGCTGATAAACTAACAGCCAATCACTATTTTGCCAAAAGCCTTGATAAAATCCTGTTTGTTTCTATAGCTTACTGGAGGTTTTGGCTCTGTGTCAGCGTTGTCTATGAGCTCTTCCTCATCTTTATACTCTTTCAGGTAAGGAACTTACGAATTGGCTCTTAACTGTTACTGGGGACTTGCTCTGGATGTGAAAGCGCTTTGATATAGAGGAACGATAGTATAACTACTTACATTTCCCATCTCTCCATGCCAGATATAAGCTAGTTGAAAGCCTCATTGAGATGCTGCTTCCTTAAGCCTGAGATGGTGGGGAGGCAGCATTCTTTGGTGGCTGCATAAGACTGAAAGCAGAACTCTTGAGGTACACTAAGGCTACGTCTACACTCGCCCCTTCCTTTTGGAAGGGGCATGGTAATGAGCAAGTTGGAAAGATGCTAAAGAGGGGTTGCCATGAACATGCAGCACCTTTTTAGCATAATGGCGCTCGTGCACGATTCAAAAACACCGCTTTCGAATCGCACACCACCCTTGTAGTTGGGGGCCTTTCAAAAGGAACCCCTGGACTTCAAAAGCGCCTTCTTCCTAAAACCAAATAGGAAGAAGGGGCTTTCAAAGTCTGGGGGATCCTTTCAAAAGGCCCCCATCTACACAGGTGGCACACAATTTGAACGCAGTGCTTTCAAATTGTGTGTGGCCGCCATTATGCTAATGAGGTTCTGTATATTCTTTGCAGTGCTCCATTAGCATCTTCCCAACTTGCTTATTACCATGTCCCTTCCAAAAGGAAAGGGATAGTGTAGACACAGTCTAACTGGGGTTAAGATCAGTGGCACTTGGGCCTGAAGGCTCAGTTTTTCCAAGTTGGATTTAGCATGCTGTGTTGTAAATCTGGGCTTGAGCCATGTCTACACTGCAATATGACAAGTGGACCAGAGATTCTCAGTTGGACTTAGATTCTCACCCACCTCCAAGCAGGGTACTAGTACCCTCCATCCTCACTGCTTGTACACCTGAGTCACTTGATTTTTGTAGGGTTGCAAGTCACACTTGGGTTAAATCTGAGCTGGATCCTGGGCTTAGTGTGTGGTGTAGATACACCTTTGCTTTTTATTTTTTCCACTACTACAGGCTTGCTATTTGAGTTTGAGTGAGTCACATTGCCTCTTTGTTCACTCATCTGTAAAATTGACATGACAATTAACTGCCTCACCTGGCTTAATATTTATGAAGTACATTGTGTGCCTTGGCTGAAAGTATGTTGTTCCATTAAAAATAAAACACCTGATACATATATCCTCAGTTCTAAGGAACACCTGGAGTCTAGATATTAGTGCTTAAATGTTAATCAGACTAAAGGAACGTCATTAGCTGAAAGATAAACTTATGTATCATGATTACATTACATGTAATGGTGAGCCACTCTTGTCACCATTCCATGTAATGTAATTTGTAATGAATTTGTTGATAAATCGCAGAATTGTAGGACTGGAAGGGCACTTGAGAGGTCATCTAGTCCAGTGGTTTTCAACTAGTATGCTATGAGAACTGTCCGAGTATGCTTTGAAATTTCATCGGTTTCCTCCCTTGGTGGCTCTTTGCAGGGCCACTGTGAAGGGAAATCCTGACCCTGCAGGAGTCTGTTCTCACTGGGAGGCAGCTGAAATGTTGCTTCCTGGCCCAAACAAGCTGGCACAGAGCCCGTTTCCCCCTTTCTGCTGTGGCAAGAGAGGGAGGGTGGGCTGGGAGTCCATTGAAGCTGGGGTGCGTTTAGTGTCACTTCCCAACTCTAATGGGCTGGCCGGAAAGGGAGTCTGCTCTCTGGACCCACCTCCTTCCCCACCCCACATGGAATCGAACATTTCTGTGGTTAGCTGACTACTCAACTTTTCATTAGATCCTTGTTTAGCTTGTTGTATGCCCTACTATGTTGCAAGCCTCTCTAGGAAGACCGTAGCTATAGTAAATGTAAGTAAAGGTGCAAACGATTCTAGTAAAAACAGTGGGAGTGCCGTGAAAATGTGTTGTGTTACTGAAGAGGTTGGGAACCACTGCTCTCGCCCAGTCCCATGCACTCGTGGTAGGACTTAGTATTACATAGACCACCCGTAAGAGGTGTTTGTTTGCTATTAAAAATTTCCAATGATGGAGAGTCTATAACCTCCCAAGGCCATTTATTCTTGTTAGGCAGTTTTTCCTAATCTCCAACCTCAGCCAATCTTGGTGCAATTTAAACAATTCCTTCTTGCTCTAGCTTCAATTTTTTTTCCTTCTTGTAACAATGTTTTATATATTTGAAAACTGTCGTCATCCCCACTGCCTCATCTTCTCTTCCCTAGACTAAATAACGCCCCCCCCCCCCATCTTCCCTCATAGGTCATGTTTTCTCAACATTTAATCATTTTTTCTTGTTCTTTTCTGGACTTTCTCCCGTTTGTGTACCTCTTTCCTCAAATGTGACACCCAGAACTGGATGCAGTAATCTAGTTGAGGCCTAATCTGTGTAGAACAGAGTGGCAGATTTACTTCAATGTTTGCCAGCAACATCCCAGAATATTTGCCCCCGTTTTTTCCCAATAGCATTACGCTGACTCTCGTTTAGCTTGTGGTCCACTATGACCCCCCAGATCCCTTGCTGTAATACTCCTTCCTAAGCAGTCATTTCCCATACTGTATGCATGCAATTGATTGTTCCTTCCAACATGGAGTACTTTGCATTTGTACTTACTGAATTTCATCTAATTTACTTCAGACCGCTTCTCCAGCTCATTTGAAATAGTAATCTTTTCCTCCAAAGCACTTGCAACCCCTCCCAGCTTAGTATCATTCATGTATATTTTTTCAGTCTTGCTCAATTTGGATGTCCCCATCCCCACAAAATATATTTTTGTTCTGGAAATGCATGTGGCAGTTAGGGAAATCAGGCAAAGTTAAAGGATTTGCACACAGTGACAAAGTGAATTATTGGCAAAACAGGGATTAGAATTCAGGAGTTTTTGCTGCCATCCTGTTTCCATTAGGCAATGATGCTCACTTTACATATCAGTTCTAAACGTTTTGCAAACTTTTTTGTAGATAATCTGAAACTTGTTCTGGGTCCATACTGCTTCAAAAACCTCCATTCAACCTGCCTATCTTCCTTATTATCTCCCCAAAAGTCAGTGTCTGAAGCCTTACAAGCAAGAAAGCAGTTAGTAATTCTTACCTCTCCTGGCTTGTCCAAGCTGATTTGTACTAGAACTCACTGAACAAGTCCTCTGGGTTAGGCTTACTGTTTCTGCCTGTGCTGACATGACACTTGATGACTAGTCCTTACCAAATTTCATTCTTTCAAATCTCTTACTAGCTGTCCCACCCTGGTATTAGGACCTTGATCCCGTTTTTTTTTCCCCTTTAAGTATCCTTTGGTTTTCAGTTCCCATTCACTCTCATATCCCCAGCATGTTTCCTTACCTCTCATTTTCCCAGACAACATTGTTGTAAATTGCTATCAGTATTTGCTTGCTTCAGTTTGATTTCATATCCTGAGCTATTCTGTTGTTGTTTTTTCTGCTTTGGATAGAAATTTGTTTATAATTGCTTTTCTTTCCTCTGATAGTGTGTGTTTCACATTCTAGGACTACTCAGCCACTAATGCAAAGAACATGTTTACTAGCTATTGGCCAATCCTTCCAGTATATACCAAATATTTATCTTGTGAATATTCGAACATATACTTTTCTTGGATTTAGTCTCTTCTCTATAGGTCAACATTATTGTCTCTTCTAAAACTGATGCTCATTAGTGTAACAAACATTTCTGTTGTGGTCAGTGTGAAATAAGTCCAACTTGACTACTTTGTTTTGTTATGTTACTGCCTTTGGATTCCCAGGGTTGGCTTCTTTTCCCCTGTTATGCTTTGCTTGTTTGATTCCTACTTGTCTGATCATTTACTTGTCATCATAAACACTATATGTCATATTGCTGCTCATGTAAAACATTGCCTCTGACAGTATTTGTGGTTCTATTCGGAAATGCTTGAGCTTAACAAATTAGCTACATGTGAATGGGGTTTGTTTGGTATACGAATTTAATCTTTCTGCTAATGACTTTCCTTTAGTTTCCTGTCATCCATGGCACTAGTGTGATCTGAATTTGAAAACCAAATTTGTATATCTTATTTGATGAGGGCTTCTACTAAACTAGACAAATTTAGTTTGTGAAAAGCAATAGTTTGTCTGCTTTTTCAGTGCATGACAATTCCTCTTTTTATGTTGCTTAATCTGAGATTTAAATCTGCTGATTTTTAACATGATTTAGTTGGCAGACATTTGTTCCATAACTAGCTTGAAATACTGCTAGTTGTTTCCTGCCCTAGGAAACCAGAACCAAAATGAACAGTTGATATCAGGACAATAGACATTGTAGCTCCTGAAGAATGGACTGCCATGGTCTTGTGGCTATTTATCCCTCCACACAAACACATACCTCAAGATGATCGGAAAAGGAGAGTGGGTGGGTTATGCTTCAACTCTTCAGTTATATGCATATGCTTTAAAAAAAAAAAATGGGGCATAGGAGCTATTTGGTAAATTCAGTCAAATCTGTCACTGGTTTTCCTAGTCTAGATTTAGGATTGTACCATAATGCAGTGTTGACGTGTCATTTTAATCTGCTTCAGCAGCTGGTACTGGAGATCATAAGAGCCAGGAGTATAGATCATTAATCATTCAACTCTCATTTAAGGAAGCTTGGCTATGTGTCTGAGTTATTCTGCAATGTAAATGTAAAAATCGTTTGAAAATAAGGAATCACTCATTAGTTCACAGGCAGGATAATCGGTAGAAGTGATACTACCAACTTCTAACAGAAGGATATGTTAATTTTGCAGACTGTACATGATGGTAGACAGTTCATGAAATACATTGATCCAAATTTAGGAGTTGCCTTGCCAGAAAGAGACTATGGTGGGAACTGCCTTATTTATGATCCAGGCAACGAGACTGATCCATTTCACAACATCTGGGTAAGAAATTGAAATGAAGAAGCCCTTGAGTTATGAGTCCTAATGTTTTTGTGTGAGATGTTGGCTATTTGATCACACTAATGTGCACTCTCCCATATAGGTTTATTGCTGAATCCATAATCTGTTTATGCCTTTTCTTTAGTTTTAGATTCTTACCTACTACTTTCATTTTTCCTTTTCTCTCTTGATGTTTAGTGCTGATCAGGTCAAGGTATGCAACTCTATGTAACCAAATTAACTACTTTTGGAGAAGGCGTGAATAATTTAGCTGTTGTACAAGGTGTTGATGTAAATCCATACCCATTCCTCTGTTCCTAGTCAAGTTAGCTTCTGTTTGCACTTGACATTGGTGTCTTTAGCTTCTTTTTTACACAAGGCTAGAAGTCTAAAATGCCATTTACATGGTATGGAGTGACCCATAAATTGCACTATTTTGTATCTAGGTCCACAAGCTTAAGACCCAAAATGTGAAACTATAGAAATTAGTGTCAATTACGTACATACACTGGTCTCCACACTGTTATGGTGGTTGTGCAGTAGACAAGGTTGGAACCGTATGATCCACTGCATGCTTCTCTGCCATGTGAGCTAGTGGAATAACTCATACCAATAGCAAGTTGTAGTCCAGGTACATCAACAATAGAAGGGGGTGAGACATCTTTTGCCAATGGATTTTACACGTTTGCTGCCAGGAGAGAAATGATGAGCATGAGAAATTTGGGTATTTTCCAGGCTGGGGAGGGGAGGGTGTTCTCCTGAGCACAGACTCTTCTCCTGGTCTCCCCGCACCCTGATACCTTCTGCCTCAGCCCCAACACCTTGTCCTAGCCCCAGTTCCCCCTTCTGACCCTGCTTGAACTTTGTCATTTTACTTAGGTCACATTACCCGAGCATCGTGATACATATGAAATGTGCATGTATTTCAAGTAGCAGCTTAAGGCAGTTGAAAAGTTTGTTCTGCTACTATATTACCTAAAGAAGAATGCAGGCCTTGAGAATAAATACTCATCTTCTGTGTAATCAGAAGGAACAAGCTAACCTCTCTGCTTGATTTATAGGACAAAATGGATGGCTTTGTTCCTGCTCACTTCCTTGGCTGGTACATAAAGGTATGCACTAGTCCTTCTTACGTGCGGATATTTTCGTTAGTTTGTTCTGCTTTCAATCTTGACTGCTTCTGTTTCAATATTACCAGTGTTTGGAATCAATTATATTAGCAGTCATCCAAGAACTAGTTTGTGTTTTCATACTAACAAAAGACTTATTTTGACCAAAGCAATTTAATTTCTTTTCTAAATAATGTTCCACTAACAAGTTTCTGCTTCCACAGAAATGATTCATATTAAGGTCATTTGGATAAAACAAAGAGTGTGCAGAAGCAAAGTCCTTTATTTTCCCAGCACTCTGAATACTTGAGTGAACTGCACGTGGGCTGTGGAAAAGATCCTATGCAGTGTGAACTGTGGTGAAGTTAGTGTTCACCCAGATACATGATATAATTCCACATGTTGAACACTTCATACTTTTCAAATAGCTTCTAGTTCATAATTTGAAAATACTATGGAGAGGCAATATCTTAGTCTTTGTGATTTGTCAGTTTGCATGTACTGAACGTGAAAGAAATGCCAGCTGAATTTGTTTCTAACAGAACATGTCCAGTATATTGGGTACTGAATATTTAGGTCTAAATACGGCTCTTCTCCATTCAAGTGATTGACTAACAAGTTTTACTTTATCCTGTGTCCCTTGTTGATCTCTGTATGTCCTCTCCTGAATAACATCATTCAGAGAAGGTTAAACATTAATTGGAAGATAAGTCATTGTTTTCATTTGACTTCTAATCCCCATTCAGAAATGCCAGGGTTGACTCTCCTATATTAATTTGCTATGAATGGAAAAGAGCTTGCTAACCTATAAAAGGCTGTTTTGAAACATAGCAACTGAACTGGACCTTTTTCAAATGTGTATGTGGGATAGTAGAGGAATCTTTCTGTCAGTCTGATACTCCTGGATATAGAGAGACGGTTCTCAAAATGACAAAGTTTTTGAAGGAATCTGGGGTAGATCAAATACGGAACTTTGATCTGTCCCTTAGATCAAGCTGTTAGATTTACTGTAGTCCAAGAAGAATATAGGCTCTATTAGGAACAGTAAACATCCTCTGCTGTGATGTTTATTTCATAAAGTGCTTCCTGTCCAGCTGTGTGTAGCTGGTTTTCTTCAATATTAAATCTGGTTTACCTGTTTGATAGCCTACAAGCTCCACAAAGCAGAGATTTGTGTACTACACAGCAAAATCAGTCCACCTCTTGCATTCTTCCCTAGTCACTAAAACATTATCCTATGCCATTTGGTTAGCTTGTTGTATCTTTCATATCATTTGAATGCAAAAACGAGCACCTTCTATTTTAAATTTTGCTCATGACTTGAATAGTTAAACTCTTACCTGTTCTGAATCCCCTTGAAAAAACACAGGCAAATTAAGGGCCTGTCTTGTCTGTACTTTACTTATGTTGACATTTTTATTTTATCATCCAGATCCCAGGTGAGATGTTATTTGCCCCTTATTGACATAAATGTCTTTAAAAGGTGTCCATTTCTTATTGGCCTTGCCAGGGTTTAGTCAATGTAATTAAATATACATTAAATATAGAATTACAGCACAATTCTGCATGGGGGAAGGGGAATCTATATCCTCACCTTCTGACTGCTGGGGGCACAGTTCACCTGTCTGAGCTCATGCTCCTGATTTTGCCATTTCTAATGCTCTAAGAATGTTGCTTTCAAACAGAACTTGTAATGAAGAGTCAATCATTTTCAAACTTAAAAGGACCTGTTTTAGAAGAGATCACTCAACTGTCTGTCCTCTCCCAACTGCACTTAGTATTACTCCTTTGAGTAAATCACTGATTGGGATGGTTTGGGTTTTTTTGCATATGAAAAACTAAAACTGCAGTTCCCTGTTCCAGTCCCTTCTGATAGGTGAGGAGTGGAAGTGCTAGTCAGTTGTGTGGAGCAGGATCAAAGTAGCACCGCATGAGTTAAGCTTATCTCCCACAGGATCTTGCAGGAAATTTCCACTTAAAGCCTCCTAAGCAGAGACACTTGGAGGTGTGATGCAAAGTATGGGTGGACAAAGCTGTGTTGCTGATTTGAAGACATTTGGCTCCTTTGAGAATTGCATTAAGTAAGCTGACAGAGCCTTCTCTGAGCAGCCCCAAAACATACCTGGTTGCTTGCCACCTTCATTTGGTAACAGAAGCACACAGTAATAGACTCCTGCATTTGACTTGTATTTCCTTCTCTTGCTGTGTCTTGCTTGTCTGCTTTTATTCTTTGCAATATATTCGCCAAGATAAATTTCCCTCCTTTTCTTTCTTCAGACGCTAATGATTCGGGACTGGTGGATGTGTATGATCATCAGTGTAATGTTTGAATTTCTGGAGTATAGTCTGGAACATCAGCTTCCAAACTTCAGTGAATGTTGGTGGGATCATGTAGGTACTGCACTGTGTCTGTCTTAAATGCTGAAAACATCTTGATTATCTGACACACGTATGGCCCAAACAGATATATAGTCACAGTGGTACTGTGCTATGTCATTGGTTTGACATAGCCAGAAATCATCCATGTACCATCTGTCAGGTATATATTTATTCAGTTGTATATGCCCATGAAGGTGATTTTGAGTTTTAGCTCATCACTTACTTCCACTTCCTTTAATGGATTAAAACTGAATATTTGTTGCTTAGTAGAAAACCCTTCTCTTGTATTATGATTATCCAACTATCAGTGGGTATATGAATACCTTTACTGAGAAACGTTTTGTAGCTTTTCAGCCTAACTGTTCTGTGGAATGGTGGTCTTATTGTACACAATTAGGTGTCAACCCATATTTCTCTCTGTTCCTGCATACATTGTACAGCCCCCATTAATCTTTACTTAATGGATACAAAAATTTAAATATATCTTTGTGATGGTGGTATAAATCACAATATTTAAAAATGCGAGGAACCCAAAAATTACAGCCCTGTATGCAGTTTGTGTGTATTTATTTTTGTCGTCTTTTGCGTGTGAGCTTATTGAACTCATGTTCATCTTGTTTCTTCTTTGATGTATTTCAAATCCTTTGCAAACATTTTATTTCTTTATTCAACTGAAACCAAACCTAGGTCTTTTTAAAAGACTTTGCTGCAGTACAGTAAATTAAATTTGTCTTTGCTAGGTCCCTTCTATTGTGTTGGGGGCTGAAATTAGAAAGTCATCCCCAATGCCATTTAAGCTATTTGGCGTTGCAGTGCAGATAGGACCATGCAATGTCTAAATTACACTAAACACCAAGATTTTGGTTTTTGTCCAGCTGTTGAAGCCACAGATGCCTTAGGATTCTTAACATTAAAATTTTAAGGTTTCTCTGAATGTGATGCTATTTCATCCATACATTTTTTTTTTTGCATAAATTCTTTTTTTTTCCTGTACTGTCAGCTCTTGAGGAAAAAGTACTTTCTTATTGTTTAATCCATAACATTTTAAATGTTTGCTTTCTTTTTAAACATTCCTAAAGAAAACAAAGAAGATATCTATTTGATCATTAATAGCATCCGATAATGCTGCCATAGTAGAAGTAACAAAGTGAGCAACTTTGAGAGTTGCTCTCAAGTGCAGAATTAAAATGAGCAGCCAATATTTCCAGTTCTGGGACTCCTTGAGGAAATTACTGCTCAAGAGTGAATAGCAGAGCATGTGAGAAATTCAGCTCTCCCAGAACTTTACATCCTGAACCTGGAGACACATTAATCCAGCCAGATATGGGAAAAGATAGGCGCATGATCCAGAAACACTTCAAATCCAATGCAGCGCAGGCTGGTCATACTTTTTATTCGGTATTCTTTACATAGCTGCTGGAACTAGGAGTGTGGGATGTGCTGCAGCACCCCAGGGCTTGAAGTGTTTCCAATACAGACAGGTTTTACAGTTAGGGTGAATGGTTGTCAGCACTCACTTAAAAAAATTGTTCCAGCGCCCCTGTGCTTTAAAATGTTCTCAGCAGAGAGTAGGTGATGTGTAGTGCCGCAGCCACATTGAGCGGTGGGAGATGGTTTTACAGTAAGAGGACTTATTATCTGAGGAAGAATGTTTATGCTTTCCACCTGCTTAAATATCTGGTGCCCATTGGATGCATGTCTGGGTGGTTTGTCTTTCAGCATGTGACAGGCATGTGTCCTAAGAATCATAATACAGTAAACCCTCAAAACCCTCACCAGCTGCACATGGTCCAGCTGACCCCCCACGCCCAGCTCTGGCTCCAGCTCACCACCCCACATGTGCAGCTCCAGTTCAAACACCCCACCCCCCGTAGCTCTGGTTCAGCCCTGCCCCCATGCGCAGCTCCAGTTCACATCCCCTGGCCCCAGTTCAAACACCCCACGGCCTGGCTCACCACCCCTGCACATGGCTCTGGCTCAACACACCCTCAGCGTGGTTCCAGCTCACCACCCCCGCCCCCCCTGCAGCCCTAACCTACCCCAGGCTTAACCCACTCTCCCCTTCCCATGGCCCCAACCCACCGCCAGGCTTAACCCTCCCCAACTGCCCCCCAACCCCAGGACTAACTTTGCAAAAAGAGCTCCAGGTACTCCTGCTGCTTCCCCAGCTACAGAAAATGCATTCTGCTGGGGGAAAAGCACCCCCCCCACCCCTGACTTATGTGAAATTCGGGTTACTCAAGGGCTTGTGGGAGTGGACCACTCAGTAAATCGAGGGTCTGCTGTATTGGATGAACTAGCTGTTCTAGAATAACTCGTTCTTTGTGAATGAAAACATGTACCATCACATAACATTGTATAGTATTTGCAATGCACCGCTTTCACTAGCCAATTAAGGTTTTTTTGTGGCTCTGCTGCTTCAGTGTTTTTTTTTTACCCATTTCAGTGGATAATGGACGTAATCCTATGCAATGGATTTGGGATTTATTGCGGAATGAAGACTTTGGGATGGCTTTCTTTGAAAACCTATAAATGGCAAGGACTTTGGAACATTCCTACGTACAAGTGAGCTGCTTTATAAAGTTTTTTTTTAATTATCAAAAATAGCAGAACTCAAATGAATTAGTATCAGAGAGGTACCTGGGGTAGTCTGTGTCCACAAAAACAACGAGAAGTCCTGTGGCACCTGATAGACTAAGAGTTATTGGAGCATAAGCTTTTGTGGGCAAAGACCCATTTCGTCAGATATGTGCTTACGCTCCAATAAATCTTTTAGTCTATAAGGTGCCCCAGGACTTCAAATAAATTAGGGGATTTTATTTAAAATATACTAAAACACTGCATCAGAGGCAAAGCTTTGTTTGCTTTAAAGATTTAATTTCTGTACTCAAACCAAGAATTTTTTTAAATAAACCCAATAAGGGAATTTTGGGCTATTCCTTTGCTTGCCTTATGAGTCTTATTTTAGCTGCATCTACACTAGCCCGTTCCTTTCGGGAGGGGCATGGTAATAAGCGAGTTGGGAAGATGCTAATGAGGTGCTGCCATGAATATGCAGCATCTCGTTAGCATAATAGCAACACTCATGATTCAAAAGCACTCTTTTAGAATCACACGCCTTCCGTGTAGGCGGAGGCCTTTTGTAAAGACATCCCCCCCCAACCCAGACTTTGAAAACCCCTTCTTCCTGTTTGGTTTTAGGAAGAAGGGTCTTTTGAAATCCGGGGGGTCCTTTCAAAAGGGCCCCATCTACACAGGCAGCCTGCAATTCAAAAGCGACACTTTTGAATCGCGCAGAGCCACCATTATGTTAATGAGGCACTGCATATTTATGGCAGCAACTCATTAGCATCTTCCCAACTCACTCATTACCATGCCTCTTCTGAAAGGAAGGGGATGGTGTAGACGTAGCCTTTACATTCTTATGTTGGAAGTGTTTAAGGCCTGTGTGATTAAACAGACTTGTGTCATGAAGGAACCAACTTGTTCTTTTGAGTTTTGTAATGGAGCAACAGGTGCTTAGTCTGACTTTCCAGGGGAGGCAGCAGATAAAAACTATTAACAGACTCTGGCTCCTAACAAGAACCAGCTTTATCTGGAGATAACAACAAAAGGCATATGGCAGTTTAGTATCTCTTAAGCCTCTGTTTGCTTCTAAAAGGGATGTCATCTTCTAACAGGAGTTTTTATGCCAGCATTCTTGAAACTTACTGGTGGTTGCTGCTCTGCTGTTGCCCTGTTCTCTTCCATCACTTGAAATAATTAAGATTGCATTTTAAGCAGAGTTAAGGGTGAGTTGAATTGCACACCCACCAATGTGCTTCACAAGCTGTGACAACTCAGAACTTCAGCCTGTATTAACCAGTAAAGGAGAGATGTCTGTCATTCAGATACTTCATGATTTTCCTTATACCTTCACCAAAGCTGTTCTGATTTTATCATATCTGTGAATGAACAGCAGTAGAGAGCTGCAGTTTAAGGTATGGGGTATGGAAAAGAAACGAGGTGAGAACTAGATAATTTAGGAAGTCTGCCTTACTAAATGCAACAATATAATAGAAAACATATTAGCATCCTTTTTGTTTCCAGTTTATTTGACCATGTGTTTGTCATTTTTCCATCAGCCATTAGAGTTTGGTAGAGGTTGAACCTCTCTCATCCAGCACCCTTAGGACTTGACTGGTGCCAGACAAGAGAATTTGCTAGACCATGGGAGGTCAATATTGTCTAGCACATTACCAACCTATCTACTGCTTTCTGTGCTCTTAGAAGACATTTAGAGGGTAAATTACAGCTAAATAACAGCACAGAACACTGAGAGCCAGGACTGCTATTTAGAAACAAACTGAATGGTATCACGGGGAAACTTGGCCACACCCATGATAAGTGGTCATCCAGCTAACCAAAATCATGCCAGATTATGGATGTTGCCAGATGAGGGTTCTAAATTAGAGAGGTTCAACCTGTAGTAAAACTAGCCTTTTTGACTGTCTTATCCATCTGCTGTAGAGGCAAGTTGAAGTGCCTATAACACCAAAACTTTCAGAATTGAAATGGGAAAGTAAGATGGTGCTGCTTTCTTTCTTACATCATTAAAAGCTGTGCACATATGATTGTCCTCTAGCCATCCAATTTATGCACTATGGTTGTGTAACAGAAGAGTGCGTTCAGTGAAGAGTGAAGCATATGCAATAGCTAGTGGGTTATTTTGTGACTACTGATGCTGAGTAAATATTAAAATGAACTTGGTTTCATGATTTGAATGTCTGAAAATACAGCACCCTATAACAGCATCTTGCCCATTGCCATTTCTGGATTTCACAGTCAGTTGTGTGGAAACCAGCCATGTTTATAAATTAATCTGAAATAAATACAGCCAAGGACTGTTGTGTCTCTCATCTAAAGATGGAAGATCTTTTGTGAGCAAGGGTGTCCTCTAACTTACTTATGAGCGACCAGATCAAGAACATTCAAGGCTTCAGTACAGTTGTATCATTATTTCTTCAACTCCTGTGTTTTAAAAATGCCCTTTGATAATAGTTAGGCTCTAATCCTATGCATGCACTATTGGTACTGAATTAGGTTTGTGGGGAATGCTCTGAGTTAATTACAGCTAGGCTGGAAGTTATCTACTTAGTGCAATATAAATTCAGGTTTGTAAAAATTAAAGTGATATGTGCCTAACTGGTGTTTAAATAAGGGCAGATTGATGCACTGCAGCTTTCACTTAAACGTATGGGTATATTACTGAGTGAGTGGAGGCCCCCTCAGTGCAGTAAAGTTTGGTGGCTTGAACTAATACCTGATTTTAAAAAAAAGTTTAAAATGTGTTTGTAAACATTTGATATTTTTCTGTCACTTTACACTGGTGTAAGAGTGATGTGTGGTGGCTTTTTTTTACAGAGGTAAAATAAAGAGAATTGCTTTCCAGTTCACACCCTATAGCTGGGTCAAATTTGAATGGAAACCAGCATCCAGCCTGCGCCGATGGCTAGCAGTTTGTGGCATCATCTTTGTAGTAAGGAAACTTCTCTTTTTAAACTTAACTTTTATAAAATCACTTGTTTGCAAGACTCATAAATATGTTAATGGTAATTTTGTTTTTGATTTCTGTCAGTCCTAACTGTAGTATATGGGACACCCTGGAATTGGGACTGTCTACCTTTCCTGTCTCTCAGTTGGTTTTCAGAAATATGTTTAGTGCTGATGAGGTGCTTTGCTCCAATTCTAAGTAGTTTAACATGCACACTGAACATCATTACATTAATAAATTTTGCTGCCTAAAGTTCAGACTTCATATGAAAATACTCCTGTTCTTCCCCATTTCACAGGAAATATTATCAAATGGACATTGGTGGTCGCTCGAAACCAGGCTTTAAAGTTCAGCACTTCAGGCTCTGGGCAGTGTGGATCTAAACCACAGTGTTTGGGCTCAGGCCTATCTAATTAAAACATCAAAGACAAGATAAGGTTGCTAAATAATTTGATGATCATATTGGACACTCAGCTTAGTCTAGCTGTGTTCCGCAGGGTTAACGTATTTCTGTAGCTATCTCAGAACAGTCACATGTGCAGAGTAAGTGGAGAAATGCAAAAATGCTGCACACTAAAATGCTTTTGATGCTTTCTCTAGATACTGAATTGGATTATTTATATTATGTACATTTGATAAGCATAGTGTTCTAACAGCTGCTTAATCAGTCTGCAGATTTGCAGAGAATGATGATCTGCATGAAAATCTGAAGGTATTTTTATTTTATGGGTTGCCTAGCAAATTTTTCTAATTTTTTGTTACGTATGGCATCTTAGATTGAATTTAGAATACTTGCCATACTTATTGGAGAAGATAAATTGCAGGTTTGTGGAACTGTCTTTTTAGTACAAGTCATGTATTATCTGTAACTAACAATTTGTGGGAGCACCTACAACATATCTTAGGGTGAATGTATACTTAATGGAAGAACAACCTGTAAAGATTGAACTTCCACAGTTCGATTTTTGCTCATCTGGTGTAGACGTGGCAAAATCAACCTCTCTGGGCTCACCCGTCGACCCCTGTACGCCACGCGATGAAGGGACATTTGTGCGAGCCTGAAGAGGCCTGGACTACACTAGATAAGAAAGTCAATTCTGTAAGTCGAGTGTAGCTATGCTAATGGTGTAGCTAGTGTCGCATATCTGAAATCGACTTTTTATCCTAGTGTAGATGCAGCCGTAGGCACTTTGCAAACCACATGCATGATATTTGAAAAAGAATTCAGACCACCCAACTTTCTGTAATATAAAACGTCTTATGTGATAGATTTAAATCCTACAACTGATTTGCTAAGATTGATGCTGTTTTTTCTGTGGATGGAAGTAAACAGCAATATTAATAAAAACATTCTGCCTGTCTACAAAGAGCTCCTGACACCCCACATACAAGTAAATTTCATGCACAGTAAAAAAAAAAAAAAAAAAGCCAGCTGTTAGTTGGCAGGGCCTATTGCCAAATCTGTAGAAGCTGTAGAGTTCATGTTCAGCTTGGGCAAGCTGAAGTCAAAGTGATTCTCTTGGCAAAAAACAGCTTGCAAAGTGATCATTAAACTATCTCCATCTAGCAGCTACACCTTTGATTTAATTAATCACTTGTTGCCATTTTTTTTACTGTCTATAATCTAGAGCAAGAAATATCTTTCAACCCAGCTAATCTACCATAATAATCGTAATTGAAGTGGGACCCATTGTTGGGGTTCTTTCACTTTAACAATTGAGTTAATCCACAAAGTCACTTTTTTAAATATATAATGACTGCTGCTCAATGAGGTCTTATCGGTGACATGTAATTAATGCCAAAAATTGGGTCTGTTTCATGGTATTTTGTGTGTGTGTCTATAATCAGACTCTTCAGGCCTTTGGAAGAACAACACCTATGCTTTTAGAATTCATTAGTGAGAGTTCTAAAACTTTTTAAAATCGCCAAATAAACTTGGGTAAAACTAGAGTTAAGATTGATGCCACACTTCATTGGTGCCTCCTCACGTGCCTTACAAGAACAATTATCTTTTTAAAAAGATAATTGCTTCCATGAACCCACCTTTTAATGGTCTTTCTGGCACGTGACAATGCTCATATCTTGATAGAGGGGGTAGTATGAGTTCTGGGACAGAACAGAATGTTACGGAACCCTGACAATAACTTTAGGTCAAGCTTTAACTAAGTCTTCTGTCCAAATCGTCTTTTTTTCAGGGAATGCAATGGGAGAGCAGAGGAAGCTTACATCCCCACTTTTCTTTTGATTCTCCTAATCCTGGCAGCCTTCTACAATCTCATTCCCTGTACCCTCACTGTAAACCTGGATATGGGCTGCTGAGATGGGTGGGGTCCAGGTGAACCAGTACCTTAATCATTGTATGTGTGTTAGCAGGAGGTGGTGGTAAAGGAAGTACTATGCTTTCTTATGATGAAATACAGAAGCTTAACTGAGTGAAGAGAGCAGCAAGTGCTAGTGCTTCTTGAGTGTCTCCTTGGTCCCACTGCTTCTGGCAAACCCTACTCCCCACCACCTGTAGGAGTTCTTAAGAAGAGAAGTCTTGTTCCCCTGCTTCCTCAGACTTTCCTTAATAATTTATCATGGGCTGCTTATCTGGGCCTTCAACCCCCATTAACTTCAATAGGCTCCCAAATTCTAGAGTGAAGTCCTGGTCCTGTTGAAATGGAGAAGAGTTTTGCCATAGACCTCTCTAGTGGAGCTCGGATTTTGTCCCTAATCTTGAGATTAACTATAACTGGCATTTTCAACGTATTTCAAGATGTGACCAGATGGTAGCGCTGCATAATGCAGAATTGATGGGCATGTTTTCTCGCGGCTCTTTGTGTACATTCTGAGTCCATTTTCTGTTATTGGGGTAAATGTGGGGGTTGTCCTGGCTTTACTCACTAAACCCTTTTTTAATTAAATTGTAAGTGTCCTTTTTTCCTTCAGTTTTTATTAGCAGAGCTGAACACGTTTTACTTGAAGTTTGTCCTGTGGATGCCACCTGAACACTACTTGGTCCTGTTACGACTCGTCTTCTTTGTCAATGTGGGAGGTGTGGCCATGAGGGAGATCTACGACTTCATGGATGACCCGTAAGCCAGTCCTTTTGTTTATGCAGTGTCAAGCTTCAATGGCTTTCCTTTTAGCCTTGCTGCAGCTTGCTGGTGCAAGTACCATAGAAGTGGATCAGCCTACTAGGGCAAAGAAACCCGCACTTGTCTTATTTTCCACTGTTTACTTTGAATGTAAAATGTATCCCCTCTTGTAGACTACACGTGGCCGACAGCAGAGGTCATTGTAGAACATTTTACATATGCAGTCATGAATTTCAGTTTTTCTTGAGCAAAAAATAAACCAGCCTTTGAAAATGTTCTGTAAACATTTAAATTACTCAGATCACTACTGTTTTTTTGTGCAAGGGAGCACTGAACTCCATTTTCACATTTACAAATCTGGTACTACGCTCTGTAGACTTAGCTTCATGGTCCAGCCCTAAACGCTTTCTCTTACAGAGGCTTCTTTCTTGAGCTATCATCCAGCATTTTTTCTGGTCCCCTGGAACTTCAGCGGCACCATCTTGCTAATCACAGGACCCTCTAGTGATGCATTTTAGGTCACAGAGCTTTCTCCCTCACAACAGTGCATGTGCTTTGGCACCTGTCAGATTGCTCCTATTTAAGCATCATGTTTGTCCATGCTGCTTTTTTTGTTTCTGCAGACTGTACGATTTGAGAGTGCTTAGTTCTCAAGTTCAGTTTTTGTGTTAATTTACAGTGGTAATGTCACAAATTGGCTGACCACGCTTCTTAAGGCTGACACTTCTTCTGGCTTCAAGGGATTCTCGTTGTATGTCATTGACCAACACAAAAAGTGTCTTGTGTTCAGAATTCAGGGTTTCAGCACTTTGAAGATCAGATTCACTTGCAAGGCTTTGACTCATAGAACTGGAAAGAAGGGTCACCCAGATTATTTAGTTGGATTTAAGAACATTCGGCAGTGACAGGTGGCCCCTGCCCCCTGGTGTCGGACCTACTGGTTTGGGACATGCCTCCATCTCAAAGGTAAGCCATGGTCTCTACCTTTTGTTGGTGAGCTCCTCTCCTTAGCAGCATACCTCCCCTGTGGTCCTTGTGTCTCAGTTGAAAAGCAACTCCTTTGCCTTCTGTTCAACCACATGGCATAACACTGAGACTTAAGAGAATCATCAGTCACCCATGTCTCGTTGCTGATTCAGCATGTTGCCATTCTTTTAGTGAATTGAGTCACATAAATAAGGAATTAATCTAGTGAGCAAACAAACTCATCCCCAGTTACCATATCACTGCCACCATCTCTACCTACCTTTTTGTTTACCTTAATAGGTAAGGTGACTGCCATCAGCTCATTTGAAATTCAGTTCTTCTGATTCATCAACAGACCTAATCTGCATAGGTTCTTCGTGGAAAGCTGAGGAATCTAATGCCACTGGAATCTCATTAATATCCTCTGTTCACTTCATCTGACCTTGGTTCCTTAGTGTTTCCCATGCCTTCACACCAGAGATGACACACTTTTTTTTAGTCATCACTGTTAGTGTTTGTCCCACCGCAAATCACCTTGAGTCAAGAAGTCTTTTGATGGATTCTTCCAGTTTTGAATGGTAAGAAATAGTGATTTGTGAAGAGCAGGCTGTTCTGAATACTTAATACTTTGGATAGACGCTTAACACATCCAGTCTGTTCCCTGTGAGAACTGCTTTGGCCTCTTAATTCTTGAAAAAGGGATAAAGACTAGGATATTCCACTGGTCGCTTTTTACCTAAGTTAATGCCAAGATGCCGTATTCCTGAAGGACGGAACTGTTGCAGAGCCAGCCAAAGATCCTAATCAGCTTCTGTATTCCTACAGTGTACAACATAAAATGCAATAAAGCTTAACAAAGACATTCATCTCTTCCAATTCAGGGTCATTTGTGATCTTTTCAGCAATTTAGAGTCAGAGTGTCTAGAATTTTGTGGTCCTCCTGATAGACAAAGCATCGTACATTTTAAATAATGCGTCATCAGATTTATGGTTCTAGTGCTGTGAGGCTGTTACCGCTACAGTTTCCCATGCATAGCATCCAAAATTGGACAGTTGCCACAGTTGAGAGCAGAAAAGCCCTGAATCCAGAAGGGGTCTTCCTTAAAGAATTCTTTGGTGCATTGAACTTAACTGGTAGGTGCATGGCATCTGGAGTTATGGTCTCTGAATCTTCCTCTTTCAGGTGTTAGGCCTTTTCCAGAAAGCCTGGCGTAATGCCCTGGATTTTATTCTTGATCCTCAAGCAGAGTGACTTCCTTTTACAATGTTTTCCCAACTGAAGAGCCTGTAACAAGCTTATATTCCTTCAACATCATCAGTCTGAGTATGTCCCTTTCATCAGTAGTCATCTGTGACTCTAATTCTCCTTCCTTAGTTCTGTCATGAGCTGGGCTCCTGAAGAATGGCACATGAAAATAAACAGATTTCTGCTTTGCTCATCTACTCTCCTAGGTCGGAACAAGGTTCTTGAAATATTTTTGGTTTGTGTCTTTGTCTCTGCCCACCTCTCTCTTTCTCTCCATTTCTCAGGCTGTTTCCATCTTAGCCTATTTAATCCTAGTCACACCAGACAATACTTTATATTGTGGCTCCAGAGTTCCCTTGTTCTAGAGCCAGGAGACTTTTTTAAAATTGGATGGTGTCTCTTCAGCTCCATCTGCCTCTAACTGTAAATTATGCTTCATTTACCCTATTTTGTTTTCCCCAATATGCTTGGACTGTTATGTCTAACTTGAGTTAATGATGGTGTCAGGTGTGGCTCTCAAGGGCTATGCGCTTAGAAAAATATGCATTTGTTTCTGTGTGGATGTGTTTCTGGCCTGTGTCATGCAAGTCTGCTCCAGGGAGGCTGCAGAAGGGTACTGTTTCCTCCACTGCTCGTGCAGTCTCCCAATGAGCAGCTGTGTTTGGAGCTGGTAGTATCGGGAGACTTCTGTCCTTTCCATTCCCTGATACAGCTGTTTGTCAGCTTCCTGGTTGGTTGCCTGTTGCATTGTAGGGGAGAGACATGCATAGTTCTGGTTGCCTCATTGCATGCTTCCCTACCAGGCAGTGGCAGCCAAGGGAGCATGATAGCTTCAAATGGATTTACCTGAGGCAAGCGAATAAGCAGCATTACAACCCATCGAGGTTCTAGGTGTGGTCCATGTGCAGGGTTGCCTGTTTCCATGTTGATGATTTCTCTACCGGTATTACTAAAGTGAAATTCACATAAAGCCAGGGCATGTGAAGTGAGATGCATGCTGATTGCACACAACATTGACTGTTGGAGGCGTGTGCTTCCTCTGCACCCAATCAGCACACCTCACAAATTCTAGGCGTGCAAGTGCAATTAGCAAAACTGCCCTATCCTAGGAGACCAGCTGGGTTATGCCAGTTTTGCAGCCCGCTGAGATGAAGGAGGGCCACTTATGTGGCTCAGTCGCTAACCCAGATTCCCATCACAGGGTAAGTTGTCGAGGGATAGATTTCCCCTCCCCTATACAGCCAACAGCTGAACCCCAGGAGTGGGGAAAACGGGAAAATACCCAATGATGGCTCCCAAGTTCTCCCTTTAGCCACTCTCTGGCCTCTTCCTATACCACTTGCACCAGAAGCTACAGGATGGAGGGTAGGAGTCAGCTGCATCAGCCCTATGGATTGACTTAAGCTCCTTTTGCATTGCCTGGAAGGACAAGGCAGAAACCGTACCAGAAGTATTGAGTGTGGCCTCTGACCTTTGTCCTTTTTGACATGTTCAGTGTTGCAGTTGAGCCCCCGTAAGTCCGTGGCTCTAGCACAGATGTCATGAGCAAGCTAGTAATGCCTGCTGGGGAAATGTCCTAAGCCAGGTATCTATTTGGAAGAGTGCTGCTGAAGGGAGCATTGTAGTCATCCTGATACATTGATTTCCCCAGCCTTGTGTAGCTTTTCTATTTCCTGTTCTTCACCATTCTGCTTCCCCTCCCCAATACTAGCCCTGATAGCTCTGCCACTCTGCTCTGTGCTGCCCGTGGTAGTTTCACTTAGCAACTTGAGAGGCCATCAGAGTGGGACAGCATGGGCGGGATTGGCAAACGGTGGGAGTATGTAAGACAGTAAACACAGAATGAAAGAAGAAAATCAAGTGAAAGTGTGAGGTGCTGCTATCAGAGGAAACAGCTCTTGTGTTCATGATTAATGAAGAAAAATGGTAGATACTTTGTATCACTTGTCTCTGCTTTTTACCAGAGACAGAGTGGGAAGGTAACAAAGGCCAAATTCAGTTGTGTCTATTAGAGTTTTGATTAGTGAATTCTTGTTGTGATATTGGTGTTTTGGGGGACACAGGTAATCTTTAGTTTAGAGATGGGAGATGCTGGTAGAAGGCTTGAGGACTAGGTAGTGGGGTGGAAGGGAACAGGAGGGTACCAAACAAAGTGTGTGTGCTGGCAGTGGCAGTAGCTGTCCTATAAACCGGGGCAGTCTTTTTGTTTCATTTGTACAATTCCTAGCACAATCCTTATCCTTGGCTAGGGTGTCTAGACTCTGTGGAAATACGGATGGCAATCCTGCACTTGTTTGGAAAGGTTGTATACAGTGGAAAGTGAATGCAGAGAATTGTTGGCTGAGCTAGGCAAAGGACAGGCATCTCCCTTCCAAAGCATGGTACCTGGCATGGTTTCACTTGAGTCAAATGGCATTTTATTGCTGGATGTCTAATTTTTACATCAGTTTTCTGAAATGCAGCCCTTAATTATGTCTCTCAGCTCTCTGGACAAATGGGCACGATTCAGGGTATTTAGATGGTAGACTAAAACTTCCAGTTCAAAGTGCCTTCATAGCAGGAAATGATTGGTTTCACTCCATGCTGTTGGGTACTACTACTTCATGTGAACTTGGTGCTGTGAGAAAGGTAACCAGAGTTCCTAATTCAGTGCAAGATGCACAAAGGACATTGCAGAGTTGCCTTTGGTAAAACTTCACATTAGGGAAATTGAAGGAACAAAAGTTTGGCACCATATAGTTTCAGTCACAAAGCCTTCGTTACATATACTGCTGGTGGATTGTCACTTCACTTGTTAGGCTCAGTGAAACTGACAAACAGCTCATTACAATGAATTATATTGGGTGCCAGTGGGCAGAGGGAAACAAAGGGGCCTTCCCCAAAACCTCTGGACCAATGCTAGCAGCAAGACATAATCAGCACAAATAAGCCAGTCTTCTAAAAGATGACGTAAGTGCTCCCATGACTTAGGTTACATGTGAATACAAATTATTATCCCTAAAGTTTCTCTTGTAGAAGATAGACTAACAGTTGGAATTTAACCTTTAGGAATGTCGGATAACACCTCCTGGGAGGTGTTTTCCATAGGTACATTATTATATGGTCTTGAGGCATAAAGGAATAAATAAGCAATACATATATTGGTACAATTATAAATGCTACCCTGCTTTCTGGGCTCAGATAGGCATCTGCGAAGGGTTTACACCATCACTCGCATTGACATGTTGGACCTTTCCTTGAACTGGGCTGAGGAAGATTTATCATCTTTCTTCTTTCCATACAAGATGAGACTCGCAGACCCCTTCCAATGAATTATGATGCTGTAATTCAAGATAAACCCCAATTACTGCTTTCACACCCAAAGGTTATGATGAATAACTGCAACAAGCCTTTGTGAAAATGGGCCATGTCTGGCTCACCTAGAATGAAAGTTTTGGGGCCTGTTTTGTGTAACTTTATGTTAAAGATTTTAATCCAGCATAATACAGTATCAGGATCTTGGCCCTTCATAAATCTACCGACTGGGGCGTGCATTGTCTAATATGTGGAGCTTATGCCCTTAAAGACAGTGTCTGGTCCACAGTGAAAGAATATGAAGAGACTGGGGCAAAAGTGAAGACACCCAGTAACCAACACTGTGTCTCTTGTTAATGGTTGAATAAGCAGTCTGTATGCAGTGAGCTGTTTTCTGAAAATCGTCTTGTGTTTTAAACACCACTCTACAAAGAACCTCTCATCCCTTGAGAAGTGGACAGACCTCTAACTGCAGTGAGACCCCCTCACAGATGACTTATACCAGCTAACACAGTGCAAGCCCAAGGGGCTGTTTAAGTGTGGTGTAGATGTTCAGATATGGCCTGGAGGCCAGGCTCTAGGACCCTCTGAGGTGGGAGGATCCCAAAGCTCAGACTACAGGCAGAAGCCTAATGTCTGTCCCACAGATAGAGACCCTTATCTTAAGGCTCTTCAGCCTGACTCAGGTGGTACAGGCCAGTTGTGGGGTTTTAATTGCAGCGTAGGCATACCTCAGCAGAGCCAGTGCCTTGGGATTTCCTTGTAAATATTCAGAGGTTTTGCTTACACTTTTGGTAGTGTTTAGTCCTGAGTGTCACTGATCCCTTCAGAGTTCACTAGCCATTCTACCTTGCAGTGTTGCAAGTCCTCTTTTGCTTCCTGGCACTTGAAAAGGACTAACTAAAAGGCAGATTAAATGCTGAGACCGTTAATGCTTGTAGATAGTTATACCACCAAGTGCGTTCTAGCTCTTTTGCTGGTCTCAGTGTCTTATTTTCTGATATTAGGCATCTTGCTTTTAAGACCCTCGAGATGGTTGTGTAGGTTTATAGGACTAATAGGGTGGATTTTTGTTTGGCAGAGAATAGTGCTCAGAATGTAGTTCATTCACATCGTTACCAAAAGGCATGAGTAGTATATGTATCCTAGTGTGGCTTAGTGTTCATGGAAGATGATCAGGGAATCAAAGTTCCTATGTTGGAAGCCCACTTTCACCATCAGCTGTTCATCATCTTGACTTGGCCCTATGATTGCTTTGCGCCTATTCACAGATCTATTGAAGTGGAGATATTGAGAAGTAATTCATGTAAAATGTTCTCAATCTCTGAAATGGGCTGTAGGGGAGCAAAAAGTATTCAGTGTTACAGGGAAGATACTCTGGCGTACCGGTCAGTAGCATGTCCATACATTGTATGTTGTACCTCTGTCATAATGGTAGAGCAGCTACTCATGCAATTGGGTAAAGACAAAATATAAAATATTTCCATCCTCCCTGTTATTTTATAAAGATACATCCCCACTGCACATTTGCTGTTAAAATACTAATCACTTGCTTTCTTTGTTTCAGGAAGTTCCATAAGAAGTTTGGTCAGCAGGCATGGCTAGTTGCTGCTATCACAGTCACAGAGTTTCTGATTGTTGTGAAGTATGACCCCTACACCCTAACACTGTCCCTTCCTTTCTACATTACCCAGTGCTGGATCCTTGGAATCATACTTGTGCTTACCTGGACACTATGGCGCTTTTTCATTCGGTAAGCAAAATTGCTAGAGCTCAGATTCTAATGGACACCAGCATGCCAGAACCAGGCTTAGGCAGACCACGTGAAGAGTAGCTTACTGTAGAACAAAAGATTTTCAAATTTGTCTTTTTAAAATTATGTATAATTTAGCATTTTCAGCATCTCACCAGCAGCACACTGAAGATATACAATATCAAATCCATGTGCGAGACTGGATTACATTGTTTTTGATTCATAATATCCACAATGCTTGACTCTTATTTCATGTAATTTAAATATAAATGTAAACAGAACCCTGACAGCCAACTTATACTTCGTTGGTTTAAAGAACTTGTACTAGATTTCAGATTTCTGTTTCTGTGACCCTCACACATTGGTGTACACTGTAAGTGAAGGTCAGCTGTGCAGATCAGCTGCTCAGTAGCCATGGTCACTGCTGTCACAAGTCATGATAGAATTTGCATGCCCAATCTGTGGTACCTTTTAAAGAGGCCCACTTTGCAGAAAGTACTGAGTTATTGCCCCCTCTGGAAATCAGACTTCTCAGGTTGGGTACCCACATTCAGTGGTGGCTTTTGAAATTGTTGGCCTGTATTTTTAGACAATCTATCTGTGTTTCAAAAGCTACTTTCTGACACTAGTGTCTTTAAGGCTATATACATGCCAAACTGGAATTTTTTCAAAGCCTCATTTGAATTATTAGAATGCAGGTACTGTCCGAAATCTGAAAGGCGTGACCTCATGGTCAACATGCAAAAATGACTCAGATGGTTTTTATGTTACCTAATAATCATTAATAATTCTGCATGGTGGTCAACCACTGAAATTTCAGCCTGTAAATAATTCGATAAAATTGCTACTGAAAGTGGGGTATTAGTTTGAAAGTACAGTCTTAACCTGCACAAAAAAAATCCACTAGTTAGCAGAGGTGGAAGAAGTCCCAAAAAAGTTATTTGAGTAAAAGTGCACCTGGTTGGTTTGCTTGCCTTGGGGGGGGAGGTGAGGAGGACAGTACGGGGGCACTTATGTACAAGTTACCAGTGACTCTCTGGAAAACTACTTGAAGTGTGTACACACACACACCACATCTACTTGAAGTGTACACACACACATCTAGATTGTACTCAAGTATCCAGAAGCGAAAGCAGCTGTACTTTTACTCAAGTAATTTTTTGGGAACTTTTTCCACCTCTGCTAGCTCGTGCCCAAGAGATTTCCCCAGACCGTCTCCCCATACATACAGTCATATACGTATGCAAAGTATATTGTGTGTAGCATAGTGGGAGTTTAGTTGTAAAGGTGGTGGGTGAGAGACGTACATTTCCAGGATGACAAACATATCTCTGACAAGCACAGCAGGTGCATACGCATGAGTTGTTGATTTTATATGCTCTTGGCTGCTTGCCTAGCTAGCAGAGCCCCTTTTCAGAAGGTTCTGATGATTCTCACCAGCTTGCAGATGGTAACACCCGCTGAACTGCTCAGGAGCATGACGGGCAGTTCCCTGAGCATCTACCACAGTAACAGGAATTCTCTTCTGCCATATGTTCCTGCTAAAATACCTGAATGCAGAAGTAAGATGGGCTAGTTCCAGACACTTTTAGAAGGCCAATACAGAGGATGTTACCTTGTGGGCCTGGCAAATAGTTTTGCCTGCATGGTTTGTATTTTCTCCATGGGACTAGCTCTAGTCTTATCACTTTAGAAATAAACATCTGAAGGTGCCTCATTCCCCTCTTGGTGTTGTGCCCTGCCGAGGAAAATGGAGATGTTAGCAGAGGTCAAGGAGTAAATTAACCAGTCATGAGGGAGCATGTATTTGAAGAAGCATGCAACTTTGCTGTTATCCAGGTTCAGTGTTTCCCCTGACAACATGATGTAAATATCTGTGCTCCATTTGGGCACCACTTGAGTATTACAGCACCCCATGTGAAGAAATGGACGATGTGCCTTCCTTTTCTCCCTGTCAATTGGTGTTCTCAAAGGAATGAGGTCAGCCCCGGCATGACAGCTTCCCCTCTACACTTCTGCCAAGTGCAGCCTATATTCACAGTATTGCTACACAGGGTAGTAGCAATTTTCAGGTACTAGTACTACATGTAAAAAACGTTTCATGTACTGACTCTGCCCCCTTACAGGGTAAAGGAAGTTCTTGGAAACTTAGTTTGGCTCATTTTGATTCATACTACAGCACTATCTGTCATAATGATCACAGGATTGTATTTGTCCAGTTGTTTTTACTGTAAATCTAAGTGAAATGCTTGACCGTGCTAACAATCTTGTTTTGTTTTTAGTGACATTACCTTGCGGTATAAGGAGATAAGACGACAACAGCAAGAGCACAAATATGAAAAGGACAAATGCTTAAGCAACGGTGATGGACATTCTCCAGTACCAGATAAACAAAATGGGAACAAACTAAGGGAAAGAAAATTTTGAACCAGAGCAGCAGACTAAGGGCTAAGAGAATAACCTTTAAAGTCAGCTTGTTTGACTTGACTGTCAACCTTATTCTAACTAAAACACTTCCATTGTTTACCCATGTCTGAATATCTGGAGAAGGATGTCACCGTGAGCCCCTTCTAGTCAAATTTGGAGAAAGACTACAATAGGTGGAAATTGGAACCTACCTATTGGAAAAAGAAATTATCTTTGCCCGTGTGTTTTCGTAAATCTCTGTGTGCAAAAATCAAGGATTTAGGCAAGTTTTAAAATTAAGTGCAAAGGGAATCCCATGATCTTATTTCCAGTGGCCCATGATATTTCAATTTTGACACTGTTTGTTGGGGCATTAGGAATATTCGTTGTGTGGACTAAATATACATGGCGCTGAACAATTTTGTATTTCTGCTAAAACTGTTTTGATCTGTGAAGTAATTTATGTAATGTTGGTTTCATCCCCCATTAGGAGAAGTTCAGGGACTGAACTTGCAGCAAGATAAACTTGGTGACGTGACTTGAGCATGTGAACAAGTTGCATAACTTGCACAGTATATAATTGTTACATCCCCTGCAATGCTGGGGTTTGCTGCCTTTCTCAAAACTGACTTGCATTACTATGGTGCAACCTATGACTGTTTCATCCTACATCATAGCACTGATTATACAGAAACCCCTCCTTTTGGTTCATTTTTATCCAGGTCATCTCTCAACATAATCAAAGGTTAGATCAGAAAGTTAACCTTCCTTCCTTCCTTTAATGGAGTGAAGTGTGTTACAAACAGGCACCTTTTAATTCCATCAAAGTCTTAAGTTATTTGCATTATTTTCCTTCGTTTGCCAAGACAGCTGTTTTTGGCTTCAGCTGTGAAGGCAGGTAAAGTTCTGTCATTCTTACTATTCCTTCCAGTGCTAGGTCTGATCTTCTAGCAACCATTAGCCAACTGGAAAATGTGTATTCAGCAAGCCACTTGCACAGTAAACAGACACTAAATCCTTTACTATCCTAGCTGAGAGAGCCGGGCTGTCTTGATTACTTTTGGGCCTTTCCTGAGTGATGGTGCAGCATGCCTGCTGTGGACAGCGACAGCGTCTCATAACAAAGTTAGAAAACTGATGTTCACTTCTAATGTCGCTGCTTCTAAAACACACAAGCCACAGTAGAACATCAGTTTGGCCCATGTTGTCCTAAGATACAGGACTCTGTAATGTAACTGTGAACTCTAACCAGCATAACTTTTTGGTTTTCGAAGTACAGCAGTCTTATCTAGCTATTAATCATATTAAACCCAACTTCTGAGAGAAGCTGACTTATCCAGAAGAAAACAACATATATGGAAGAAGAGAATAATAGGTCAGAATTTAAACAGCTTTACCCCCCAGACTTTCAACAGTAGCTGGAGACTTACAAGCCAAAGCTGCTGCCTGCAGCAAAGCACAAATCTTTAACCCATTTTGGGCTCATACTTGAATGATAACAAAAGTGTGTGTGTCTCACATGTTGCTAGTAGCACACATGCTTTTAAACACTGTGCACCAGAAGAGAATTAAAAATTCTACAGTATGTGCACACCCTAAGAAGCTCAACAAAAGAAGCAGAATGTCAGGCCAAAGGAGGCAGGATTGATGGATTGTGGAGGCTGCCTTTCAGAATGGTGATCAGTATGAGGGGTCACATGAGGCTTCTTCCTTGATTGCGTGAGCCATTAAGCAGCTGCTGTTAAACTTTAGGATTTATCATAATGTGGTGATGAATGCTATGGCTGTGTAACTAAATGTTCAGTTCTTAAATGGGCAGGTACTGAGTTGAGCAAATAATTTATTTTTAAACCTTTTTCTACCACAAGTAACATTTTTACACATTCAGATGTATTCATACCTATTTCATTAACTGTTGACTATTAGTAGGTAGTACTAGTGTACGTGTGTTAGTGGGGTCCCATGGGGGCAAGGTTCAGATGTGTTTTCCATTTGCTGTTCATGCTCAATCACACCATGGTCCCTTTTCTAACTTGCCTTTGGTGCATAAACATTCCCATTTTGTGACTCTGGCAGATGGAATGGGGTGAATTTGGCATTTTATTTTTCCTCTCCTCCCTTCCCTTCCCGCTCCCTCCCCGTGAGGACTCTGATATGCAAATTTGAGCAAATTATGGAAAATGCCCACTTCCTAATTCTGAAGTGGGCATCTTAGACAAACACTAATTTGTGTCTACCTGCATTGACTTAAACATGAAGCTTTTAAAGTTACAGGCTGGATAACTGAACAAATAAAATGTTTGCTGGTGTATTCTTGGTATAATCTATCTGTGTGGTTTTCTTTCACACTCACTATGGAGGTATGCAGTTTCTGGCTAATAGGACATGTGCATTTCTATGGCTACGTTTACACTAGCACACTATGTTAAAGTAGCCTATTTCAACGTAAGAACATCAAAATAGGCTACTTCGACGCGTATCGTCTACACGTCCTCCAGGGCTGGTGCTGTCAACTTTCAGCGTCGAAGTAGCGACGGAGAATGTCGAAAGAAGTCGCCCCAGAAGGAAATGCGGAGCTTCCACACACACAAGTGCTCCCCGTTGAAATAAGGGGCCAGCAAAGCCCCAAGCCGCTCCCCTAAAGGGCCCCTCCCAGACACACTCAGCCTGCACAGCACGAGATCCACAGTGCCGACAACTGGTTGCAGACCCCATGCACGCAGCATGGACCCCCAGCTACAGTGGCAGCAGCCAGAAGCCCTGGGATGAGGGCTGCTGCACGCGGTTACCATAGAGCCCCGCAGGGGCTGGACAGAGCATCTCTCAACCCCTCAGGTGATGGCTGTCATGGAGGACCCTGCTATTTCGAAGTAGCGGGACGCAAATCATCTACACATGCCCTACTTCGACGTTGAACGTTGAAGTAGGACACTATTCCCATCTTTGGATAGGAATAGTGATTTCGATGTCTCGCTGCCTAAAGTCGATTTCAACGTTGAAATAGCACATGGCACGTGTAGACGCACCCTATGAGGAAAAAGCACCCTTCGATTGCCTCTGCATAGAACCTGATTTTAGACAAGTGGCCCTTAGCATAACAGATTTATCCAGATTTTCTTGGTCACACTTTCACAGGCCAGTCCCCGCCACCTTCCCTGAAAGGTAACTAACTCTGAATGTAATGGCTCTGAATTGAAAGCTGTTAACCAAACAGTGAAACAACCTTCATTATTCTAAACCCACTACAAGTATTCCAGATTCGTATTGCTTCCTTTCTGGGGATGCTTTGGCCATTGACCTCCATCTTTGTTTTAGAAATCCCTTATAAAGTATGTTTCTGTGCACCACTCTGCACTAGAAACATGCAAGATTTCAAAGGAGCTGGTGTGTGAAATGAAGGACAGCTGGTAAGTGGGATATGAAATAAAGAGAGGCTGGTTGCCCCTGTGGAGATGTGAAGGGAAAGCATGTACCTCCTCTGGCTTATACGTCCCTGTCTTATCCCATATCTTCTCACCTTAGTCTGATGGTCCTTTGTACAACTCTGTTAGCCTTTGGAGAAACTGCATGTTTCTTTTTTCTTGTCTAATAATGCACTGAGATTTGCCGTTGAAATTAGGGATCTAGGATAAGGGGCTGTTTCCAGAAGGGAAAGACTGAAGGTAAGTAACACCAAGGTTGAGTGGGTGTGAAAAATATGATCATCCCATGTTACTGAATAATGTGTAAGCTGGGAGGTGCTGGCTACTGGCAGTACTGCCACACCCTTCCCATTTACTACTAGAAACGTAGAGACCTGGGGGCTTCTTCCCATCACCCAACACCACATCCAAGTGACTGACTACCTGTGGAACCTTGTATGTTTGTGATATGGTGCACAAATAGCCAGATAGTTTCCTCTAGAGGTCGTAGAATTGGAGGGGTGGAAGAGATCTCAGGAGGTCATGGAGTCCAGCCCGCTGCCCACAGCAGGACCAATCCCAACTCAATCATCCCAATCACGGCTTTGTCAATCCAGGACTTAAAAACCTCTAGGGATGGAGATTCTGCCCCTCCAGAAGTAACCCATTCCAGCGCTTCACCAGCCACCTAGTGAAATGGTTGTTTTTCCTTATCTCCAACTGAGACCTCCCTCACTGCACCTTGAGACCATTGCTCCTTGTTCTGTCACCACTGAGAACAGCCTCTCTCCATCATTGGAACCCCCTTCAGGTAGTTGAAGGCTGCTGTCAAAGCCCCCTCCCTCAGCCTCCTCCCACATCATGTGCTCCCACCCTGTAATCATTTTGCTCTTCACTAAACTCTCTCCCCAATACATCCACATCCTTTCTGTAATGGCAGAGCTTAGAACTGGATTCAGTACTCCAGCTGTGTCCTTACTAGTGCTGAACAAAGGGGATTAATCACTTCCCGAGGTCTCCTGGCAATGCTTCTGCTAATGAATCCCACTATGCCATTAGCCTGGTTGGCTACAAGGGCTCACTGTTGACTTCTATCTGGATGAGGAAACATTTTGGAAAATACCAAGGAGGATTTGGTTTGTGGAAGCGCTAAATCAATCCGGTGAATGTGGATGTCAGGAACAACACTTGGAGCTGAGGAACCACTTGGAACCACAAGGAACGAGTCAGGGCTTTGCCAGGCAAGCCCCAGAATGCATGATCAAGATCTGAGTCTGTTCTGCTTTACCCTGAAGTGTTTAGTGAAGCAGGACAGCGAGTCCACATGGCTTCACTCATATCAAAATTGTGTGTCCAGCCCTCCCTCACTCTTACCCCCCCTCCCCAAAATGCCCTCACATTCCTTTCCCTGCTCTGGGAGTTCTCATTTTCCCATGCATTCTACCCTCTCTTCAAACTTTGATTATGATACCTGGACCTACACGCATGTATGAGTTGTAACCCTTTGTCAGCACCTCTCAGGGGAGCTTTGCTTTGTTTCAGTATTCTGTAGTGAATAAAGGCACGCTTTTGTAACAGTTTTCTTTCCTGTTTAACAACCTCACAGACCAACATTGTGATCCCAGGGGCGGGTATTAAAGGCATGTTCCTGACTGTGTTGCATGGGAAGGGGGGATTGCTGCACAGAAGTAAATGTAACTGAGGTTTATTTCAGTATCTCTCATTTTCAAAGTGCCCTCCAAAGCCTCCCTGATGTTAAAAGCAGACTTTGACCTCCTTTGACATCTAGTGTTTGGCTACTCAAATGCTGTAGCCAAGCACCACACCTCAGTACTCCACTCTAACCACACATTACCCCCTTAGATTCTCACACATTATGCAGAGTGCAACAAGCTGTAACAACTGTGGGAGTATTGTTCTCAGTGAGGTCTAGACTGCCATAGAGACACCTCCATCTCTTCTTCAATCTCCCAAAACGCATTGGGACCTGCTCAGCCGGCTGTTAAAACACACCTTACTGCTATCCAGATCCCCCATGTATGGTTTCATGAACCAGGGCTGCAAGAGGCAAACCGGGTCTCCCAAGTTCACAATGGGCATTTCCACATCTCCCCTCTTCAATTGTGGTCTGTAAAGAGAATCCCTGCTTCCATCTGTCTGTACAGGTCAGAAATCCTGAAGATGTGTGCATCATTCCGCTTTCCAGACTACCCTGCATTGGTTTTCTGTGAAATGCCCACTGTGATCCACAAATACCTGCAGTACCATTCAGAAGTATCTATTCTGGATGTACTCATTGACAAGATGGGCTGATGCTAAAATTGGAACATTTGAGCCAGATGATGCTGCCCACAGTTGGGCAATCTAATGTCCACAAAGCCGGCCACTGTCATGCACATTTCCAAGAGTCACAGTCTTCTGTAGCCGACAGTGATTTATGGCCTTGCACATTTGAAGCAATACAGCTCCAATGGCAGCATTCCCCACTCCAAATCAATTTGCAGCTGACCAGCAGCAACTGGGAGTTGCCAGCTTCCAGGCAGCAATTGCTTACATGTTCTTTGTTGAGAGGGGAGCTCCCTTTCTGATGGTCTTTGGATTGCTTAGCAGGAGCCAGTTCAGCACACAGCTCAAGAAAGGTTGCTTTTATGTAGTCTAAAGCTCTGTAGCTAGCGGTCTTCATCCCATATCTGCATGATGCTGTGATCCCAACCAGCAGTGCTGGTTTCCCAAGTCCACAAGTGCTAGTCTACCCTGTACAACTGCTGTGATTGCCAAATGTAATGACAGGTTGCCGTTGTCCATATCCAGCACACTGTCAGGCTCTTTCCCATCTTCTTCTGTCAGTAATTTCAAGATCTCTGCTGCCCTGTGCAACGTACTCATCACAATTAACTGAGCACGCAAGAGAACTGGGGGATCCATTCTTTGCCCACAGAAGCTTATGCTCCACTAATTCTGTTAGTCTAGAAGGTGCCGCAGGACTTCATGTTGTTCTGTGCCTTTCTTTCTCACTGCAGATGCTGGATTATGTAGCAAAGACCTGCTTTGTCAGATGCATGGATGAAATGGGTCTTTGCCCACGAAAGCTTATGCTCCACTAAATCTAACGAACCAAAACAGCAGTCATGCAGCACTTAAAAGGCTAACGAAATGACTCAAGTGCTACATGACTGCTCTATCCTTTTGTTAGATTACAGACTAAAACAGCTTCTTCTCTGTTACTCTCCAAAATATGTTAGCTATAAACTGCCACAGGACTTCTTGTTGTTTTTGCGGATACAGACTAACACGCATACCCCTCTGATAGTGGCAAAAGAGCTGCAAAAGGACACTGGAAACCCCAGAACAAATTGTTGCCTGATGGGACCTTTTGCTTAATCTCAAGATGCCCCACCCTTGTTTGTAGTCCCACAGCACCTAGTAACAGGGTGTCACCAGTCACTGTGGGTACATACCCATAGTGCATTGCTCCTTCTGTCAATGGTGGAGCTAAACATGTGGATACAATCTGTCAATGGAAGGGTGTTTAAATGTGGTTTGGCACAGTTTTGGTGATGTCTGTTTGTGAACTTTAGTTTCCTCAGCAAAACTTGACAGTGTAGACATACTCACAATCTCCCTAGTGTCCCAGCCCATTCTTGGGTTTGCGTGGCGTACTGCCAGTTTAATCTTAAACTTCAAGGCATACTGATGTAAACACAAGGTAATATCAGAACCAAAACTTAAAGCTGTTTGCCCTCATTAAAATGCACTCATTGAAAAATTAATTGTAGTTTATGTGCCATGCTGCAAACTGAATTTATAACTTAGTGCCCTTCCATGGGTGTGCAAGACGACAGGTTTCGGCCCTAAGGAGTTTGCAAGCTAGATAGACAACTTGGGGGCTGGAGGAGTTAAGTAACTGACACCAATTTTCTTGGGGCGTTAATGAACTGGTAAAGAGTTTTGCAGTGTGGTTCAACTCTGTTTCATTTGTACATTAAGGATGTAGAGCTACATACCCCTGTAGAAAATGACCTAGCACTTTCTCTTATCTTTGCAGTATTGTTCCTTTAGTTTCAATCTACCTGCTGTTTTGATGCTTCCAGTCACCTTAATTTCAGCCCAAGAGGAGAGCTTTGTCTGAAGCTGTATAGAGTCATAGAACTGGAAGGGCCCTCTGGAGGTCATCAAGTCCAGTCCGATATATTGTTTTATTCCCTATGCTTGTCTAGTGTATCATGCTGCAGCCCAATGAGTGATCATGCTGGCTACATAGTGAAGGAAGGTAAAGAAATTGCTTTTCACCACAGAGCTGGAACATGTCATATGAGAAGGCATTGGCAATTCCACCCGTTGAAGTGGGAGGGCGGGTAGGGGAAATAGCTTGCATTTGGAGTACATTTATTCAAAGATCTCATTGCTCCTTCCTCATACAGGTCTTGGTAAGTGAAACACCCATCCTCCACCCCATAAACAGTGGGGCAAAGGAAGAGGTAAAAGTGCATTAATACTGAGAACAGATGTCCTGTCTGAGTGCTAATTGCTAATGGCAGGATTTTAAGTGATCAGACACAGGTGTACGTGGCTTATCTTTGCACTTGGGCATGAGGGTGGTCTTAGAACGTAGCCTCTGGTAGGCTGCTGAGGACATGCAAGAAGAAAGAAGCACCTCCTACAAGGGGGCATTCGGTAAACTTCCCTGTTTCAGTTTGGCCTCTGTGCATCTCCTCCAGGGGCAACCCACTCTCACTCCGCTCCAGCTTGAGCTTTCAAATCTGACCTCTATTTAACAGGCCAGGGAGAAACAACGAGACTAGAAATGAACTTCCACAGGGGTGGGGTGGAGATCTGCAGAGTGTGGTAGCTGTACAGTACCCACTCCCTGTCAGGACTTCAGAGGAGCTGAGTAACAAGGCCTAAGAGAAGCTCTGTTTCCGCTCAGTCTCTTGCTCCTGCCCATTTGATTGGTCAGCAGAGGAGTGTGTGTGTGTGTGTGTGTGTGTGTGGTGATGGTCAGGGGGCAGGAAAGAATGTGTTCAACTATTCAACAGTTTATCCTTCAGTCCACTTGTAGAGCAAACGTGCAAGGAGCCTGCTGGCTGTCCTAGATGACCGCTGGAATGTGCAGGGCAGAGGTCTTACGGGGCTCCAACTCGTCAGGCCCAGAGTGCAGACACGCTACATGCATCCAGTGTAGCTGTGCTGCTTCCCCTTCCCATCCCCAGGCGCTGCTGGGGCTCCCTCACCCCACATTTTCCTTGTATCTTAGGGCCTGTGCAGCTTGTTTTCAGAGTCCCAGCCTGCCTTGCATGAGAGTTGTCAGCCTTGCAACCTGTTATTTCCCTGGTCTAGCCAAAGTGTTCGCTCCCGCAGGGCCAAAGCAGAGATTCTGGTGCACGTGCACCGTGGTGAGACGCTGCCCCTGACTCTGATTCAGCTAGTTGTTCAGGGGCTTGAAACCACTCTGGGCTGGATATTCAAAATGGCTCCGTGTTCATTGAACTGAGCACCTGGGAGAGGGAAGCTGCCAAAGAAGAGATGATGAGGCCATCTGTACAGCAACATTTTCACTGGACTCGGCCTCATCTCTGGATCTGTGTCAAATCAGGTGGGTGTTGTGTTTTGGTTTGGTTTGGTTTGTTTTTTTGAGTGTGGGGGGAGAATTCTCAGTAGATTGCTAACCAGAGCCAGTAGCAGTGGATGGGGGACTTTGATGGACAGACACCTGTCCACTCAGCAGTAGACTGAGACTTCAGCCAGACCACTGAGTGGCTATCAGGTGATGAGTTTAATTAACTAGTTACATCCTCTGGAGTATGCATTGCCAATCCACCCAGCAAGCCTCTGCTTGCAGTTATGGTACAGGCTGAATCACAGAGTTGACATTTCCTTCCAAGGCAATCAGTGACCTAATAGCCGTGCTATGCTGCCGTGCTATGCTGTGCTATGCCGTGCTATGCTGCCCCCATGTAATTAAAATCACAGGAAATCAAACAATCGCTGGTGTTTGGATGGGCTGCTTGAGGTTGGCTGTCTGGGTTGAGGGTACAGGAATCCCCTGATAGGCACAATTTTCGATTTGTGCTCAACTCACATTAATGCAAGTTAAATGCAAATCAAAAGCCCTCCAGCCCCCCCACGCAGTTCCCCCAGCAGACAGCCACTGTGGTGTGGCTTCTCCCCTGCTTCTCCCCCAGCTGTGGGAGCCCAGCAGGCAGAGAGCTGCTGCAATGCGGTTTCTCCTAGCAGGGAGATACCACACCCCCATGTCTGTCTGCCTGTGCAGCACTGGTTCCTGGCTCCCATCCACTCCCTGGAGCCAGGAAACTGACCAGGACTGGTGCCCTGGTCAGTTTCCTGGCTCCCCTGCTTTATGCAGGAAATTTGACTTATGCGGGGGTTGCAAGAACGCAACCTTGGCGTAAGTTGGGGGTCTATTATATTTTTTCGGGTTGTGTGTAGTAGTGAGGGTTTGGGTGGTTCTGAAACACTCTGGGCTGGTAGCAAGCAGGCATTCACATAAAGTGTGCAGTGGCTGATCACCTGTTTGTCAAGCAGCTTTGGGAGCGATGTGTGAGGAAGCGCTCTGCCAGAACTAGGTGCTAATAATCACGCCGCCTTTGCCAGCAGCCCAGCCTCCTTCCAAATGTTGCCAGAGTGCCTGGGTTCTGCTGGTAATTTTTCCATGAATTATTTTGTTGTGTTCCAATATCAGTCAGAATCCTTGTCATCAGGGTGACTCAGGCCTTGCCTAGCCCCCTGCTGTGTTATAACCCCAGCTTTTCTCATCTCCTTCCGTAGGTGACCTCTGTGGTTTTCAAAAGAGGGCAGCACATCACCCACTTCCTCCCTCATTTTATGATGCTCAAAGGGAGGGAAGTGACTTGGCGAAGGTCGCTCAGCAGGGAAGCAGACAAGCCAAGAATTAGAATTTTGGTCACCTGACTTACTGTGCAGTGCGCTATTCACTAGCCAACACTGCTCCCTAACTGATTTCATTACAAAGGGGCTTATCCTAGTTTGTTTAAATTTTATTTCTATAAATTTAGCTTGTAGATGTGGCTGTATTAACCCAAGACAAACTGCTGTCAGTCAGGTTCAAACCCCTCTTTAGCAGCGTCTATACCAGGGGTCAGCAACTTTCCGAGGGGGAGTGCTGAAATTTGACCTTTTGACCTGCATGTATGGGCAGAGTGCTGGTGATACTTTCAAAAGTCACTCATAGTCCTACTTACAAGAGCTTCATTTATAAATGAAGATGCAGAGCTTTACTGTTTAGGTGGGGGTTGGGAGCATTAGCTGGCCTTTTGCTCATCCACAGGTGCTATGGCTTTGAGCACGCTCCCAGCTGCATGGGAAAGGAGGGGCGGGGTTGAGCTCCCACCTCCTGTGCCAATGGAAATCGGTTTGTGAGCTAGTCCTGGCATGCATACCAGGGGTTGCCAACCCCCCGTCTATACGATGCCCTAATTTAAGCAAATCCATTTAAAATTCCACCTTTAATTAAACCAGTACAACCTTGGGTGTATTACAGGCCTTAGGAGCACCTCTTCCCTGCACTTTGGTCATCCTCTCTTTTAAATCAAAGTTGCCTATCTGCAGTGATACCTTTCGTTCTGTCTCTATGGCAGGATGGGAGTGCCTGTTTGTGGTAAGAGAACAAGAAGTCTTGTGGCACCTTATAGACTGACATATTTTGGAGCATAAGCTTTCATGGGCAAAGACCCACTTCACCAGATGCATGAGCGTGGGGGGGAGGGTTTGAGGGGTATTTAAAGAGTGGGGTCCCAGTAAGAGGGAGGGCCAAAGCTGACAAGGTCTAGTCAGCAAGGTAAAAATGGCCCAATATCAACAGTACTGATCAAAAGAGGAAAAAACATCCGATCTGACTTGTTTTTTCCTCTGTTGATTAGTACTGTTGATACTGGGCCATTTTTACCTTGCTGACTAGACCTTGCCAGCTTTGGCCCTCCCTCTTACTGGGACCCCACTCTTTAAATACCCCTCTGCAACCCTCCCTCCCCACACTCATGCATCTGGTGAAGTGGGTCTTTGCCCATGAAAGCTTATGCTCCAAAATATGTCAGTCTATAAGGTGCCACAAGACTTCTTCTTGTTCTCGAAACTTCAGACTAACACGGCTACCTCTCTGATACTTGTTTGTGGTAAGGGCTCCCAGGCAGTACAAAGCCAAATTAAATATGGGGGGCTCCTGGGTATTACAATCATACAAAAACATGATGTCAGCAGGAGAGGAGTCATCGTTAGATGCTATCTTTAAGAGTAACTTTCCTAAAAGGCTTCTAACAATATTGTGCATACAGACTTCAAAATCCTGCTGTGTCTGTAGATAAATGCTGCTCTTGGCCACAAGAGGGTACTAGCATAACAGGATTTAGGGGCTGTGAGCAGCGCAATAAAGGACACTTTTAAGCAGTTAAGTGTGAATTAAAAAGTACAAGTGTCAGCTCTGCCCATTATAGGAAATGGGTTTTGAATCAGTTGCGTGTAATGAGACCAGATCTGCAGGCTGATGAGCCTGACCCCTGAGCTAACCCATACTTCCTTGGGCATTTCAGTTATCTGGAGGATAGCCTGGGTTTTCCTGAAATCCAGAGCCTAAAATCTGCCCTGAAACCAGGCTCCATTAGGAGAATGGGGAGGATAAACCACTGCAAATAATGTATCGGGTGAATTTAGCAGCCTATTCTGGTTGCGTAAAGTCCCTGAGCATATTGTGATCCCCTTCCATTTATTAGCTACACTTCTTTGAAACTGTCATCTTGCTCTGTCCTGACCATGGATTGGTTGCAAACTGTTTGCTCTATTTAGGTGAAAGTAAATTTAATCTGGGGAGGGAGGGAGATTGCTAGTGATGGGTCATTTTTGTACCCTCCTCTAACTGGCAGCACATGATTCTTACCAGCTCTTTTGGGCACCTCACTACCCTATCCTGCTGAGCCAGTTGCTCTGGTCTCCCGCAGCAAAAGCAGAGTTGGGGTAACAGCCCACAGCAGAGTAACACACACTGAACTAGCTCAGCATGGGGAGGGCTCAATTACAGGGACTTGATAGCATCCAGGTGCCCAGTGCCCAATAGGAACGAAACCCCAAATGAATCCATCTCACTCTGTATAAAAGTTTTACACAGGGAAAGCTCATAAGTTGTTCCTTTTAGGAATAAGATATTGCTCCCCAACCCCCAGTAACTGTTGTTTACGCTGGGTTTGATAAGAAACAAGTGGTTTTATTGAGCATAAAAAAGTAGGACAAACAGATCAAAGCAAATTACTAAACAAAAATAGAACTAAACATACCAGCTAAGCCTAATACACTAAGAGAACTTGTTGTGAATCGTATTTCTCACCTAATTCTTATTGTAGGTGCAATTCTTCGCAAGCCAGAGCTGATCTTTTTCTCTGACCTGGCTCCAGCTATGCTTCTCCACCCATCTCATTACAGTTCTGTTTTTCTAGGTGTTCTTGTGTATCCTCTTAGGGTTGGGAGGCAGTTTCAGAAGCCGGCTGAAGATAGTCATTGTTTGCTTGCCATCCCTTAAATAGAATTTCCCCAAGGCCTTTGTCCTTTGTTCTATTCTTTTCTCCCCACCCCCTGGAAAATACCAAATTCAGGAAAGATGGCAGCACCAGGTGGCATGATCATGTGTCTTTGTAGGACTAACTGTAGTTTAGGCTTGCAGGAAAACATTCACAGATTCTTTGTTTTGAGAAACAGGCCACTCAGGTCCTTCAGCACCACTAACAGCTAGACGACTTGGATTAATAAACAGGCTGACACTTCATATTTCTAATTTCACGTACAAGAATGACATGCACACAAATAGAATATACACATTCAGGGAATCATGAGTTCTTGAATGAGAGATTACTTGCTCTGTTTTGCATAAAGTATATTGAAGTTATGCATATTCACATTCAAAATATATTTTTGCTGGACAATTAAAGTACTAAAGCAGCACTCAAAGAAGACAAGGCTGTTGCAGAGAAGCTAAATAAATTTTTGCATTGGTCTTTACTGCAGAGGATGTGCTGGAGCCTCCCTACTTGCACCATACTTTTTTAACAAATCTGAGGAACTGTCCCACACTAAGATGTCAGAAGAGGAGGTTTTGGAGAAAACTGATAAATTAAACAGTAATAAGGCACCAGGACCACATGGGATTAACCCCAGAATATTAAAGGAACTCAGATATGAAACTGCAGACCTACTAACTGTCAGATGTAGACTAAGGCTAACTCACTTTCTGTACTTGATGACTGGGTTTTTTTAACATAACATGGATTTAAAAAAAAATGGTTCCAGTGGTGATCCTGGCAATTACGGCCAGTATACCTAACTTCAGTACAACTGAGTGAATTGGATGAAAGTGAAGAAGAGAATTATCGAACACATAGGTGAACGTGGTATGTTGAAAAAGAGTCAACACAGCCTTTGTAAAGGAAAATCATCCCTCACTAATCTATTAGAATTCTTTGGGGGGGGGGTCTACTAGCATGTACACAATTTTCTGTGTATAACAGGGATTGTGTTTTCTACTCTTTGTTATTTTACCCTTACCAAGATGAAATTGACAAGGTCCCATACCAAAGACAAAGTAAGCAAGTGGTCATGAGATAAGCATTTGGAAGATCCTTGCATGCATGAATAACTGGTTAAAATATAGGAAACAAAGGGTAGGAATATATGGTCATTTTTCCCAGTGGAGAGAGAGAAACAGAGCCTTTGCATCTGGGGTAGCTGCCCCAAGACCCACGTTGCAGGGGTAGGGCCTCTCAGTGGCCATCCCAACATTTCTATGGATGGGACAGTCTCCATATTGAGGTTTGCTCTAACACCATCTATGAGGCCCAGAAAGGCCTGGGGATTGCTTCGGGGCCTGGGACTGGCAGCAGGGGTCAGGCCCTCCCAGGCTCGCTGCATTGGTGGGAGCTGCAGGAAACAGAGTTACGCAGCATCCTGCTGTGCTCCACCATCTCCCAGCCAGGTCACTTTGCTTCACTGCAGTGGCGGAAGCAAAGTGACCTACCTGAGAGATGGCGGGGCAAAGCAGGCTGCTGGGTCATGCTACTTCCCACAGCTCCTGCCACTGGTGAGTGTGGTGGCCCAACCCCTGCTGCCAACCTATGCCAGGCTTCCAGTAGTTCCCCAGCTCCGATAGCTTAGGGGAGGGGGTTTCAGGGAAGGGATTATGCTTGGAGGAAAAGGGGGCAGGGCCTGGTGTGGAGAGGGCTGTCCTGGGCCCAGCACCTCTCTAGGGTGAGCCCTGGAGGTAAATAATGGGGTCAAAGAAGGATCCGTACTGGGACTATGCTATTCAACATATTTATAAAAGATCTCGAGAAAGGGCAAACAGTGAGGTGGCAAAAACTGCAAACAACAGAAAACTACTCAAGATAATTAAGTCCAAAACCAACTGCAGAGAGTTACAAAGGGATATGACTAGTCTGGGACACAACAATATGGAAGCTGAAATTTCATTCCGGTAAGTGTGAAGTAATGAACATTAGAAAACATAATACCGAATTATGGAAACAAAATTAGGAGGTCTAAATTAGCTCTTGCCAAGGTCACTAGGTCATCGTGGACAGTTCTCTGGAAACATCTGCTTAATGTGCAGTAACACAAAGAAGTCCTGTGGCAAAGCCAACCAAATGTTAGGAATCTTTTGGAATGGGACAGATAACAGAAAATATCAGAATGCCACTATATAAATCCTTGCTATGCCCACGTGGAACAGTGCATGCAGTTCTGGTCACCCCATTTCCAAAATGATCCATTAGAATTGGAAAGAGAACACAGAAGGGGAACCAAAATGATCAGAGATATAGAATGACTTCCATACCAGGCGAGACAAAAAAGACAGGGACTGTTCAGCTTAGAACTGAGGCATCCAAGAGGGAATATAATGGAGGTCTATAACATCAGTGTGTTTTGAAATGAATAAGGAAATAAAATTGCTTCTTGCCCTTCCCTAATTTAAGAGCAAGGGGTCATTGAATTAAATTAATATGAACAGGTTTCAGGCAAAGGTAAGGAAGTATTCCTTCATGCCACTCACAGTCAACCTGTAGAACATGTTGCACGGGGAACATGGGGGGATGATGCAAGGCCCAGGACAGTCCCACACATCCACCACTGGCCCTGCCCCCACTTCCTGCTGCCTCCATGGCACTCCGTCCCTCATGCCCCCTTCCCTGCGTGACACAGTCTGGTAGGATTACAGCTGGTGCCTGCAGCCAGCAGTAGTGGGTGGGCTCCCCTGCGCTCACTGCAACAGGAAACAGAGCAGCCAGATGCCAGCCAGCTTCACTTCCCCAAGCCGTTGCTACTGGTAAGTGCAAGGATGTGCCAGCCCCTGCTGCCAGCACCAGGTCCCCAATAATCTCCCAGGCTGTTCTGAGCCCCAGAGAACCCCCAGAACAGTGGACCCTGCCCTGCACCATCCTCTGTGCAGGACGGCTCTGCTGGGGTATGGTGTGAAGGCCAGCAGTGTAACTGGGTTAAATGAATTAGATGCACTCAAAGAGGGTAGGTCTCCCAATGGCTGATAGCCAAGCCAGGGGATGCAAACTCAGCCCTAAGCGTCCCTCTGTCTGACAGCCAGAGCTGTCCATGGACAACAGCGTGTGGGTCCTGTGAAAACTGCCCTGTTCTGCTCCTTCCCTGGGAAGCACCTGGCAGGTCCCCTGCTGGCAGACAGGACATGGGGCTGGGTGGAGGATTGGTCCGGCCCAGCCTGGTGGGTTTTACGCTCGGTTTTGTGACTCTGTGCCTCAGATGGTGGCAATGGCTGCAGGGCTTGGGCTGCGTAGCAGCATCCAGCCGCAAGCCAGAAGCAGGAGAGTGCCTGGGCGGTGGAGCTGCTCAGGATGCGTCGGGGTCTAACCGGGGGAGCTGCTTTGCCCGCCAGCCTGCCCAGCAGAGCCACACTAGGGCTGCGGGAAGGCTCGGCCTGGCTCCCGCAGGGGCGCCCACTGCAAAGCCCCATCAGCAGCACGTGGGGCCAGAGCCCAGCCTGGAGCGGCCACGGGCGCTCTCCGGACCCGGGGCGGGCGCAAGGGGCGGGGGGGGGGGGTTGCCAGCGGGCACTGGCGACGCGAGGCCTTCCTCGGGGAGGGGCTGTCGCGGGGAGCCCTTCCCGGCCTGCCGTGCTCGCCCGAGCTGGGGAGCACGTGCTGCAGCCCGCGTGGCTCCGCCCCGCGGCTGGCGGGCTCCCTGCAACCGGCCCGGGGGTGGGACTCCCGCAGACTGGGGGCGGCGGGGCGGAGCCGGGCAAGGCTCGTCCGCGGCGCGCGCGCTTGTGTGCGTGTGTGTGTGGCGGGAGAAGGGGGCGCGCCGCTCGGTCACCCCGAGCCCAGCTCGCTGCCCCTCCGGCGCGGTGCGGGATGCCGCTGGGCAGGCGCCCGGCCAGGCCGCGCGGGACGGCAGCTCCGTGAGGCGGCCGAGCCCCGCTGCGGAGTTGGCGGGCGGCGCTGCAGCAGGCTCGGGGCAGGTGAGTGGGGCCCGCCCGGCGGGGCGCGGAGCCCGCAGCGCGGCGAGCCGGGCGCCCCCTGTCGTTACGTGGCTCCTGCTGCTGCCGGGGCGGGCTGCTGGGGGGAAGCCAGGCGCTGCCAGCCGGGACGACGCTGCCCGGCCCCGGCTGCCCGCAGCCACGGGCGGCCCGGGGGTTGCCCCGCAGTGCCCAGAGCCGCGCTTGTCCCGGGGGCGAAGTTCCAGGCCGCCCCAGCGGTCAGAGACCAGCTGGCACCGCTGCTGCCGCGTCCCCCGCCGGCGCGGGAGTGCTGCGGCTTGGCGTGTTAACCCCCGCGGGGCCGGAGCCGCGGGGCCCTGGGGTGCGGGAAGCGCTGGACGGGCTCTGCGGGCCACAGCTGGGGGTGGGATCCTAACTGGCTCTTGTCTCTGAGTGAGTTCTATTTGTAAAGGAGGGACAATCCTAAATCTCAGAGAAATTCTTCCAGGGCTTCTCCAGTGAACTCTTCCATGCTGCCCTCCCAGACACTGCTGCGTTTAAGGTCCTTGGTGGGATGCACATTCTCCAAGAGAGCAAGCCCTCCTTTGGGTGAAATGCTGCCCACTGTGCAAGAAGGTGCACTTGAAACCTCTGTCTTGTTTGCATGCATGTTGGGACACAGATAGTGGTGTCAACCACTGAGGAAATCATCAGGAGGGGTTCTGTTGGCAGCTGTTTGCCTTTGGGAATTTGGGCGAGGAAACACCCATTCACTGTGAACAGTGAGGGGATAACAGCGGAACTGTTTTTAGGAGGTGCTTGCCTAAGTACTTCCAGCCAGTGCTTAATTTGTACCAGGGATCAGCAGTTCAGTCTCTGCACCTCTGGGTTTGCCACATCACTTTCTCTCTCATTAAAAATTAAGCACAGCTTCTGGCCACAGCTTAATGCTCATTGTCAAGGGGGGGACAGCTGTGACCTGAATCTTTCTCCAGGTCGCTCTCCTGTCACAAAGCCCTCCTAGACCTCGGCACTTACCATTCATCTATTCTGCCTCCTCCTCTGCCTCCTTACCAATGCGTGCCCACCATGTTCACTCTGTGCAGCATGTGAAGGGGCCAGCTGCCCCAGGCACTGAGGAGGTTCCACCCCATGTGTTGGCAGGTGGTTTCTGCTGAGGCAGGGGCAGGGCGCCTCTAATCTGCATGTGGGGCCCTGTCCTCTGGAACTCAGACCAGAGAAGCAATTGAATGTGTGTATCCCCCACTCTCCTGGCTTCAGCGGCCTCCACCCAGTCCCTGTTATGAGCACTTTGTACATCAGAGCTTCCTCACCCAGCAGACTCCACAGCTGGAGCCTGGTCAGGTCTCTAAGCCTGTCTTATGTGTCCATAACATCACCAGAAACTTTAACATGCACTTTTTGCTGCCCCACCAGTCAGGCTTCTCTTTCCTACTTGATCCTGCAGTGAAACCATACTGCTGCATTTCAGACCAAATTGTCTACGTGGAAGTGGGGCTGGGACTGCATTGCAGGGAGGGAAGTTGCACAGGGAAGGGGAAGACAGGGAGAGCAGTGACTTCTACAGCTGGCCAGAAGAAATTCCTGTTGTTTAAGAGGGTGGTTGCCTAGTGATTATAGCCGCAAACTAGGACATTAGGATACCTGGCTCTGATGCAGATCTGCTGGGTGATCTTGGACTGGTCACTTGCCTGCACTGTGCCTCAGTTTCCACATCAGCAAAATGGGGATAATGATGGGCTAGGCCTCCTCAAAGAATCCCGTGGGCAGTGATTTGAAGCAGGTGCAGCACACAGCAGGAACAGCTGTGAAATGCTTACTAGCTTGCAGATACCCCCTGGCCTATGGGACATCCTTTTTCCTGTAGCCAATTCTGATGCTTTCGTTTACTTTCTTACCTTTTTACAGCAATGGAAAGACAGGGGAGAGATGGTCAAAATGGGAAGGTGGAACAGGAGAGCACCTTGAACATCCCATGAAGATCTGGAGTGTGGATCCCAGGACTCGGGGTGGGTGGGAAAGGGGCAGAAAGTGAGCTAGGTAGCTGCCGGATCTTTGAATGCCAGGTGGGGGAGTGTTTGGGATCTGAATGGCCTGCCATTCAGAATAGTGGGAGGGGAGGTGGGCTGTGAGGGGGAACATGTCATGCTGATAGGGGGAGATGAGGTTATTGCTGATCTGTATCTGCAACCCCCTGCAGGAGCCTGTAAGGAGAGTGGATAGACAAATGGTGCCCGCCCCACCCCCAGACAGGCAGAACCCCTTTGCTGGTGTGGAGGGGCATCCCAGTGTCTGTTTGCTTGTGGGTACTGCCTGTCACTCACAGGGAGAGGTGGGGGATCTGTGGGTGCCCACTGCTCAGCCAAGTTGGGGCAGAATGAGATAGGGACTCCCCTCTGCTTTTAGCAGCGGCACTGTCAGGCCCCACGGGTCCTCAAATCCAGGCTGGAAATCACTGGAAGAGAGGCTGTCTTGTCAGATTCCCGCCGGTGCTTCCAGCTGGGCTGGAGCCCCCTGGAAGCAGCCTTGGGTGCAATATCTTCAGTCTGGAGTCTGAGAGCTCACTAACATTTGGGACTGAACCAGCCCTGCTGCAAGATGGATCCCCTTGGGAAAGGTGCCATTCCTCTTGGGGCAGATGGTTTAATCTGAATGCTCCTGAATCAGCCAGCCCTCAGTTTAGTCTGGACTCCAGAGATGTTATGCCTCTTGCATCCCAGGCAGCGAGGATGCCAGGTTTTTCCGGGGCTTTGGTAACATCGCAGTTGTAGTTCTGTGAGCTGTTTGGCACTGGGACTCTCTCTCACTTCATTTGTACAGCACCTAGCACAATAGGGACATACTTTTAATACTGATTTTCTTTAGTATTACTATCTCAGCTGCCTTTCAGACTGTGCTTTGCTACTTGTGGCAGTAACAGAATAGATTGTACAACTCGTTCTGGAGCAACCCTAGAAGGAGGCCTCTTGCTGCAAGTTCTTACCACTGAGTGTCACTATCCAGTAGGTTTTGGCTATTTTGGTAGCGTGCTCTGGAACAGCGCTGCCCTCCTCGCAGGTGAATCTCCATGACTCGCTCTGAGAGAACAATGTGGGGTGATGCTCCCAGAACATCTGCCACTTGCCAAATTGAAATCCATGCCTGGGGCCATCACTCTGAAAGGCAGGAACTTCACCTGCAAGTAGTGCTGTCTCTTGGAAAACTTGGAAGTGAATTTCACGCATGGGAAGGGAATGTGTAAGTAAATGCTGGGCATGGGGCCTTGTGCACCACCCAATGCTGCCAATGCACTGCTGTCCTGAGTTACAGTCCCCCCTGCTAGTCCAGCCCACAGTCCCACACCTGGCATATGCATGTGCCTTGCTTCTGGTCTCTGATTCTCCTCCTTGTTCCATCCCAAAGCTTTGTAATGATGCCATGTCCTCCCAGAGGTCACTGTTGGCCGCTGGATGGAATCTAGATTGCCTCCAAAAGCCCAGACCCTCCCCACCTCAGCTGAAGGAGGACTGCAGTTAGGAATATAAGTATTAAGGCTGATCAAAACCAAATAGCCATGCAGTTTTCCTGGTGGTGTTAGGTCTCATCACACCAGCTAGGGCAGGTCAGACATTGTGCACTGGGGGGACTAAAGGCTGTCAGTGGTGCCAAAGAAGTGTCACCCTGTGGTGAACTTGTTTTTGCTTAGAAAATAGAATATACAGTGTCTGTCTTCTGATAATGGGTCTTCCCAGCTGCAAGTTCTCTGAGGGAAAGGGTTCTTAAATGAGCTGTTCTTTCCTAGTTTCTTCTCCAGCTTGGATTTCCTTCAGGTCTGCTGTTACATTGCACCTCAGCCTGGCGTCATCTCACGCTTTCTCTCTCACGCTGGTGCAGTCGACAAGCCAGCCACACTAAGCCTGAAATCCCTGGGAAGCGCCACTCAGCTGAGCCAGCATAGGGACTACCACCACCCTGCCGTTGCCTGGCCACTTGTCTACTACTGAAACTCCTCCCTCTTTCCCCCTCTCTTGTCTGGGGCATCATTGTGGGCATGACCTACTGTAATGATCATTCCAGGGACCAACACACCAGTGCCACATACCAAATAGTCTTCCCAGTAAGCTAGCAGTTAGCGCTAGCCTGCCCAGGGCTTCTGAAAGTCAAAAACAGGCCTGTCTGCACTGAGCCACCCATCGGCGTCAATTGTAGGTCCCTTTTTGGATGGGAATCTCACATGCTCTGTTTACTTACAATATGCACTGAGTGTGGGGAGTGTCAGGAAATCTGTATCCTCATGCACATGATGCTTAGAGTTCAGTTACTTTAAAGTGTAAACATGGGCTGGGGGTGGGGGTGGGGGATCAGCTCAGTTATTCCTGCCAGGTTCTTTCTGTCCTGAGCACACTGGAGTAGGCTGGGTCAGGGAATTGTTCCCCATGCACCTGGCTGTCAGCCAGGGAGGCATCACCCACATTAGTGGCTTGTGTGAAAGTGTGTGCTGGGGAAATGGATGGAGTTAAGCTAGATTTACTTCCCTACAAGTGAGGGCACAATCTGGCCCTTGTATAGAATCCCTCTGGTAGACTTGAATGAATAACACATGCAGGCCTGGTTTCCAATAGCTTGCCCTGGCTTTCACATCTCTGCTGTGTGCTCAGCAGAGGCTCTCTCCTATTCTGCTGTGGGTCAGTCTGTGCCGTGGATTTCCTACCCACAATTCGCTGCCACCGAAGCCCTCTGATGTTACAGACACTAAATGCACGGCACCACTGAATGAATCGGGCAGCTGCCGAAAGGGGGTGAATGGGGAAGGAGAGAGCTTTGTTTGCACACTCCCATAAAGGCACAAGGTAGCCAACAGCCCTGGCTCAGGCTGCTGTCTCCTTCCTAGCCAGGTAACAGTGGGAATGTCTGTACATCTGGTGACTGTGGGCACTGCTGGAGGCAGGATAATGGTTTTGTGGGACCATTATTTTAATCCAGTCTGGCAATTTCTCTATGGTATTTATCTGGTGCCCATCACCGTAGTGTCTTAAGCATCTCTCTCACAGTGCTTCATGGTTTTATCCTCACAACATGCCTGTGCCATTATCCCCATTTTACAGATGGGGAAAAGTGAGGAATAAAGTGACTGATCTAAGACTGCAGAGAGAACTGATGGCAAAGCTGGGAAGGAGGGACAGGTTCTTAGCCACACGTTCAGTCTGCTGGAGCACAACGCTCAGTTGTGTCTGTGGGATGACAACCGGGAAGAGGTTTAGTAATTGGGCAATGGATACAAAGAACTGTTTTGGTGACCTGTGAGTAAGGTGGTTTGTGGGGTTGAGCTCTGGGGTAAGGGATGGAATTAACGTTCAGTGAGGGCCAGCTGCATGGCACCTTAACTTATGGAGTAGGGGCTGTCTTTCTGTATTGCCTAGTGCTGGGTGGTCCCGGTCTGACTGGCTTCTTGTGTTACCACGTACAAATAATAATAATATAATATCCCTCCACAATGTGTTAGAATTTAAACCCCCTTCTAATGGAAGATGGTGCTGAGTGGGACAGAGTTCACAACACGTGGGTCTGGCCAAAGCCTGCTGGTGGTGGGCTGTGCTCTCCGTTCCCAAGGGGATAAATGTCCCCTAGTGCCAGCATGTCTCCTAAGAGCTGTTTTCTGCTCCAGCAAATCGCAAGCAATTTATTTCTCTGCTGCAAGTGCAATGTGACTTCCCTGGCTCCACTCTCCATGCCAGCTCCCCAGTCTGCAGCTGCTCATAAAGAAACTAACGAGGATCCAGCTCTAACCGCCTCGTCTTCATTAGATTGTCATCAGCCTCCACTGGCTCTGCCAGCACTTCATTGAAACTGCTGGTGACACACATTGTCAGAATGAAATAATGGGTTTGACTGAGAGGGATAGGAACATTTAGCAGTAACTCTTTTGCACCGAATGCCACAGCCCTAAAGGAAAGCAGGAATTCACTCAGCTCTGGGAGTCCCCGGAGGGTCTGAGCTATTCAGAACCCAGGGGGGTTGGATCTGTAGCTGCAGTAAATCAATGTAGCTGAAATTGATGGAGCTATTTACGCTAGCTGGAGGCTTTGGCCCTTAAATCTGCAGGCTATCTGTGCAGTAAGACCAATTCTGTACACGCTGCAGGGCATGGAAAAGTATCTGGTTCTGTAGGTGCCTCTCCTCCATAAATCCATGGATTCAAAGGATGGGATTTGGCCAGGAGAGCTGGAAAGCCACAAAGTGGCTCAGTGATGTGCTCAGAGGAAAGGGGCTTAAAATAAAATGCTTAAGTTCTCCCCTATTTCTCCCCTTCCCGCTCTGCCCCCCCCTCGGCATTTTTTGCCCATGCTCTGAAGTCCAGTGTTTATGCAGCAAGGACCATACAAAATAACCCGGTTCCTACATGAAACTCCAGAGTGTTTCTGTCTTGAGATGTGCAAGAAACCTGCAAAGCGTCTAGTCTTAGGCATACAGTCGGGTGAGGATTTCAGTGAAAAAGTCTGAAAGAGGAAAAGCTCAGGGGTGGGGGGGATGGTTTAAAAATGGTGCAAGAACTTCCAAGTTCTTAATTAAAATTTTCCCAGATAACTCTTAGTTTGTCTTTTAAAAAATGGGCAAACTGTAGAACAACACAAAAAATGGTTTAGGGAAAAAGGCATTTTTTCAGCCCTCTGCAATGTCTCCCAAATACATTTAGTGGAAAATGTTCCCTCTGATTTGTAGCAAATGGCTGTACTGAGCAGAACATCTTAGCTTTATGCTGTGCTCCATTTGCAGTAGACTGTTTCATATAAGGTCACGTGTGAAAAGAGTTTAGCCCAGTCTCACCTAAATCTCTAGCACGTCTGTTCTCTGCCCATAGGTCAGTCTTCTTTGCCCAGGAGAGCAGAGGGGCCAAGTCCTATTGGAGGAGCTCTGGGGTGAGAACAACCAGTCCTTAACATCGGTGCATGACAGCCAGACTTGGCTCTCTCCTGTTGCTGTGTAGTACTTGTGATTCTGTTGCAATGTAAACTTCTTAAGGACCAGACAAAGTTACAGGGCAGGGGTGGAAAAAACCCTGCCTAATCTTGAGCTTTACCAAAGGGACAACAGCCTCCAGGTTTGTACTCACCGCAGTGCGACTGCCATTACTATGATGTGAAGGCCGATCAGAACCAGAAGTGCTGATTTTTCAGACAGACATGATCTCTTCTGGTCTGAGTGCAGCACTGGAAGCCAAGAACTCCCAACTTGTACTCCCCTGCTGACACAGACTCTCTCTGCCGCTGGACAAATCAGTTACCCTCTCCCTGCTGCAGATTCACCGTCATAAAACCAGAGACTACGATGCTTTGATAAATCCCCATTTTACAGATAGGAAAACTGGGGCAAAGTAACTTGCTCACAGCTCTAGAAGGAGATGAACATGGGCTTCTTCTGTGAGTGAAGTGTTAATGTAAGGATGAAGTTTGAGTGTTGCATGTCCTATACATCCAAGTTGAGCATTGTTATGACTTGGCACTAGTGACAGAGAGAGAATTTTTTCTGAATGAGTGCAGCTGAAGTGCCAGGTTTTTTTCTAGCTGTTCATGCATGTCTTTCATTTGAGAGCTGCTTATCTTCAGAATAGCTTTGCAGTTTACAGCCCACCTATAGACCCAATCCTCTGGGGAGGCCAGGCAAGTTTTTACTTTAACCCTGATGCAATTGTAGCTTCAATTCTCTCCACTTGATATTCCAGTGGTGCTTCCTACCTCTGACATCCCTGTGCTTAAAAGAGTTTAATGTGCGTATGTGACTGTGAAGGCCCCCCGGCCCAGCTGGAGGAAGATGACTATGCAGTGCATCCTGGGATGTGGATCGTTTCTGACAGGCTAATAATCCTGCAAATTTTCCTCATTGTGTCAGAAAAGATTAAATGAGACAATGAGACGAATAACATAACAAAACACGAGCGCTGGAAGCCACAAGCCTTTTTCTCAGCTGAATACTGGTGATGGAAACAATCTACCTGAGCAGCCAAGCCCCCTGGTGAAATAATGATTAACTAGCAGGCTCTTTGCAAGAGAGACTTTACGTTATCAAGTATAATGGCATTGTAAGATGGCAGCATAAACATCCCAGACCAAATCCAGCCCCACTAGCTGCCTGGGAAACCCAGAGACTGCCTTGAGAAGGTCATGGAGTTTGCCCTTTCAAGCAGAGATTTTAAGGGAATGTTTTCCCTGTTGCATACACTTAAAAAGTTTTGGGGCTTGTCTGTTGGTACCTTCTCATGGTCTGCAATAGGCCTTGTACTGCGAGTGTATTGGCTAGGGCCTTTTTGCACAACTTTGGTGGGTAAAGCACCATAAAAATAAATGGCCTTGCAAAGATTCGACCTAAATATAGGAAAGTCCACGAAAGTTCAGAATGGGTCCAGCAAATTAGCCAGGCATCATGGGGGGAAGTTCTTCTAAGTCACATATAATAAAGAGCCCCTGCTGCAAGAATCTGACCAGGGCATGACATAATCTATACGTTGGAATGATTTAGAAATAACACCATCCCACTATTGAATTGTCAAGCTGTCTGCTCTCCAAAACAGGGCTGTCTAAGCTTAGCAAGGAGCCAGACAGTGGTGAAATATGAGCTGCATCGAGAGCGAAAGCTGAACCATCCAACAGCCAAAACAAAGTAGAAAAGGGACAAGAGCCAGTCTGAAAAGTGTGGGGTTAATACGCCCCCGTGGGCTCTGGCCTGGAGGAGTTCATCCAAAGAGAGATGTAAAAGAACTAGGGGCTGATGTCGCCAGCTAGGTTCACCACGTGCAAACGACAGCTCTTTCTGCATATGGTGAAAGCAACTCAATGGCTGTTTGTTAATAGATTTATGATGGTGTGTAGAGTCCCCCGAAAAGTTCAGATCCTGGCTGTGCTAGGCGCTGTACACACATTCAGTAAGAGACAGCTCCTGCTCCAAGGCGCTTACAGTCTGAATAGACACAGGCAAAGGAAATGGTATCCCCCTTGGTACAGATGAGGAACGGAAACCCAGCGATGGTCACTCCAGAGGTCCCTCCTTCCTGGCTGTCTGCGGAAGAGTGATCTAAATTTGATCTAAATTTTAGGCCTCCCACGAGCAGATTACCATGACATGTACTCCTAGCACCAGCAGAACCTTTCCATCACGCAGGAAGCTGGGAAAAGCGGCGAGGGTGATGGAGAGGGGAGATCTGCTGTGAAAGGCAACAGAGCCATTACCCTCTCTAAGGACTGAATGAGGCCAAACCCAAGAGAAACAGGCAAGATCCTGTCAAACCAACCACCGAATTGGAAGGTGCTTTAATTCGTCTTCCACACAGGAAGAAAACTCCAGCAATGAGGGCTACACCAGAGTCCGACTGGCAGTTCAGAGCGTAGTAGTTTAGCAAGGTGCCAAGCCAAGACATGAGGCAGGCTTTGATCAAGACTTTCCCCAGGAGACCACCTGCATGTTGTGCCGTGTTGCAGGAGCAGGAGGTCTGGAACACCTGTGGGACGTTATTCTCCTGGAATTTCCCACCAGGCTCAGGGACGGATGCCCTGTGTTCATTGAGTCTCCAACCTCCTCCTAGCTGTCTTGGGTATTTAGATGGCTCTTCTTACTGAGGTACCCCAAGAGTGTCATAGCTGTTAAAGGGTTTATCCCCACATGCCTGCTAAATTGGCAGTGGGGGAGATGTAGTGTGGGTGGATACTGCCCTCACTATGCATTAGCCAGTGGAGTGGGCTGGTCATGGGGGAAGTGTAAAGGGGGTGACTCATAATTCTCCCTAGTGAAACAGGAGAGTCTACTCAAGAAGTGTGTTTCTTAAAGGCCAGATGCTCCTGGTGCTACCCTGGGGTGCTGCCTACTTCCCTGGTCCTTACATCAAGCTGCAGTCACAAGTATATTCCCATGTATCTATTGTGCATCAGTATTAAGAGAGAACCAGCTTTCTCCAGCTGATCCAGAGCACATCCAGTTTCTCTCTGTGATGCATGAAAGTCAAACCCAAGCCATCTGAGTTTGAGCAGGCTCTGAACAAAGACCAACAGTGCCAATGTGACTGCAGTGCCTAGACCCCCCTCTCTGCTAATGCTCATGCCCTATCACCCCTTTTCTGAATTAAAGAGAAATCCAGGTCTGGGGCTGGAGCTGCTAACGTGCTGTCACACACAGAGTTTTGGTTTAATCCAGCGTTCAGAGCAAGGTCTGGGTTTGGATTCCAACCTTCCAGAAAATGTGGCTGTCTGTGTCTTACTCCAGGGTTTGATTTGAGTCCACCACTATATTGGTCACATATAGGATGCCATGTGTCCCTGAGATCAGGTAGTGTCCTTATGGGCAGGGCCAGTCCTGTCTTTGGTAAACTCCCTTGTGTGCCAGCCAGCTGGGCTGCGAAACTGACAAGGAGTTGGCTGACCTGAGGGGCACAGTAGATGTCCATACCATTGGGTCTTCCATGAGCTGATGCTCCGCTTTTCCCCTCAGGTAGGGTCCCAGTGTCTTCTGCCTCCCTGCCTGCACCCCACTCTCCACGATCTTTGAACAAGCACCTCCCATGCAGGGCAGCAGGCCAGGGAGAGTCTGCATAGCTGAGGAGAGGAAGAAATGGACAATCCTTTTGCTAACCCTTCCCAGCACTTCCTGATGCTCACCAAGACCCTTCCCTGTGTACAGCTTGTGGCAGATGCCCTGATTTTTCATGGGGATCGTTTGATCACCTTAGTCATAGCACTGTCACTGAGCAGAATTTAAATCCAGTGATGGGTTGGAAAAGCTCTTGTGTGAGAGATTAAATGCCCTTTTCTTCTCTGTGTGCTCGATAAAGCAACAGGTCTTCCTTGCTTGTCTCCTGACTACTTGTGTTTGTGTGTTTTCAGGCAGTCTCTCCAGCTGAGAGTAACAGAGCTGGACATGGACAGTAATATAGCTGAATACCGCTTCAGCGGTGAGTACCTCCAAACAAGTACTGGGTGGCTTTTGGATTGATTTGAGCTGTAATTCACCCCACTGCCTCTCTGTGTATCACATGGGACCAATACAGTGGTCAGTTCTCAGTGGCCTGCATGGAAGTGCTGTTAACACAATGTGTGCACCTGTGGAACTCACTTTTGCAGGGCATTGCGGAGGCTACTAACTTGGAAACGTTTGTAGAATGAGATTATTTCTCCCCAAAAACCACCAAAGTGAAGGCCGTCAGTGCATACCAGTAGTTTGGAAGGTTAATAAACTCTCCAGTGTTTAGCAAGCTGGGAACTGGGGAATGAAGATTTTGCTGTTGTCCTGGGCTCACAGTCCGAGATGAACAGTAACAGAGAGGAAGCCGTGCTAGTCTATACACTATCAAAACAAAAAGCAGTCAAGTAGCACTTTAAAGACTAGCAAAATAGTCAGTTTTGGTTATATGTCTTTAAGACCTTGACGAGATTATGCCGGTAGACCAGAATGTAGTCATAAGGAAACGGTCTGCTCTGAGAGACAAGGCCAGCTTTCTGTTTGCGCTGCTGGAAGCATGGATCTCATGGTGGCATTGCAGGACAGGGACTTAATTTCTTGTTGCATGTTGAGTGATGGATGCTGGCACAGTGCAGCACAAATTCTAAAAGATACCCTGCTCACAGTCCTGTATTCTCTTAGGCTGACAGTGAAGAATGCAGATTTTTTTTCTGTATTGCCAGATAGGCATAGGATGTTTACACCCAAATCTATTTGGAGTCACCAACCTCTTTGTAATTGGCCTTGTGGAAGGGACAATGTGTTTCCTACACCTGGAGAGTATGTTATAGATACGCCCCACACCTTCCGTTGAAGTAAATTGTCATAGTCCCATTGACTTTAATGGAGCTCTGACATTTATATCAGCTGAGCGTCTGACTCGCTTAGTGTTTACGCTGGGGGGTTGAAATGTACAAAAGTGACCATACACAAATTAGTTCATAAGCGAGTGACATGCTGATTGCAGTTTGCTTCACAGATCTTTGGTGGGCAATAAGGACACAGGAGCTGGCATTTTATAAGAGCAGATCAATGACCCCATCTGGTCTGATATCCTGTTTCTGACCATGGTCAGTGCCACACACTTTAGAAGAAGGCTAAACTCAGTCTCCTTCTTTTCCTGTAATTTGGGAATGAGCATTCCTTCCTGACCCAAGCTGGTGGTCGGTTTATGCTCTGAAGCATGAGGATTGAGAGCCCCTATCTAGTGTAACTTCTGATACCCATGTGATTGATTCACTTAATGCTGATACCTAAGCCTCTTCAGGAGTTTATTTGGCAGTGGGCTCCAGTAAAAGCCTGATGCTATTGCTGGGCAGTGACATGCTATCACTAGACAGCTTTCCCAGGAGTTGCCAATCTGAATCAGCCCCAAAGTCCTTCTGCTTCAGTACCCTGTCTCTGACCAGGGCCGGCACCAGGTGCTGTAGAGGAAGGTATGAGAGAGCCTGGAGCAGACTGATGTGGAACCATCTGCCACATGTTAGTTCTCATCATCCTCATAATAGTCTGAGATTAGTTAAGGTCTGAGGCCTGGGGTTTAACATCTCTGCCCCAGGATCCCACTGCTGACAGTAGCTTCCCTCTTTCCTAGTCATAAGAAGCCCACGCGGATGGGAAATAGGCCTCTACGTGACTGGTGCGCTTGTTCTGCTGGGAATAGCGGCACTGAACCTGTGGAAACTATGGAAATCTGGGAATTACCCAGCACCATCGCCATTCCCAAACTACGACTACCGATACCTGGAGCAAAAGTATGGGACTGCGTATTCGGATGTCAAACACAAGGTAAAAGGCCTTTGTTTCCAGGGTGACCAGATTCCTCAACATTCCCACCAGCCACTGAGCTTTTATACATTCATAGTGTCATGGAGACCATAGGCAGCCAGGTCTCCTATACAGGAAGCAGCACCATGTATTGGGCAGCAGGGGAAGGGGTCAGGGCTCCATTGCTTACCTCAGCTGTGGATCTGGCCCACTGGGTCCAAAGCCTCACATTCTGTTGTTACCACCAGGCAGGATGCAGAGGTGAGCGTGGCTCTTTGCTGCATGTGAATAGGACATCAGCCTTCTGAGGAATACACTAACATTGTTACATTGTTCCATCCTAGTCGCCAGCATTCTTTGGTATTGTTTTCCATGGACAAAGAGAAAGCATATGCTTTGGGCCTGGCGCCTACTTTGGAGTTTACTTAGCTCATGATGCCACTCTTGCCTTGTAAATAGGGCGTGTCTTCACGTTGTGGAAATAGAAGCTTGGTCAGCCAAGCTGCTGTCAGGGGCGGGAGGGAAAGGGGATTCAGAAAAGAAACGGTAAACCCATGAGAGTAGCTGTTATACCAACAAAGAAAGGAGAACTCAAGGCTGGGTTATTGCTTGTAAGTCTGAGTTGGATGGGGAGTAAAAGCCAGGAAGCTGCAGTTCTAGCCTCTTTATCACAGAGGACACTATAGAAATGCAAGAGGCACAAGGGCATTTAGAGCAAACAGAGTAACACAGGCACTTCAACTTAGGGCTTGATCCCAAGCTCACTGATATCACTGAGTGTCTGTCCATCAACTTCAGTGAGGCCCTAAAGTGAGACAAGAAACAGAAGTCACTAGAGGGGTGGTGTGTTTAACAGAAGGAGATGATGTGCATAGGCTGAAGCAAGGGCCAGGGGAGATAAAAGAAGTCCCAGGACTGTCTGATGCCATAGTGCAAGAAGGCAGGGAACTGATCCAGCACCACCAAAGTAAATGGAAAGGTACCCACAGACCTCAGTGGCAGGGCCTCTGAGTTAAACGGGTATCCTTTAGGAAATGGCTCTCCCTCCCTAGTGTAGTCACTGGACAGCATCATAAGCCATGCAGAAAAATGCAGGAGAGTAATTAGGAAGATGACAAATTCATTTGAACAGCTAGTAGCCAAAGTTTTACAAACAAATTGTACAATGTGTTTTACATTGATTGGAAGCAGGAGAACTCGGGGAGGTGCTGGACGAGGCCTGGGTGAGATGGACAGTTACATGGCAGAGCTAAAAAAAAGAAAGGTACAAAGCAATCAGACAGACAGACTTGGGAAGGTTCCTGTGCTAAAGGAACATATGACCTAGTAGATCCCTTTCAGTCCTCAATTCCAGTCCCCTGAGATGATGGGGAACCCTGTCCTCTAGTCCTGTTAATGATCTGATCGAGCTTCATCATAAAACCAGCTGGATTGTTTCCCCTATTCCTGCTGGGAGGCTGCCCCAGAACGTCACTTCTGTGATGGTGAGAAACCTATTTTCCTGCCTGCATTTATTCATGGCTGCTTTATACCCATTTGTTCTTGTGGCACCTTAGCCTTCAGTTGAAATAGCTCTTCCTTCTTGCTGTTGCTTCCCCCGGATATATTCACAGAGCGCAGTCCTATGGCTTTTCAGCCTTTTGTTTTGCTAGTCCAGGAGCGGAGAATCTATGGCTCGAGTGTACCCCCCTCTTCCCCCACCCACAACAAAGTGTGGTGCTCCATTCCCCCATGGCTGGAGGACCCGCACCAGCTCCCCACTGCTGGGGGGAGTCCCGAGCCTTGCAGGCCAGGTCAAGGAAAGGTGCTGGCTGCATCTAGTCAGTAGGCTCTGCCTGGCGGGGCGGTGGAAGCAGCTCTGCCTCAGGAGCTGCAGTGCAAGGAAGTGCTGAACCCTGCTCTGGCTTGCAGGCTCCACCCCATCCCAGCCAATGAGAGCAGTTGAGGTGGAGCCAAGAAGCCAGTGCAGGGCAACACAGAGGCACCTTCCCCGGCTCCCCCTCCAGAACTGTGTCAGGTAGGCAACCCCAGTTCCTTCACCCTTCCACCCTCCCTCATACCAGCCCCCCACTTTCACGCTATCTCCCACTCGGAGAATGCACTCTCGGCTGGCTCCTGTGCCCTACCTCCTGCCCAGACCCCACATCCCCCCGAGCTCAGGGGTTGCCCAGAAGGGTTAATATAGCCTGGGGGAACCCTGAGCCTTGGTGCCCAGAATGCCTGGGGAGTGAGGCATCCCCCCTTTTTTTCCTGCTCTTCAGGTGGCGGTCACATCCGTGAGGTTTTGGTTACATTGGGGGTGGAGGTTGGTTGGTTGGTTGGTTATTTTGCTTTTCAGTTGTGTGTGTCCTCCAATTGATTTTTTTGCTGTGGGCTCATGGCCTCTGACTCCAAAAGAGGTTCCCCACTCTTGTGCTAGTCCTTTTAGTCTTCCCTCATTAAGACAGGCTTCCACTGATTGGCGTAGTGTCTCTTCTCTGCACCTGTTCCAGTGTGAATTCGTCCCTCTAGGTGGACAGAATGGTACACACTAGTTCAGATGAGAATCTTTGTGAGCGATAGGTCATAATACGCCTGACAACTTTTTTGGTAGTACCTAAGTGACTTAGGAGCCAAAGTTTCATTGAAAGTGAATGGGATTTGGACTTATAGGTGGAATTTAGGCTCCAAAGCTGCTTAAGCACTTAAGGAAATTTTAGTCTATCTCTTATTTATGGGCTAAATGCAACTGGGTAACAGTGTTATGAACAAGAATAAGTCACAGTGGTACATGTTGTGTATTAGAGGTGGCCCAAAAAACAGAACGGGACAGGTTTGTAGAAGAATTGCAAAATTACGATTAGTTTTTGAAATTAACAGTTTTTCATTTTCTTGCTATTTCATCACTTTTTAGTTCCAAAATGGAACAAATTCATGCGTAATTTATTTTGAATATTTATAGTTACAAATAATTAAACCTTCACTTAGTTGACTAATGAAAAGTTGCCCTGCAGCAAAACAAAAAAGGGAGCAATTAGGGACTGGCAGTGCTAGTGCTTTATCTAGTCTCTCTCAAATGACATAAGCACTGGTAGACTGTACCACAGCCTATTGAGGTAGATCTCGTTAGGGCATTACCTTCCTATCTGATGGCAGTTACATATTTAGACCTCTTTGCATATAAAGCTTCATATGGTATATTTCACATGTAGGTAAGAAGTTCTGAGGAGAAGGGTTTAATCCAACAGAAGTAGCTCTTCTATTCTTTTCTGTGTCTGCAGAGAGGAGGAACTTCAAATCTCCGAAAGCCCGGGGAAAGGACATCCCCTGTCCGTAAGCCTAGCCTGAAGATGGATGACACCTTTGAGAACATCAATGAGCTGGGTACCTTAGAGTTGATGAGCAAAGACCTTGATCTGGGTCCTTTCGGGCCTCTGAAAAAATCCGTGTCCACCGACTCCCTCAGCTCCATCTCCTCTATTGGGAATAACTTTGGCCAGGACTTCACTGTGGGCCAGGTGGAAGTCAACATGGAATATGATGTGTACTCCAACACCCTGCATGTCACGCTGCTGCAAGGGAAGGACCTCCTGGAGAAGGAGGACGTCAACTTTGAGTCTTGCTTTGTGCGCATTAGCTTGCTGCCCGATGAACAAATCGTTGGCATTTCCAGGGTAAGTGTCTGTCACCTTCTCTTGCCCCGTGTCGGGAGCTGTGGATGTTAAGTGAAGTATGTATGGCGCTAGTTGTTGTTCGGGCTCTGTAGACCTCGGACAATCTAGATGTTCAACCTCCGCGTGATGGATCGACTGAGCAGTTAGAATCAAATCTGAGGGTGCATTTCCTGCTGCTCTTCCTTCCTGAGCAAACAGCAATAGGGCAGCAAGCGTCAGTAGGCTCAGGGTGGCTGGATGATTTGTAAGGAGGGGGTCACAGAAGCAGGCAGGGCATCTGGGAGCCCTGGAAGGAGTATGGTCATTGGAAGCAGTTGACGGGGTGTGTATTGCTATTCACTGCACCTTAAGGCCTCCTAATGCTTTGAGACAGGTCGCAGCGCATCCCCGCGTTAGTCTGTATCTGCAAAAACAACGAGGGTGCCTGTGGCACCTTAATGGTGTCACAGATTTATTTGGGCATAAGTGTTCCTGGGCAAACGCCCACTTCATCAGATGTATGGAGTGGAAATTACAGAGGCATTGGTGTAATGTTCTGTACACTTAGTCACTCTTTCCATAAACCTACAGCTGAAGGCATTGGCAAATGCAGAGCCACTCTCTTGTCCCAAGTTCCTGCTAAGCTCTGTGTTAGCCCAGCTGCCTAATAAGTCTGACACAGGGGCTTGGAACTGCCACAGCCCAGGTAAGTTGACCCCCTCTGTCCCCAGCAGCACAGACCTGCTGCAGCCAGGAGAGAAGTGCTCTTCCCCTGGCCCAGCCCAGCTCAGCTCAGCTTCACTGGAGTTGCCATGGCTGGCAGAGAGGCACCTCTCTCATGGCCTGGAGCTGCTGAAGTGAGAGAAGACTGGGGGGAGCCTGTACCTCCAAACCCCTTATCCCCAGCCCCACCTCAGAGCCTTCACCTGCCCAGCCAGAGCTTTCATTCCCCCAACCCTGAGACCCCTCCCACATTCTGAACCCTCAGCCTTGCCCATGCTCAGAATGAGTTATCCTCCTTAACCTCTGAGGATAGGACAAGAAACAATGGGCTTAAGTTGCAGCAAGGGAGGTTCAGGCTGGGCGATAGGAGAAACTCCCTAACTGTCAGAGTGGTTAAGCACTGGATAAATTACCTAGGAAGCCGGTGGAATCTCCATCACTGGAGATAGGTAAGAAGAGGTTAGATAAACATCTGCCAGGAGTGATCTGTCTGGTCCTGCCTGAGGTCAGGGGACTGGACTCCACGGCCTCTCAAGGCCCCTTCCAGTTCTAGTGTTTTATGAAAGGCAGAAATCCCAGGGCCCTTGCAAATCCAGATGCTGATCCTACAGTTGACAGCCCCAGTTTCTGTTACTTGTGACAAATCAACTTTCTTTTCTGCTGTAGCTTGGCCGCTCCTTGAGTTTGCTGAGTGAGTGTCCCTGAGCAGCAAGCCAAAGGTCGACTGCACTTCTCTGTGCACTGAGACCAGGACCCGTTTGTTGTGGGAATCTCATTGACACAGAAAACTCGGCACACTCTCCCTGGTTCTGCTAGCATGGGCCTCCAGCCTATTTAGATACAGGCAAGCACTTTACATTGACCAGTTCCCAGGACATTTGTACTGATGTTTCTCAGCCCCTCATCAGATGTGGAGTCTGTCCTGCCAAATGCAAGGTGGGCCATTATTATTCTCCTGGTCTGGTGTAGACTCAGTGATTCATGTCACACTTGTTTGAGGCTCAGAGCTTGATGATACATGTTTTCACTATTGAGAGAAGAAGGATGGTCCAGGTGCTGACCTGAAACGAAGGAAGTCTGCGTTCCTGGCTCTGCCACATGCTTCTTGTGGGACTCTGGGGAAGTGGCTAGTTCCTGGTTAATTGTCCAGGTTAATAGTCCTGCCTTTGTCCTGTCTCTCTGACTGTCTCTTCCTGTGTGTATTCACAGTGACCAGCACAGTGGGACTGTGATCCTGGCTTGGCTTCTAGGTGCTACCGTAATCCAAATAGCCTCTTTAAGAAACAAGCCCGTGCTGTCAGCTGAGAGGTTCGAGAAACCCCTGACAGGATGAGGGAAGGGAGTTACCTGTGATTGCCTGTCAGCTGAGCGTGGTAAAATGGCTGCTCTCTAACAGAAGAAGGAGACAGCCTTCAGAGGGCTGTAATTCAAAAGCCTGCTGAAGGCGAAGCAGCAGACAGGGTCATGGGGTGCTGGGCCGCGTGGATCAGTCCAGCCCTGGCTGCCTGCAGCGCGCGCGTTCGAAGGCCTGTCTGCCTGCAGATTTCAGTCTTGGCTCTGGAACGCTGAGCTGCTAGAGCAGGACACTCAAGGAGCATTGTCCTAGGTGTTTGCTCTTGCTGGGGCGCAGCTCGGGGTGCGGGTGGGATTCGGGCTGTGGGGATGCAGCCAAGCTACATCTCTGGGCCATAGTCAGTCCTGTCATAGCAGGCAAAACACCCTTCAAGTCAGCAGCACCACACCTGCTTCTCCCCGCAGAGAAATTGGCCCTCTGGCTTCAGAGTCAGCGTCAGTGGAATTGTTTGAAGGGAGTAGATGGAGGGACACCACTCCCCAGCCCAAGTGGCGTTGTCTCTTCCCTTCCCCACTTCAGAGCTGATGCAGCCCACGGAAGCCATTGGTTTTGGTTGGCGAAGGCCCCTGAGGTGTTGCAGTGAGCTGGGAGGTGGACGGTGAACCTGGTATGGCTGTGTGGGCAGGAGGAACTATCGTCACCCCCACTGCTCATCACTAGCTCTTCCTGTCCACAGACTGCATCAGCGGCAAATAATGGGTTAACCCTGCAAGAAATCTCCGCTGGCGCATGGGGAGCTCCAGACAGACCCAGGTATAACTCAGAAGCTGCTTCTTTGGAAGTTGCTTGTGATGCCATCTGTCCATGAACTAACAGCAGTGGGAGCAGTTCAGCCTGTTGTACGAGATGGAAAGGGCTTTGTTTCACTCACTGCCCCAGTCAATGAGCAGCAGGTGTGTGCATCCCGCTATCGGGAGGCAGGTCGGGGAGCAGCTTGCTGAGGGCCTGGGAGGTGCTGTCTCCTGGTGAAGGAAATAGAGTGGGAAGTGGTGGGCGGAGTGATCCAGACCCACTTCCTAGGGGGGCGATAACAATTCATGCCAGCAAAGTTGGAGAGCACCTTATCTGGCCATCTCCAGCCTCTCCCCTCTCCAGCTGACTCAAGCTGCCTGTTGTACTGCGCCACAAAGGCAGGCCCAGGGAAGAGGGACTGACTCCCACCAGCTGTGCTGTAGCCTGTGAGTGAACACTTTGAGGAGGAAGCCAGGGCCCCAGGATCTTCTCTCTCCTGGCTGCTGGTAGGTTCTATGTACTTCATAGCCCTTATAACGGACCATGGCCTCGTATCCCGCCCCAGGAGCCAGCCTGTGCTCTCCAGCCAGCACCCAGGGAACACTGACTGCAACAGGAGCACCTCAGCCTCCAAGTATGGAGAGACTGAGCTGCCCCTCAGCACACGCAGTGGCTCTGCTTTGCTGCTGGCCAGGGGAAAGCACAGAGCAGTGAATGGGCTTCAGCCTTCCCCAGAGCAAGTCTATAAGGCTATATATAGTCTCTGTGGCAGACCCAGAGAGTGGGCTGGTCTGGTTCTGGCTGGAGCTCTGCTGGTTGTATTCTATGTGCTCTACAGCCCGGAAGGCAGGGGAGAGGGATGACGGAGGGGAGGAAGGAGAGTCAAAGGAAGAATGTTCAAGGGAAGTGAGGGACTGGAGATGGGAAAGGTCAGATAAGAAATGAAGGGCTGGGGGCATTAGACTGGGACCTAACGTTTGCTTAAGTTGAAGCATGTGAGTCTTCCTGTTGAGCGTCCATGGAGCTGCTCACCTGCTTTACGTTAATGACCTACTAAAGCGTTTTGCTGTATCGGGGGCTTTGAGAGGGCAACAGCTGAAGCTTCTGTAAGATTTTTGCATTGTAGTTTTGTTGTTGCTGTGTTATCTGTGTGTCCCAGTCCTCCACCCCCACCTCCTTGTGCTGGGCTCTGTACAAATACAGAATACAGTAAAGGTCCCTGCTCCAAGCCGCCTACAGTAGCCATGTGAGAAAAGACAACAGGTGGGGACGCACAAGGAGGCAATGGGGTAGTACAGATCAGCATGTTATAGACAATGGTTGGAGCTCAACAGCTGCCTAACGCTTCTCAGGGTTTGGAGGGGTCAGTTTGTGTTTTATTACTAATGGCTAGTCTATTTCTAGCAAATCTAACAAGTTTCCCAGTTTTAGACTCAGAGGGCCACATTCTCCCCCCCACCCTGCCACAACAAGCTCCGTTGGCCGTGAGTACTCTGTGGATCATGAGTGATGGCCAGTAGGCAGCTGCTCCAATGGGGTGGGGAACCTTTTGTGGGTTAGGGGCCACTGACCACAGGAAAATCAGTTGGGGGCCACACAAGTGAGAATTAAAAAAAAAAAAAAAAAAAAAAAAGGGGGGGGGGTTGTAAAAAATCACCTCACCGAGGAGGGGGGGAAAAAGACACTCCCCTCATACCTCTCTCTCACCGCCCTGGGAGATTTTGTGGGGTCCAAAATGATGAGTTCAGTGTGAGAAGGGGCTGCCAGGAAATGGGCTTGGGGTACAGGGTCTGGGCGAGAGGGAGGGTGCAGGAGCAGGCTGGGGTGAGGGTCTATGCAGGAAGGAGGTGCAGGAGAAGGGGTGGTGGGAGGCGAGTGCAGGAGCAGGTTGGGGTGCGGGGCTGGGCAGGAGGTGCTTACCTGGTGCAGCTTTCCAGAGGTACACATGGCTGCATTTCCCTCAGCGCTCCTGGGCATCACACCCCACTGCTCTGATTGGCTGCAGTTACAGCCAGTCAGAGCAGGGGGGAAAAGCCTCTCCTGGCAGTGCCGCTCAGTGCTGCTGTTCTCCCAAGCTGGAGACGGAGAGCGGCAGTGCCATGCGGAACCCCAGAGTTGGTTCTTTTCCCTGCAGGCAGAGCCCATGGGCCAGATCTGGCACTGGCGTGCCTGATTCTGGCCTGCATGCTGGGGAGAGCCTTGGGAGCTGGAGCCAGGCTGGCTGCAGGCCGGATTCAGGCCACGGGCTGTAGGTTCCCCACCTCTGGTGTAAAGGCTAGCATTGGTGCCATCCATCCTGTTCCTCCTTCTGTTGCATGTGGCCCGTCCATGGCTGCCCCATTCACCCCATCCCATTGGAATATGGCTGTCCGCTTCCAGCAGGAGAGGGCTGAAGTCCTTCGCAGTGGCGTGGGTGTGTGTTTGATTTCCGAACAAGCTGACTTGAATGTGGCCGGGATGGGGAAGCCCCTGCAAGGCTAGATATGGAAAACAGGAAGACAATTAAAATTGTGAGGAATTGGGGCTGGAAGTCGTAGGTGGTTTCTGTAACTGGCGTGTTCTTCCAGCTGGTGATCCCGATGGCTCCTGTATATGTCAGGCAGGAGGCAATTCTCTCGCAGCCATCCGAGGGAATGTGCAGGCATGTTTCGCATGTGCCTGTGCTCCAGGACAATGATGCCCTTTGCTCGCAACCCTCTGCCCTGATGTGTATTAATTTGTACATGTCAACACCCCCAATTACCTCCCTGTGCACAAAGTTTCAGACTTTCAACAAATGAAGAAATAAAACAACTACCCACACAGGGAGTCTGGATTTCACTGTGTGCTTTTTCAGATCTTTTCCTCCTCAATCTCCCCACTGCACAGTTTCCTTTGAGTTAGTCCTGAGATAGGGAAAACCCAATTGCAGATTTTTAAGTGCCCAGCACCCACAACTGGGACCAGCCCAGCTCTGCTGAGCTGTTTGCAAAATCTGGACCCAATTAATAGAGACCTACTTCTTATAGCACTTTACATCAGATATCTCAGAATACTTCCCACTCTTTTAAATTACCTCTGGGAGATAGTACAGGGCTATCGTACAGATGGGGAACTGTGGCACAGAGAGATGAAGAGACTTGCCCAAGGTCACAGAAAAATCTGTGTCAGAGCAGGGAATTGAACCTGGGTCTTCATCTAGTGCCCTACTCACTGTACCATCCTTCCTCTATTATAGGTGCTGAATTCCTGGTAATTGTGCTCATAAAGTCTTTTGCTCCTTTTCTTTTCTGGGGGGACAATTTTTAAATAAATCTGGTTTTGATGAGTGATGCAAGATGATCAGTTTGAGCCATTCCAGCCTTGTTCTGCCAGGGAACTGGGACAGCTGCGGTTGCTTGCCTCTCCCCTGTTTCCCATCCCCACCTGCCTGGACTCTCATCTGCGCCTTGCAGTCCCCAGGATCATTCAGTCCCTTGCCTCTCCGCGGATGCTGCCTGCAAGGGTGCCCTTTAATACGGATGGAGATGTTGGCTTTTGTGCCAAGGAATTCTGCCCTGTAGAGCCCAAACCGCAATAGTGAATTCATACAACACAGGCCACCTCGGACAGCGATCAGAAGTTAATGACTGATCACTGCCATTCTGGGCTGGATTTGGATCAGTCCCCAAGGCTCTATTTCTCCAGAAGTCTCCATGCAGGTGAGCCTCTTTGGCCATCCAGGTGAAGTTTGTGTTGCTCCATACAGGTGCAGGACATCATCCGCACAGCTATTTGCAGGTCTTCAACTACTGCACGATTAGGACCCTACAGCTGGAAAGCTTCCTACCCCATTGCTGTGAGAAGTTCAGCTCCACATTCCAAAGCCGCTTGTTAAGGTGTCAAAAAGCTTTCCATTATAAACCTGACTTTTGACCATACCCTCCAAGTGCCCCAGTAAAAGACATTCTTAATACTCGACTTTCTCCTGGTTCGTCTCTGTCCATTTGGGTTTCTTCAGTTAGCGGTTATTTTTTGCTGGCTTCTTTTGCAAAGTTTGCGGTTTGTTGGCCGTGCATTTTGGAGGTAATGAAGCTGGAGATGAAGTTCGTACATTTTTGAAAAAGGCATGTGATGCTTCTGTCTTTCTGGTGTTTGCAAGCCAGCTTTTCTCTATTGTCCCCAGTGAGAAGGGAGTGTTTGAGCACTGAAAGCAGAGGCATGGTTAATTCTGGAATTATTCACTCTCCAGATTGGACATCCTGAATGGTCTCTCTGGTCCTGCTGTATTTGATGGGTAGGCAGCTGTGCCATGCTAAGCTTTGGATTTTTAAAAAAGCCAGCCAGAATAAAGCTGTGAACTGATTCCAAGAGGCTATAACAAGGCATGCTCTGGTGGGACACTACTGAACACATCAAATTCAGGATGAACTGCTTAGGCAAGGCTGCCACTACCAAAGACTGGGATCCTTCACTTACAAGGTACGCCCAGGCCAGCCAAAAAGAGAACTTCTGTTGCGCCACAGTGGCTGACAAGCGGCTCCCTCAGACCCTGCCCTGCCACACTCCATTATCCTGCTCACTTTCTGCAGTCTGGCAGCAGATGTCAGAGCCCTGCACCAGGACACACTGAAGCCTGCTTCGGAGCAGTAAGAGATACAAAGGCACGTAGTGATGCAGGAAGTAGAGCTTTACTGAACACAAGAGGCCAGTGTTCCAAGCAGTCTCTATTTGCCTAGCTGCAGATTAGCTCCATCTTGCCTTCCAGAGCTCCTGGGCCTTCACCCCTCTAATTCATCCAGAAATGTGATGCTCTTTTTCTAGTTTCTCTGATTCTTCAACAAAGCCTGCATGCAGACTCTTACGTTTTCAGTTTGTAGGAGGCTCAGAAGTGGTTGGGAGGGAGGAGAGGGTTGGAAACATTTTCAAATTGTTTTTTACTGAAGGTTTGCTTTCACCTGCACCTTCTGACCACAGTTATTTGCGGTGTACCAGTATCCACCTTGGATAGGCAGGGTTTCAATTTTGGGTGGTCATATTCCTGGAAGCTTCATAACAGGACAAACTTTCATTGAAGAATGATTTCAATTCCTAAAGACTCCAAAACAATCCTGGGGGCTGACAACCCTAAATCATGGGGTTAGAGTTAAGGTTGTTATTGTGGTTCCTTAGCACCAGATCTCCTGCTGCTTAAACAGTTAGTGGTTTTGGATTCTTTTTTAACTGCAGTGGTATAAAAATGATGTTGTTTAGCACTGATTGCAGCATACTTACGACTCTAACTCAGGCCTCATCAATTTGCTTCTCTGGACATTCAATGACCAATTGCAAAAGCATGGGAAAAATCATCTGTGTTGGTGGCAAATGTTTGACTTTCAAAGAGAGCTGCGTAAAAGACTCCAGCAAGTATAAAATATTGTCTTTGAAATATTTTGACAATGCCCTTTTTAAGAATAATTTTCAGCGCAAAGACCAGACTGTCTGAATTTATGCTCTAGTTATTATTTATTGACTGTTTATAATTCGCTAGCATTATTTATAGATGTGTGCTGGCCTGAGACAACTATCTTTCCTGTAGTGTGCTGCGGTCTGTTGAAAAACATAACAAACGTTTTATGTAGCATCTTTCTGTTCATAGATCCCAAAGTGCTGTAGCAACCATAGGTATTTATACAGGGATATCTCCACCCCTGAGGAGATGGAGCCACTTCTGACATCCCATTCTTCTCCCAGAGCATAGCCAGATCTCCTGGTGATCTCAGTGGAGCTGTGCATAACTCAGGGAACACAGTAGACAACCTAATGCTGCAGTTGGTTTTGTACAAGCAGACCCAGTGTTCTCGGCTCACAATAACAGCCTCTCAGTGTCTGCTGTATTCTGTAAGCTCCAGTCCCTAGATTCAAGTGGTTAGAGGAGAACCTGAGTCTTCATTTAAAGAGAAAGTAACTTTCTAGCCTTCACAGCTGTGGCATAAAACTGGAAAATACGAGTCCAGAGCATCCTAAAGGCTCAAAACTGGGGCAAAGAAAAAGAACCTGAGGTTAATTATTTTGAATGATCTCATGAGTTTTGGATGCTTGGGGTTGGCAGTATGACAGAGCCCCATCTAACTCAATGTGCTCTTGGTGTGCAGGGGTGTGTATTCGGTCTATGTGCACCTGTGGCTGGCCCATGCCCGCCCACTTGGGCTAAAGGGCTGTCAAACTGCTGACTAGGTGGTTGAGTTCAGACTGTGAGGTGGGAATGCCAGAGCCCAGGGTGTCACCCAAGCTGGACCATCTACAGCCCAATTCAACAGCCCCTGAGCCTGAGTCAGCTGGCAGAAGCTAACCATGGACTTGTAACTGCAGTGTAGACATACGCCCAAGGTGTAGCTAGCACTGCACTGTGTTGCTCTAGAGCAGTCAGTGGAACATGCTGTACAGCAGTGAAGGGAAGCTTCAGGGAGATGTTTAGGAGAGCCAGATGCCCAGTGAAAGGCATCATGTTCGGCAGCATCTCAGCTCGTTGGACTGACTGTGTGAACTAACAGGGGCCAGAAGGGGAAGAAAAGCAAACAAAGGCCATTTATTATGCTGACCACAGAACTCCAAAGGCTAGAATGGGGATGGGAATGCTCAGCCCTTAAGGATGCAGCTGCACTACAAAAACACCCCTCTGGCAAGGAGTCTCGATGCCTGGCCCGGTCAGCTGACTCGGGTGTGCAGGGCTTGTGCTATGGGGCTAAAGTAGCTGTGTAGATGTTCCTGTTGGGGCTGGAGCCAGGGCTCTCAGGGTGCGTCTTTGCTGAGGTAGAAACCGCACACTTTGATCCCCGGCTCCAGCCTAAGAGCTGCAGCTGTATGGATCTCTGAGCCTTGTGAGCCTGCGTGTGCTTGCCTGGGCTGGCTGCTGGCTGCCTGGACAGAGCTGGGGCAACACAGGCAGAGAACACACTCGCCGCCAAACATCTAACCGCGGTCCACAGTGCTGTTTCCAGCCGCAGTGCGCAAGCCCCATCACCCCAGTGGGTTATCCAGACTCCAAGATTCCCTGTCATGGGGATTGTTTTTACAGTGTAGTTAGTTGTACCCGAACCTTCCTATCATCAGCACCATCCCCAGCGTGGTGTGGGGCCCAGGCCAGCCTCCCTCAGCCCACAAGCCTCCTCCCCTGAGCAACGTGATCCAGGGGATTGCTGGGGAGGGGCCAGTGGTGCTCACCGTCATGGCGGAAAGCAGAGCGACCCCATTCCAGCCGGCTGTGTGCTCCTGAGCCTGGCCCACAGCCTGTGAGCCTGTAGATGGTACCCATTATATTAAGTGTCTCTCCTGTTCAGATGTATCTTGTTTATAGGCAACACCTGTAATGCTTAGGGTAGAAGCATCAAATGTATAGCTCACCGAACAGTTTCATCTGGGCCACGGGCTTCACGTGTATCTTTGGGATTGTTTCTGGCCCCAGAGTCTGCCACAGGAATGGGGGGCAGTGTACTGTTACCAGGGCTTGAAGGCCTTGGGGGGACCTGGCCCAGGCTGTAAATTATGGTATATCTGTGGGAGGAGGCCCCTCTTACAAGTTGGTGATAGGGCCAAAAAATTAAGCTTTGGTCCTGACTGCAGGGGTGTGATTTGTAGGTGCAACAATGTGTTGTGTTCTCAACCAGGAGTTCCAGTACCCTGGGGGGTACACTGAGGTCTTCTAGGGGGTACATCAACTCATCTAGATATTTGCCTAGTTTTACAGCAGGCTACATAAAAAACACTAGTAAAGTCAGTACAGTCTGAAAGTTCATTCAGACGATGACTTGTTTCTATGGGCTTCATAACCCTTATGCTGTAATGTACGTACAATATTTCTATTCCGGTTCATTTACTTGATAATAAGACAGTAGAAAGTCAGCAAGTTTTCAGGGGTCGTCGTCTATGATATTTGTGCATGTTTTGTAAGTAAGTAGGTTTTAAGTGAGGCATAGCTGGGGGGTGGGCAAAACAAATCTGCCTCCTGAAAAGGGGACAGTCATCTGGAAAGGCTGAATAACGAGCTTGTTTCAAGTCCTCAGATTTCCCAGGGACCATGTTTCTCAGCCAGTGGTACATGGACCCATAGGCGTATGGGAAAGAGGTCTGGCCGTGCGTATACATATTTTTAAAAGGGAGTGTTTGACTTAAAAAATCGACAGGCCCTGCTAACAGACCCTGCTCACGTACACTGAGGTAGTCCTGGACTAAAGACAGGACATTAAGGACATTTCATGCATGCTGGTAGAGTCTATATAAGGGAGTCAGAGCACACCACACCAGTGTGCCTTATTCACCAGGCTTGGGAGCTGCAAAATCTTTCATACAATATAAAGTCATGGGGTCACGTTGAAGATTTTCTGGAGGAACCTAAGTTTGGCAGCGTGTGATACAAGGCTGGATGAGGGGAAATGGCTGTGAAGCATACATAGATGTGGGAGGTAGGAGTGCAAGTTTGGGGCATCCCACTAACACGCCCCTGCTTGCCAGGGTCCTGGCTGCTGGGCCCATTGATGCCTAGAGGCTTAGTTGCCAGCCCCAGGTACTGCACAGCCACTGGCTCTACCACTGGGTCCTACATACAGGTTCCCACACAGCCCCACATGCAGAGTTCCAATTGTTGGTCATAGATCATGGGGCTGGTGAGGGGTGCAGACAGCAGTGAGAGGGTGCACCCCAATCCCCAAAATTATTCCTGGGCCCTGGAAGTGTAATTACCTGCCAGCTGGAGGACAAGTGCCCCAACCTGGCATGTTGAAGAAAAGGAAATTTCAAAGCTGCCAGAGGGGGAATGTAAGTAGTAACCACCGTGGCTTATCTTTAGCTATTTCTGTTTGACTAGTGCTTGCTGAATGTGGCCTGGGCTAAGTGGCAGGTACCAGATCAGGCCTACCATATGAAATGAGTTTGAATTAGGGCTTATATAAATGGTAGGGTAATGTGCTCTAGAGGAGTGTGAGTTCTGTGCACTAGGAAGCCTTTAGTGCATGTCAGCCAGGTCTACATGGCCCAATTAACATGCAGCACATTCACATGGTTAGAAATCACACCCCTGCAGAGCACATTACTCGACAGCATAGACAAACCGTTAGTCTTGCTTGTCTATAAAACACCACACACACCAAAACCCTTTCTACTCCTCTGGGAAAACCACATAAGGAGGAGAGTCTTTAAATCAGAAACCTTTACATTGAGACTGGCTGGCTTTCTAAAAACAGTAATATGCCAGTGTGATGTGACTGATGTAGAAATCACTGCGTGAGATTCTATGGTCCATGTTAGGTGTGATATCAACCTAGATAATCATAATGGTCTCTTCTAGCTTTAAAAGCTGTCAGTATGTTGCCACGTTTCACCTGGGCTTAAAAACCTATCTCAAGTCCAATTATGTCAGTAGGCAGAAGCTAGGCAGTTCATGAGCTGAAATTAGAGCTATTGGTGGGCTGTGAATCACACTAAAACAGCCCATTTTGTGATACTGTGGGCTCCCTCCCCACTTGTTTACTGGTTTCAGTCACCTGTATCTTAGCTTTCGCACTTGTATACTTTTTGGAGCATTGACTGTCATTTCCTATTTACACACAAAAAAAATTCTTCATATAGATGGCACTAAAGGTTGAGAATATGGATCTATAACTTCAGGGCATAAAAAAACAACCCACAAGGTCGCTGTAATTTTCCCAAAACCAAACCTTACACAAACAGGAAGTTCAGAATTAACAGTATATTTAAACTGAAATTCAAACACATTAAGGTAAGAATTGCAAAGTTCAGGTACATAAAGAAACTTGACTTTGGCCTGTAGTGATATCCTGCAATAACTGTACAGTTAAGGCATTTTAGTGTTTGTGATGTCAGACTAAACAAAACTGATTTTTAAGAACACATTACATTATGGGGTGTTTTTTTGTTTTTGTTTTGTTTTTTTAGATCCTGAGGCAGCTGAGGTCTAAGGCATTATGGCAACAGAACGATAAATAAGAACAAAGCCCCATCCATGCTAGCTGGTACTGTATTGAGCAGGAACTGTTCCATTAAGCAATAAAACACGTTGGTGTGAATGTTTTAGAGTTGTAGAACACCAGAACTGAAAGGGACCTCGAGAGGCCATTGAGTCCAGTCCCCTGCCCTCATGGCAGGACCCAGCACCATGTAGACCATCCCTGATGGGTGTCCATCTTACCTACTCTTAAATATCTCTAGAGATGGAGATTCCACAACCTCCCTAGGCAGTTTATTCCAGTGTTTAATTACCCTGACAGTTAGGATGTTTTTCCTAATGTCCAGCCTAAACCTCCCTTGCTGCAGTTTAAGCCCATTGCCCAGTCTAATGATAATGAATGATACTTAGTGTTAGTAAAGCTTGAAGCTATAAACCACCAAGGTGTATCATTCTGTTTTTCACAAATACAACTCTAATTATGAAATGAAAAGATTTCATGGATGAAATAATCAGGCCCAGAGTTCCGAAGGCATGTTCGCTCTCCTTGGCCTAACCCTATGTTCCCAGGGATGGTGTCCCTAGCTTTGGTTTTGCCAGAAGCTGGGAATGGGTATTGGGATGGATCACTTGGTGATTACCTTCTCTGAAGCTCCTGGCATTGGTCATTGTTGGAAGACTGGATACCAGACTAGGTAGACTTTCGGTCTGACCTGACCTAGTATGGCCAGTCATTCCTATGTTCCCTACGCAAAATCCCCAGCCTTCCTACACGGGGGAAGTCTGAGTGACCACAAAATGTGGGGCCTCTCTTTAAAATGTCTAGTGGTGGAGTGGACAGGAGTCTTAGCCTCAGTCCTGATAGCTGTGACTTTGCCTCATTTTGATCGTGCGTTGAAAGGCCACCTCCCATACACCCAGCTGCAAAAAGGGCACCCGATCCTATGGGTTAGGGCAGGCCGATGTGATGCTGGCTGCGTCACTCCCTTTTGTGCTCTTGGACTAATGAGGTGCCGTATCTGCATGCAGGTGATGAGCCACCGGCTTGGGGGCAAAGGGACTTACACTTTTTTTTGAAGCCCACACTGAAGAGGGCCATGAAAAGGACAGTCTGAAGAAAGAGCTGAGGCAGTTTTTGCCTTGCTGGATGGCTGGTGAGCTGGAACTGCCTAAGCAGTCTCATCACAGAAGTAGTGTTATGTTATTCAAATAATTAGCACCCTTGTGCTGCAGGCAGAGATTGAGAGTGCGGTTACCAAGCAGGCCCTGGGAGAGGTCCCTGTGCATTGAAAGGGCAGGGCCGGGTGCTGGCAGGTTTGTTAGGTAGCATTCAGTTTGTGCAGTGCCCTTCCTTCTGTGGAGGCTTCTCAAATTAAACTCTTCCATCACAGCTCACTTAGAGGTGGAAGGACATTCAGCTTGCCTGGCTGAGACCTTTCCCTAGAGAACAGGCATCTGCACAGTCTCTTAGCTATTCAAATCAGAACCTTTCAAGCCCAGAAGGAAGAGAGGAAGGCTTAATATCAACTTTTAAGAACCCCAAAGTTTTGTTTGTGGGTTCAAGTTTCTAAGACTGCTACACCCAAACTTAAGCAGAGAAACGCCCCACGCACCCACCCTCCAAGCACACGTGATGAGATCTGTTTTGTAATGTAGGTATGAATAGTAAAAATGCAGAGCTCTCTGCTCCCAGTTGAAGCCCACTAGGGCTATGGGTGCTTGCAATAGAATGGGCTGTGTTTGGTTATTGTCAATAACCACGTGTTTGTGCTATATGGAATCAGTCTGAAACTGAAAATGGGTTTAGTTAGAAAGTCAGCTGCAAATATAAATGTGGCCCATTGCTACAATGTTATCATGAGCCTGACAGTATTCAATATTTTCTTAAAGCCCACGCTTCTAGAGTTATGAATGGAATCTCTGCTTATTTTTTTAAAATAAGTTTCTGGCACAGATAGTTGCAAAGAAAAAACCCTGAAGATATGGCTAGATTGGACCTTACAACTTAGAAACCAGAAGGCAAAGACAAACTTATTATTTTTTCCACCAGTCTCATAGCTTACTTTTTAGAGGCCTGATCATGATTTTTGAAAGCTTGAAGGTGGCAATACTGAGCCTTCTACTTCTACGAGATGTCCCTTGTTTGCCAGGGACCATTCCTTGTTTGGAATTCTCTTAAGTGAACAGACATCTAGTGGCTGAATTCAAAGCACACTGCAAGTCAGTGTATCAATGTGTCAGAAAGTCTCTTCTGACAGTGCAGGTGGGAAAGATGAGTGGGGAGAATCTTTAACTCTGCATGTAGACAGCACTGCTATACCTCAGCCTCGTTGTGCACTCCCAGCTGATGCTGGGAGACCATTGGGAGTTTAGAATTGGGCTCACTCTGTTGGGGTTCAGAGGGACGTTTCCTCCATTCAGCTCCTTCTTACTCAACCCAGCTGTAGGACTCCTGCATTGTCTGGCTCTCCCCACTTTCCTGTCCTTGTTCTGATCCTGCCACTTGGGGCAAGCTCTTGATCGCATGAAAGCAGCTCTCTGGGTATTGTGCTCTGGGAATGCAGAACAGCAAGTAGGGAGGAAGAAATGTCTTACATATCTTCTGCTCCTCCAGACAGGTTCAAATCAGGTTGAGGGCTACATGAGGGTTTGCTCCACCACCATGGTACTGCTGGGACCAGCACAAAGCCCTTGATCTTGGTGTCCCCTCCCAATGCAACTTGCTACTGAGTTGAATTTTTAATGTGCCTTTCAGTTCAGACTGTTACTACGTTCTTAGGCTAATTCCATCTTTTCAGAGTGCCCAGGAGGGCCTGTGTCACATCATCAAAGGAACTGGAATGGGAGAGATACCACAGTAGTTTGATTGATACCTTGAGCCGTAAAGCCCTCATTAGAGAGGTAATCTTTGGAGGAAAGAGCACAGAGAAGCAGGCAAAAGCCGGCAAGTCTCTTTTGAGACCGTCAGCGCCTGGGTGCTGCATGTGAGCACAGAGGAGAGCAGGAGGGTTGCTTGCAATCCTCGGGCGGCTGGAGCTCAGGAAGGAGAACGATGCCTTTCAAAGCACCCAGTTCATTTACAAGCTACTGGGCTTCACTGTCCATTCATAAAATTCTAGGGCTGGAAGGGATCGCAGAAGTCGTTGTGTGCAGGCCCTTGCCCAAAGCAGGACCAACTCCAACCAGATCATCCCAACCAAGACTTTATCAAGCCAGGACTTAAAAACCTCTCGGGATAGAGATTCTACCACCTCTCTAGGCAACGCATTCCAGTGCTTCACCACCCTCCTGGTGAAGTAGTTTTTCCTAATATCCAAACTAGACCTCCCCCCCCAGTAACTTGAGACCATTGCTCCTTGTTCTGCCATCCATCACCACTGAGAACAGCCTCTCTCCATCCTCTTTAGAATCCCCCTTCAGGAAGTTGAAGGCTGCTATCAAATCTCTCCTCACACTTGTCTTCTCCAAACTAAATAAGCCCAAATCCCTCAGCCTCTCCTCATAGGTATGTGCTCCAGCCCTAAGCATTTTGTCTGCCCTCCACTGGGCCCTCTCCAGTGCATTGCCACTCTACTCCACTCTGCCTGGATGAAGTGGAAGGATGGCTTTGTGATTCAGACTTGGCAGGACACAGAAGAGCTGGGTCAGTTCCTGCCACAGCCTCCATGTGTGATCCTGGACAAGTCACTTGGGCTTCATCTATGCTGCAGTAAAAATCCCTGGCAAGGAATCACCTGACTTGGGTTTGCAGGGGCTGTGCTGGAGGGCTAAAAATACCAGTACAGGAGTTCTCACAGCATCTGAAACCCAGCAAGAGGAGCGCAGATGCTGCTGTTTTCCTCCTGGGAGCCTGAGTCGGGTGATTAACAGTGGGGGAGGGAAGTGTGAATACTTAGAACTGGATGACCATGCAAGGTCCATTCACTGCAGTTCTGCATTCTGGGTGCTTAGGGCATTACATCTCAATGCAGTTACTCACTGCGTAATTTGACCAGGACACGAGGGTTCACGCGCTGGTTGTGAAGAAGGCCAGAGCTGCTTTAACAACCACGAGTGATCTAGACATTGCATTTCTAGTGCGTGCAGCCCCTCCCCCCCAATGGGGCATTGGTTCAGTTCTCTTGTCTGGGGCTGACCCGCCCAGACTATCTTTGGAGCTGACACAAGTCCAGCCCAGTGTGCCTGGCTCCTACTGCTTTTCTAACGGGGGCTGAGTAAATTGAGAGTAGCTACTCGAGAGTGATGGCGTCACAAAGCCGCAAGACAGAGCCGGGAGCCTGGCCCCAGACAGCTGCAGCCGCATGCCTTGTTACTAACTCTCGCAGGTCCCTGCGCTCCAGATGTGATAGGATGGAGCAGAGGCAGGAATGGCCTTTCGCCTGTCCCATGGCAGGACATGACTGCCATTGTCACTAGTGGGCAGATGCAGCACTTCTGGGCTTTACTCTGGTGGAATTGCTGTGTTTGGGGCCTGCCAGAAGAACTGCTAGAGAGCAGCTAAAAAACCCACAGAAATAAGGTTTGTTTCACCTTTAATTGCCTGGTCAATTGAGCATTGGCTAGTTTCGGCTTGTAGCTTGTTTTGGCACATCCCCTCTTTTTTTATTATTATTACTGGGGCCCAGCAAGCAGGGGAAGGGGGAGGGCATTCAGGGTGCACAGTGGGCCACCACAGTTCCAGAGCCCAGACTGCAGGGCAGCGGGGATGCAGTCACATAGATTCTTGGGTTCTGTTTGGAACTAGCTTGTTTTGAAATGGGATTAGCTTGAAAGTCGAGTGCTTATTTACAGCATGTCAAAGTTGGCAGCCTGAGGTGGTCAGGGTCTCCCACAGCACTACACCAAATACCTGCCGGGGAGAGAGAGAGAGAGAGAGTGTGTGTGTGTGATGCCAACCCTTCTTCTTGCAGATGGGGGATTAGCTCAGCCAGCAGCGGGAGCCCCTCGTGCTTTGTCTGGCCCCTGAATTGAACTGTCCTGAGGGTTCAAAATAAACCTTGGCTCATTTTCTGTTGAAATTAATGGGTGGATTTTGTTCCTGTTGGTGCTTCCAGGGCAGGACATGGGAGCAGCACAGGCATTGGTCCTGGGTGGGTACAAAGTGCCTGTGATTGGGTGAGTCTCTCCTCCCTGGTTTTCCAGCTCCATTTTTCACATTCCAGTTTCCAGCTTGTGGATGCTTCACCAGATCCTGTTTCATGTAGCTTCTTTGCATTACTACACTGGCAACCTAGCTGCACTTAGGAGCACTCCTGATTTCTTAGCTATGTGTCTGCCCAGGACCTCTGAAACCGGCACACTAGTCCCTGCAGCTCTCAGGGAATAGACACATCAAATCAAATCAGCAACCCAGCTTGGATGGCTTGAAATTTGTCAGTGTCTATTAACTGAGCTGCTTTCATCCCTCTGTGCCCTCAGGGCTTCCTCTCCCTCGCCTGGGATGGGGACAGTGGGAGACTACCAGCCGGGGAGGGAGATGGCTAACACGCCCTCCAACCTCCCTTGTGCTTTATCGACTCTCTGCAGAACTTGGACCCTGTCAGGTACCAATTCCCTCCTTGCACAAACGGTGTTTCAGCTCTGTCTTGTTTCTGTCTCAGAATGAATACAGCAAATCTAAGATGCCAGGTTTGGGAATTACAGCCCCTCAGACTGTTGACAAACCACAGAAGGAAAGGGACCAGATTGCCAGAAACAGGTGTAACCCAGCTCCCTGGGATGGGGCTGCAACCTGAGCTCTTTGGTGCTAAAAGCCTCAGCATCTGCAGTATTACCAACCTGGCTTCTAATCCCGGCTTTGCCTGGTGAGATCTGTGCAGCCTCTCATGTAACTCATTTGTAAAATGCAAGGGTGTTTACTTGGCTCCCTTCCAGAGAGTAACAAGGCCTTGCTCTCTAATGAGTGAGGTGTAAACAGCCAGTAGAGGTGAGACCAGAGCTCATGGGCCTGGACTACACTTAAAAATTAAACAAAGCTGGCTGCATTGCTCAGAGCTCTGAAAAATCTTGTGCCCTGAGCACCCACAGCTAGATTGATAGAAGAATTCTTCCGTCCATCCAGATGCCACTTCTTGGAGAGACAAATTAACTTCATTGATGGGGAAAACCCCCCTCTGTCTACATGGGAAGTGTCTATGCTACAGCAGTGCGACCTCCTCGTCATAGCTGTGCCGCTGTAGCGGAGACAGAGCCATAGGCTTAGGCGACACTAGGCAGGTAAGATGACAGCAGATACGCAGTTCTAGCTATGGCACTTGAGTAGCTAGAATCGACTTATCTGTGATCGACTTACCAAAGGGAGGATGACGGGAGGAACTCTCCTGTCGACCTCCCTTACGCCTCGCGACATTGCAGCATACAGGGATCGACTGCTGACCCCAAACAGTCTGATTCTGTCTGACTCTACCAGGCGCGCAAAATCGAGCTTCTGAAAATTGACCCTGAGTTGGGTCGTTCTTCCCGTAGCGTAGCCATAGCCTCAGTAGTTGTGTAGGGACAGGCATAGAGCACTTTCCCCTCGCTGCCAGGCTGTTAGCAGAGGAGAGTGTCTCACCTATGGGAGAGGGAGCAGGCAGCCAGACGTAGTGGAAAGGCGGAAGCGCGAACAGCGCCGTGCGTGGGAGAGCTCTGCTGCTCACAAACGCTGCTGTTTCACCCATGACCTTGCTGTTGGGCGCACGCCTCTTTTGTAGCAGATTTTGCCTGAAACTGCGTCTTTTTCCTCTGTTCAGTAGAAGCTGCTGAAACAGAAATCCAGCCCAGTGGAGCCCCTCCCCAGCAGCGGACGAGGAGTCGCGCGTGCGGGGGGGTTCCACAGTGGACAACAATTGCCTCTCAGGGACAGTGCACCAGTCCCTGACTTAGCACTGCAGCAGGCTTTTTCCTCTGCTGCAGACCTCCCACGCACACTGGGACTAGGAGCAAGGCGGTGGGGGGAGGGCTCTGCCTGCTCTCAGAGAAAGCTCTCGCCCTCCTGCTTCAAAGGAGACCTTTTCTCAGGGCAGTTGCTGCAGTGCTTCCCTCCTGGTGGGCAGGCAGCCCTGCTTCCCCGCTGGCGGCAGACTGGCCAGTACTTGCTGGGACGCCTGCACCAGTGGCAGCACAGCTTGCTCCAGACCCCACAGCAGGGAACGGGGACGAGCTTTTCGGTTCGGTTGCTGGAGCTCCTTTCAGCATGTTTGGGTGCCGAATCTGCTCTGAGGCCAGCCTTCTGCAGGCAGGAGCCGGCCAGGATAAGCCTCCTTTGGAATCTTAGTTACACTAGTGAAAAATCTGAGCTGGTTTCATTGAGCTCGGGGGAGTGAAACCTGAACATGAGAGCAGAATCCGGCCTTGACGCTGCAGATTGGCTCCCTACAGAGAGAGAGAAGTTACAGAGTTCAGGGTCGGTACCGTCCTGGCCATGGACATCCACTATGATGGGAGCAGGGAGGTTAGACCCCGCGAAGTCAGTCAGGCCCAGCTCAAGTTTATAGGAGCTGAAATAACCACACAGTCAGGCTTCTGCTGGACTCTGCTGCCCACCTTCATCCTCTCTAAGCCACAAGCAATTCGGAGGCTGTTAAATTGCTTCAGTAATGAGCTTGTGAGTGAGTCAGGGCAGGTCTCCACCAGACCTGAAAATCGATCTTAGAGTCGTGGTTCCAGCTGCAACAGCCGGGCGGCTCAGACTGACATACCAATTTATCGGGCAGCTCTCACAGAGGGAGGTTGAGGGGAGAAACTCTCCCCTCCACTTCCCTTGCTCCTCGTGAAAATGGGAAGTACCAGGGTTGACTGCTGATGGTTCGATTTAGTGGGTCCCCACTAAGTGCGCTCAGTCAAACCCTGGAAGGTCGACCCTGATGGGGTCCACGTTCGGGTAAGTACAGACATGCCCTCAGGGCACAGTAAACGTGCTGGGAGCGCTCCGGTCAGCAAAGGGAGCCCAGCGTGCTCTTCGAAAGGAAGTAGGCCCATTGTGTGGATTTCGCCCTGAGGACAGGTGAAGACTGGGAGTTCCCTGTCAACTTGCCCTGTGGGGAGGGGAAGGATGTCTCGCCCTGAGCACAGCTGCTGGTGAGAGGCTAAGTGGGGAATTGGAGAGAGCGGTGGATGCTCGGCATGGAGGCGGCCGCCGGGGAGCCATCCCATGGCACTGCAGACCTGAGGAGCAATGTCTGGGCAGTCAAAAAATCAACAGCACAAGAAGAGACAGGAAGCCCTGAGGCATTGCCAGGGAAAGGGCCGGGAGAGGCTCACGGGGACACCTGCTGTCAGAGGTCTGACAAAATCAGCATTAGCCCATTGCTGGCTGCTGGTTTGCTCCTCGTTTAATTACTTTCACTTTCTCGTGAACTGTGATATTAAAACCCATTAGCGCTGCAGGTGCTAAAGCTAGAGAGCACAGGGCTGGGTCCAGCTCCCCTTCTCACAAGACAGACAGCTCTGTACATTATCACAGAGCTCTGTTCCTCTAGCAGATTTTTTCCCGAGGATCCCAGACTGCTACAGCAACCCAGGCGTGCAGGAGTGTCTCTGCCTGCCACTGAAAAATCCAGCTGCTGCCATGCAGGAGGGTGGCAGGTAGGGCTGTTCCGAGAGCCCAGGGCAGCGCCCGGGCAACCGCCCCCCTCATGCTGCATGCCCACCCCTTCCCTGCTCCGCCCCGCCCTGGCCCCACTCCCCAGCCAGCCTGGCCGGGGTTTGCCTGTGGTAAGCGGTGGGAGGTAGATGGCGGCGGCAGCAGCCACAAGGGTCACCTGCACTCCACCATGCCCCACAGGCCGCTGTGCCCTGCTTCTCCGAGGGCGGAGGCCTGTGGAGAAGAAGGGCTCAGGGGTGTCACGGAGGAGGCTGCTGCTCACTCCACAGGGTGAGTCCAGGACGGGGGGAGGAGGCGGGGAGGCAACCCCCTGAGGTGGCTGCTGCCACCACTTGCGCCCCCCTGCCTGCACCCTGCCCCAGTAACCCTCCCCCTCCGATCCATAGGATGGCTGGGGCAGCCACCGTGGGGCTTTCAAAAGCGTGGGGCCTGGGGCAGCTGCCCCACCTTGTCCTATGGGCTCTGGTGGCAGGTGCTTAATAGTGCCCAGCATTGCTGCACACCTGGGGTCTGGTCGTGCAAATCCTTATCCAGTCACATAGTCTCTTCAGTCAATTCCCCCAAGTGAGGGGCTGTGGGCAGGGGTTAAGGGTGTGTAGGACCAGGCCTGGCTTTACGACAGGGACGGGAAAACAATCCAGGGTCAGATTCTGACCATTGAGTCCCTCCTAGGATGGCTTAAAATGGTAACTAGAGGAGTTGTGGGAAGCCCTGGGGCAGGGCCCCATCTCCAGCAGCTCAGGGAGTGGAAATGGATGCAGCAAGCACAGGGCAAGGTTCAGTTTGGTTGGGCAGGTTTCATTGCTGCTCACCCCGTGCGGCTGGTGAGGGTGAACCCAATGTGCTCTTGCCTGCCCTGTCAGTGAAGTCCATTTCTTGGTCCCAAGCATTCCTGGGAGCAATGGGGAGGCAGTGGGAGTTCTCACCCTGGAACCATTCTGCTCCCCAAGTGTCCCTGAGACTGTCTGACGAGCCACATCCAATGCTCTGCAGCTGGTGGGACAGGTTAGCCTGTTACCACACCTCCGTGGGGAAGGGGCCCATTTCTCCCCTTCCATTCCCCCACACACTCACTCCTTACAGTTGTCCTCCCTTCTGCCCCTGCATTCCCCCATTCCCTTGCCCATGCCCACATCCTGCGTGGTTCTGAGCACTCACAGCCCACGCTAAGTTCAGCGTAAGAATGATCTGTCAGGCCCTCTTTTCCAACCAGCCATGCACCCGCCTGATAGCAATTTCATCTAGACCACATTGCCCCAGATAAATTGTGTCGACTTCTTTCCCAAATAACACTAGGCCAGTAACCCGTCAAAGAAAGGAGCGAGGTTGATTTGGCATGTTTAGTCTTGACGAATCGGTGTTGGTTATTACTTATCAGCCTATTATCCCCTAGGTGCTTTCAAATTGCTTGGTTAATGTTTTGTTCCAGCATCTTTCCAGATAACAGAATTCGGCTGGATGACGTGTAATTACCTGGATCCTCTTTGTTCCTCCTTTTAAAGGTAGAAACAATGTTTGCCCTTCTGTTGGCCCTCACGACTTCATCTATGTGCCACCTAGAGCATCTTTTAGATGCAGTAACTGGCCCTAATTCTGCTCCTTACAGAGGGACTTTCCTACCTTTGATAGCCCCTTTCATCAAAGCGCTTCACCCACAGGCATTGCCTTATCCTCATTGCTGCCTGTAAAGCTGGCCACAGATGTGTCTGGTTTCTGGGTGCACCCACAGCAGTATAAGCACATAGCTAACTTGGGAATGGGGGATAGTTGTGAGGCTGGCAGAACAACTGTCAGCAGACAGCCCTTTGGAAAACTTTGCCCTGGCTTTCTACCAAGCTGGGAGAACCTTGGTTGTTAAGATCTTGTCTCCCACCCAGTAAAATGCATGAAGCTCTGTCCATCTCTTCTCGGAAAGCACAAAGGGCTGGGTAAATCCTGGTGGAATTTGAACCCAGGGCTCTGTCCACTTAGACCTTCTAAACAGCTAATTTCCTGCCATTGAAAGGAATCTTTCTCAAAGCTATCCAGGTGGCATTGGCAGCTGTTTAAAGGGACATGCCTGTCCCCAATTAATGCCCCCAGTTCTCTCGGCAGATTCAAAGGAGTGCCTTTTCCGTCTTCTTTGATGAGAAGTTTTCAATTCCCTTGGACCCTTCTGCACTGGAGGAAAACAGCTTGAGATTCTCTGTCTTTGGCATTGACGAGGATGAGAGGAACATCAGCACTGGGGTAGCAGAGCTGAAGCTGTTAGACCTTGATCTGGCCAGCCGCCCGTTCAATGCTTGGCTCTATCTGCAGGACATGAACAAGGTGAGTGCTCGTTGTCTGCATGCTGGTGCTTTCTGGGCTCCCTGGAAAAGAGAGTTAGTGGGGCGCAGAAGCTAAGCGCTGTATTTTCTGTACTTACTGGATCAGCCACAGGTACTGCCAGGTTAGATTACCTCCCCAGCGGGCGCTATCCAGTGCACGAAGTAAGAGAACTGCATCGTTACTGCTGAGTTGGGAAACCAGAGCAGATGCTCAGGCACAGAATCTGGAGGTTCAGCAGGTTATGCCGTCACCCCTGGTTTGGGCAATATTTCCTGCTGTGCAGAGAGTCGACCCCTGTACTTCTTGATATCACAAGGGAGGGAGGGCGCGAGGGAGGGAGCCTGTTGGAGCTGGGACGGGGTTTAAATACCACATCCCAGCTCCAGTGGGCTGGCAGGGAGGGCAGTGTTTGAGCAATCGATTGAGCTGAGAAGAGTGGGTTTGCTGTGGAATTGCTTGGCTCATGGAAGTGCGCCGTATTACTGAAAAGTTTGGGGCCACTGGTCTAAGGAGTAAGCCAGCCGCTGTAGGCTATAGCCCTGCCTGGCTTCTGCCCGCAGTCAGAGACAAACTTGCCCGGCTAGATAGGTGTTTTTCCTTCCCCTCTTCTCTGCGAGTTGTTTCTGCTGACGTTTGCTGTTGGGTGACGGATGGTGCCTTATGTACCCTGCAGGTAGTTGACTCAGTGGGAGAGATCCTGCTGTCTCTTAGTTACCTGCCCACAGCGGAGAGGCTGACAGTTGTTGTGGTTAAAGCCAAAAACCTTGTGTGGACTGATGGCAAAATGACAGCAGGTGAGTGTGAGGCCAGGAAGGAGCCGCTCCCGCGAGGGGCCAGTTCCATGCAGCTCCTGCTTGCCTGCGGCTTGCCTGCTAGAACTGCGGCCCAGGATGCATCTCTGGCATTAGTGCATGAACTGCTGCAGAGAGTCCAGGCACACACTTAAATTATCTGTGGCTCTGGGGAGCTCAGACCAGAAGCTCAGGGCTTGTGCTCCAAGCCTCTTCCACTTGAGCCAAGGTGGCAATGGAAAGCTGGTAGCAATGGCGCTTAATCACCGCTAGGAGGCAGCAGCGCGCACAGGCACAGGTTTTCTGTTGCCTCATTACGGTCGCACCAGGCCCCCTATTAAATCGGCAGGGCCCATTCTGCCCCAGGTGAATGGGGAGTTGAGTCAAGTCTCCCCATCGCTGGCATACTAACGCCTTATGTTACTTACTGCTGCGGCAGTGCCTGGTAGCCCCACTCATGGTGTGCTAGGTGCTGTACGTCCACAGAGCGCACAGATTGTCCCTGCCCCCAAGAGCTAATGCAGAGGTGGGGCTATGGGGTCACACAAGAGCGTTACCCCCTTCCCCACAGATTTTGGCCTTCCATTTAATAACAGCTTCTACTGAGAGATTTTCAAAGGGCCACAACCCCCTGTGGTGAACGGTCAGGGAGCTGAGCAGCGAGGCCTGACCTGCATGGCCGGGTGCAGGGAAAGAGCGCCACCTCCACCTCCAACTCACCTCAGCTGTCAGCCCCACTAGTCAGCGTATCCCACGTCCAACAGCCCCCGGTGCGTGGAGAGCTGGGCTCCAGCCTCGTTACTAGTGGCAAATGCTGTCCCCTGCTGTGCAGGGCCCCAGCCCCTGCCTCACTGGGAGAGGGGTGGCATCTCTGGTTTCTCTGCTTGAGGCAGCCCATGGTGGGGCTGGTATGTGTTGGGTTAGCTGCTGTGGGGCTGACTGGGGTCGGAGGCACAATGGGGAGCAATGGTGGGGGAGGCAGGGCCTTGTCAAGGCCATTAGGCAGAAGGGGAGAGCAGAGCAAATGGCCAGGAACATGTCTGTCCCTGCCTGCCTGCTCCTATGACCACCAGGCACTCCCCTCCCCTGCAGAGGTTATGCCTGGCGCAGTCCATAGTCTTGAAATTGTCCCACTCTCACCGGCTAGACGACATCTCTGAGCTAATGTGCATATAACCCTTGTCCCTGAGATCCATGTTCCCTGGGCTCAGCCTCTGCTTATGGGCGGGGGAGCAGTTGGCGAGTGATGGTCCTTTGTTTCCCATTGTCCAAGCAGATCCTTTCGTCAAAGTGTACTTGCTTCAGGATGGGAGGAAGATCAGCAAGAAGAAGACGGCCGTCAAGAGAGATGACACAAACCCGGTGTTTAACGAGGCCATGATTTTCTCAGTGCCTGCCATTGTCCTACAGGTGAGTATTTCCCAGTCCGGCACAACGGAAGGGCAGTCACTTTTTTTTTTTTTAAAGCCAGAAAACTTCAAAGTGGTTGTGAGATCCACCCAAACCTGCCTCTTGGTTCTCCCCAGCAAGGTGCATTCAAGACTCGCTGTCAATAACTGGGCTCCCCCTTCAAGGAAATGACAGTACACCAGGACCCGGGCATGTAGCTAGAATGGCAGATTGAACTGTAACTCTTCACTCCTCCTTAACTGCACTGACATTCACAGCTTTGCTGAAATCGCCCTGAGTTTTAGTGCTGCTTATACCAGGGAAGAAGTTTGGGCTGTGAGTTCTGAGGTGCAGAGCAGGAACATTCAAATGAAATCCTGCTGCTGAAAGAGGAGGGCCGGTGGCTGAGATCTAACCAGGATCACTGCAGTTTGGAAGCAGAGAGTAATTTTATTTAGCAAGTCAGAGGTTTGGGTGTTAGCAGCTAATCAAAGTGTCTGAAGAAGACACTTTCAAAGGACTAGCTGTCCTGGAGCACCTTAAAGAATAACAAAAACAACAAATGTATTTATTTGGTAATGAACTTTTGTGGATAAGACCCACTTCTTCAGATTTTCAGATTCTCCAACCTTAAAATCTGAAGAAGTGGGTCTTACCCACAAAAGCCCAACACCCAGAACATACATCGTTAGTCTTTAAGGTGCTGCAGGACTGCTTGTTTTTTGTGAAGCTACAGACTAGCACCGCTACTCCTCTGAGACTACAAAGGGCAGATAATGAGGAAGCTTTCTTCACTGGCATGGCAACAAGAAAGAGCCTTTTAAGGGGTGGTTGCCATAACAACATCTCTAGGGGTCTCCTCCTGTTCTCACCATGTCGGTGATAGTGCTGAGATCAGGGAGAACTGGACAAAGAGCAGGGAAATGAATGTGCTGGTGATAATGGCTAGAGAGGCAGTGAGTGAATGCTGGATCTGCAGCCTAGAGATCTGCAGTTGCCACTGAAACACACTTGAGACTTTCCAAAGCAACGGCGAGAAGGAATCTCAGATAATCAGCTTCTGTAAGTCCGAGGGCTCAGGGATGGGTCAGTGGTGAGGGAGCCAGGCTGGGGCTCAGAAAACCCAGGTGCAGTGCCTTAGTCCACCACAGACTGTGCGTGACCTGGGACATGTTGCTTGGTGTCTCTGTGCCACCTGAGTACCCATCTGTGAAATGGCCATAAGGATATGTCCATTATAGGCTGGGAGTGCTGCAGTGGTGGGGCTGGGCAAGGTTCTCAGACAGACGGCCAACTGTTGAAGGGAACCGCGGGAAGCTACCAGCCACAAGATCACCCCCCCACACCACCCAGCCCAGGGAAGGGCTGGGCCAAATCCCATCTGCCCCAGGCCCTGCCCCCTGCTCTGCCTTCTTGCTGCCTCTTCCCTGCCCTTACTCCTCCCCTGAGGAGCCCTGTGCACTCACTGGCAGTGTGGGGGAGCGGAACGATGGCTGACTCTGCTCCATTGCTCTGCTTCTGCATGGTGGGTGTGGGGGTGTCACGCCCCTGCCCCAAGTGATGCGGCTGGGAGAGCAGAGTGGGTTGGGGTGGCCTTGCTCTGCTCCCCCCACACTGTTGGTGAGTGTGGGGGGCTGGACCCCTGCTGAGGGCACCGAGCCCCACTCCTCCTTCCCCTGGATACCCAGAGACTCTGGCCCCACTGGCTGTTGCCCAGCCCCTTGCCCTCCCACTCATGGCATTTGCAGGGCATATGCCCCCCCCCATGTCACCTATGGGCGGAGATACAGCCCCTCATGGCTGGGAAGAAGCAAACCTGGGGCTGGGGCTTTGTGCAGGGAGGAGAATGCAGGAAATTGCCCTCTGCTTAGCCTGATGTCCCTCCTGCGTAAACGATTCTAGCCTGCGGTGAGGGAATTTGTGGGTGAATGCTCGGGAGAGACGGGCTGTTGGAATGAAATCAGCTGCGCCCAGTACGTGGAATAGCTGGGTTCAGGGTTCCCCTCGTTCTCCGTCGATGGGTGGAATGCATTTTGTTATGTGCACTGAGGCACACCCAGAGAAATTGGATGGCCCAGGCAGACATGAATCAGAGGAGTGTTCATTAGAACTGGTTGGAAATTGACCACCAGATGTTTTTTCTGTGGAAAATGTTTTTTTGTTTGATCCAAAAACGAGTCCAAAGTTTTGTTTCCGTGGAGGAGGAACTCACTTGGTCCCACTTTTCCCTCCCCTTTTTCTCCAGTGGAGAAAAGACTTTTTTTAAGTGAAAGCAAGTTGTTAGTTAGTGATGGTTTTGGAAGGAGCGTAGGGAAGGCTGAAAAGCTGGGCTGGATTGCTGAACTCTCCGAGTAATCCTCACGTCATATGCAGGCTCACACAGAGCCAGTTGCCTGGCACAGTTCATGTGAGAAAAGGGGAGGCTGTGTCTTAGTACACAGTGGAAATACTCCTTGGACTGGGCCTGAGTTATGCTCTCCAATGTTAATTATGCCCTTAGGCCAGATGTGGGGAACCTGTTTTGGGTCAGGGGCCACAGACACACAGAAAAATTGGTCGAGGGCCACACAAGTGAGAAAAAAAATGCCCTGAACACTGGAGCCCAGGGGGGCCAGAGCTAGTACATTTTGGCTGTGTCTACACATGCCCCTTCTTCTGGGAGGGGCATTGTAATGAGCAGCCTGGAAAATGCAGCCCAGACTCCAAAGCCTGCACTCCAAAACAGATGTGTAGACATGCAGCCCACAGGGACCTTCCGGAAGGAAACCCTCTAAAAGATTGAGGAAGAGAGGGCTTCTGGGAGGAGGGTTTCCTTCTGCAAGATCCACGCAGACTGTGTGTATACATGTCTATTTTGGAGTCTGGAAGAGCTTTTTCAGAACTCCAAATGATGTGGCCATATGCTAATGAGGTGGGGGAAATTTACATCCGTGCCTCATTAGCATATTCTGTGTTCAATAAGACGGGGCATGTATAGATACTACTTTGGGGGGCCTGCAGGGCTCTAAGGTGGGGCCAAAATAAGGGGTTCAGTGTGGGAGGGGACTGCTAGGAAGTGGGCTGGTAGTGTGGGGTCTGGGTAGGGGGGCGCAGGAGCAAGCTGGTGATTGGGGGGGCCTGGTCAGGGGACAGGAGAGGGAGGGGGCCTGGGTGGGAGGGGGTGCAGGATTGTGCTGAGGGTGTAGGTATCTAGGTGGGAGAAAGGGTGCAGGAGAGTTTGGGGTGCATGATCTGGAAGGGAGGGGTCAGGATAGGGGTGAGTACTATAGGGCCTGATCCATGACCGGTGCTCCCAGGTGCTACCTCAGCACAAATGAATAATACAATGGAACATTGATCATGTTTTCTGGGCCCTTCCAGGATCTGTCTCTCCGGGTGACAGTGGCAGAGTGTTGTGAAGATGGAAGAGCTGAAAACGTTGGCCATGTCATCATTGGCCCATCAGCCAGTGGCATGGGCATCACACACTGGAACCAGATGTTGGCCACCTTAAGGAAGCCGGTGTCCATGTGGCACCCAGTTCGCCGAAGCTAAGAGCACAGTTACCCCCTGCGGGCCTCTTGCCTGGTGCCTGGACTCTTCCCATAAGCAAATATTCTTGGCCAATGGACAGTGGTACATGGGACATACATTACTTTTTCCATATGCTCATAAGTTCCATTTAGCAAGAAGGAGCAGCAGTGGGAGTCACTGAATCAGATGCTTGAGAAAAGCTTCAGCGGACGAAAATTTGAGAGAAGCAGCAACTCAGGTGTGATTGCTGAGAACCTACTTCTGTGCATAAACCCTTCCCTCCTGGCACTTCCTTTCCCATGACACCATCTTGAGAGCCCCTCAGCCCTGTGATTTTTATTTTCCAGTTAATGTTACCCAGGAGTGCGTGGTCTGTCCACTGACTTCAGAGAGTTAGTGCTAAATTTCTGATTTCACACCCAGGGTGGGCTCCACCCCACAGATTTCCAACACCGGGCCTGAGGGTAGTTTAGCCAAATGAATGGCCAAGCTGGCATTTAACCAACAGCTGTTTTCAGTGCAGTGTTCAAAGGGAAATGTAGGCTTTTAACGTAGTCTTGCCCTTACAATTGTGCCCTCTCCAAGCAGGGTGCTTTGGGTCCTCCACTGGATGGCTCCTCATTAAAAATTTGGCTTCCGGCAGAGTGAGCTTTTCCATAAATAGCAGGTGCTTGTCTTCCCTGTCCAGTTACGGGGCAGGCTGAGCTAAACTGTGAGCCATGGGAATGCAAATGTTGGCATTTTTAGTAGAGGAGCAGCCTCTTTAACAAAGAACGGTGTTCCCCAATGCAAATATGAGCGTGGAGGAGAGTTCCTTCAGGAAAAACACTACTGCACGTTACCTTTTCAATGAAGCCACTGTTTTCCATTCCCTCAAGGCTAGGTTCTGCTGTCAGAAGAAGGCAGTAGCTGTTGAGGGACCTCAGCATCAACCAGGAGGCTGTCTTGGTGGCTTGGATTCTGGGAACCTCCATGCTTGCATTGGGCTGGAATCCTTCAAATTGCAATTAAAAATGCTATCTAAATCCAATTGGGGCAACAGATGGGCATGAGGGGTGGAGTTGGATAAAACAGTGGGGCCTCCTGTTCTTCTGACGAGCTCTGGAATGGAAGGAAATGTTTTAAATTTCAAATACCAACCCTAAAAGTGGGGAAAATGTCCGCACACAAAACAATGGGTTTCTTTTTTCCTCCCGTTTTTCAACCAATTGTGGAGCCCAACTTGAGACACACTGGTGCTAATTTCTAGAGCTCCTCATCTTCGGCAGACCTTCAGCTGGGATTATAGGTGCTCAGTACCCCTGGCAGCCAGGCCCACGGGAACCTAGCTCTCTTATTTGGCATCTCTCAGTGCAGGCTTCAGTTTTTACTCAGTTCCCACCTAGAGGTCAAGTTTAGCACATGGCAGCTAATCCCATCCTAAACTCAACTACTACCCCCTAGTCAAGATAAACCCTTAGGGAGAGCTCTCACAGTGTTTCAGCTCATTATTTTATTATTATTATTATTATTATTTTAGGTGTTTTTCCACAAAGCCATGGCTCTTGGAATCATTTTGTTACTTGTTAATTTTACTTAACTCCTCCCCCTGCCAAAAAAACCCTGGAACCTTCCCTCTCCCCCGCTTCAAAAATTCAGTTTGTAGCCCTCATGGTAATGGAGAAAAGCTTGAAAACATGAGCACCAGGGACTCAGGTACCACCAGGCAAATACAAAGAACCACAAGTTTATTGTTTTGGTTGAAGAGTCATGCTTCATGGCTCCCGGGAAGATTCCTTATTCTCACTTTGGAATTGAGGGGAGGGAATGACAGTGGGTGGGCATGTGGATAGGGCTGTACTGCCAAGTACAGAGGGGCCAGGAATGTCCAAACTAGTTGAGGGAGAGGTGATTAAAGAAATTGCACATAGTTTCTTTGCTGCTTGGATGGCTTGTGGGCACTGAGGAGGCACGCAGTTCTTGGCACGTGTGAAGCTACTAACATCCTCCCCTGCTCCAAAATGCATCATTAGATTGTGGCCTCATTGCTTACAGGAGATGAGACCCAGATATTGGTGCGCTCTGAGAGAAGCCCCCTATCCCCTCATCTTACCTGAGGTGGTGCAAGGACCCAGCTTCCTGGGTTCTTACACAGCAGCATCTACCCGCCTGAGGGCAAGGCCAAGCTTTTAAAGCATGCCACATCCCTAGCGCCACTTCCCCAAGCAGGGGTGAATGTCCTCCTTTTCGAGAAACAGGCTTGTTTTCAGTGTGAATCACCCTTGCCAAATAGCTGTCAGGTCCCAACAACTGCGGCTTTGTGATTATGAGACTCGCCGACTTTCCAGTGGGTTCCCCCTGTTCCTTAGCACTGAGTTGTGGGCTTGGCCCTGTGTGAAACACCTTCTTCCTGCCCGTGAATGTGTTTCGCACATCTCTAGGGTACATTTTGTTGGGTTTGAGCTTTGGTCGCTATCAGCCTGATCCCAAGCCCGTTAAAGTCTGCCTTCAGTGGGCTCTGCCCCATGTCTGCATTCAGGCAAAGGTTAGACACCTTTTTATTTCCCTGGCCCACTGTCCCACGTGTGGCTCCCTCTATGAGGGAAGCAGAACAAGGATGTCTTACGATTAAGGCTGTGACTGGAGCCCAGGGAAAGCCCTGGCTCTCGTACAGAGCTACGTGATACTGAGCTATCAGCCGGTCTGTCCCATTGGCTTTTTAAGCAAGATGCTGAAATCCAACCATCAACTTATTTATTCAGCTGCCATTGGGTGAGATTCCTGGAGCTGTCTGAGTCAGAAAAAGCCATCACGATGGTCTCCGGCTTTGAAATGTGTGTTGTAAAGGCCCTTCCCATAGCACCTGATCCGCTCAGGAACAGAAGACCAGGGCCAAAACGCCGGCTGTGATCATGTTCAGCTCAGAAGCATGGAACTGGCCAAAACAAAATTAAAAAGGAACAATGGCTGTAGTTATAGATTTGTACTTCGAATGCTTAATATTCTGCTCTCTCCACGCCACTGTTTTTTCAGCATAGCTGAGTAAAGCAACATGACAGCAGTGGAGGTTTTATATGAAAAGTGTATCTCGCATCATGCCATAGCTGTGATATGTATTTAAATGGTTGTTATCACTTTAAAGACCTGTCATCCTCGCTGTGTAACACTAGAGCACCTGCCCTTCGTTCCAGCTGGGTGTATCAGAAATAAACAGCAAGGGGACTGAGTAAAACAATCAGAGTTGTTTTCTTTGGCACCAGGTGCTAATACCTGACAGCAATTATAAAGTGTGTGGGGTTGTGGGAGTGTGACCAGAGGTAGGGGGCCTGAGTGTCCCCATCCTTAAAAGGGGGACAGTAATCCTTACCAGGAGGGGTTGTGAGGCCAGCTTCATCAGAGTCTATAACGCTCTCTGGATTAGTATCAGAAGGGTTAGCTGTGTTAGTTTGTATCTGCAAAAACAAGAAGTCCTGTGGCACTTTATAGACTGATTTTTTGGGGGCATAAGCTTTTGTGGGTAAAGACCTGCTTCAACAGCTGCATGGAGTGGAGGTTTCAGAGTCAGCTCTAAATTAACAGGATCATGAAAAGGAGGGAGTACCTCTCATGAGCCTGCATATATAGAGCTGTTTCTGCAATCTCCACTACATGCATCTGACGAAGTGGGTCTTTGCCCATGAAAGCTTATGATTCTCTGGATAAAAGACATCACAGAGGAGCAAAGTCTTAATTACTGTTTGCTTCTTGGTTTGAATGTCCCCCTTAAAAACCATTTTAAATGTCACAGAGAGGTAGTCAGGTTAGTCTGTATCTCAACAAAACAAATCAGCAGTCCTGTAGCACTTTACAAACTAACAATGATTTATTAGCTGATGAGCTTTTGTGGGACAGACCCTCTTCTTAGAATTCATCAGCATGGGAAAAACCTGGGATAAATGGCCCCCTGAGGGGAGGGCTGAGGAGTTGGTGCACCTCTTTAGAGCCATCCCCTCACAAGAACAACTCTTTATGTGGACCACCAAAGAGCTGTGAGATGGTCAAGATTTCGGGCTCCCAGGCAAACACAGAGCAATGCTACAAATGCGAAGGCTCCCTAGCACCTCCCTGAGCCACTTGCGCCACTAACAGGGAAGAGGAAGACAAAATTCCAAACAAGCATCTGTCAGTGTTCAGACGTCGGGGGGTCAGGACAGTGAGGACGGGACACCTGCCAGTAGAAACCATCCAGGTAGGAGCTGGGATGCTCTTTCGTGCTCTTGGGAGCAAAGGGAAAGGCCACTGCACATCTGTTATGCTCACCTTGGTGCTGGAAATAGAAGCAAGTGGGGTCCTGTAGCCAGAGTAGAGGGGCCACAGTCTGCTCTGTGCCCTGCACTGTAAACCCAGAGCAGTTCAGCTGGAGACAGTGGACTATTTCTGGATTTGCACCGTGGTTACTGCCAGCAGGATCTGCCCAGGCAGCCTCGCTGCTCCAGTCCTCCTCTGGGCTCGCCCCTCCCCATGTGATGGCCCATCTCCCACCCTTTCCTCAGCCTTCATTTACTGACTCGCAGCTCCGCTTCCCCACACCCTCCTCTCTCAGCCCCCATCTCCAGTCTCTGTTCTCCATGGCCCTGTCCTGTTTTTCCATCTCCATCTGTCACACGTCCTCTGTCTCTCACACCAAGCTACTCAGCCTGGGTTAACTGGCCAGCACCAGCTCTCACCTCGAATGCAAACATCACCAGGGCCCTCCCTCATTTGCTCACTGCACCCCTGAGGTCACATACACCCTCATTGCCAGGTGGCCTGGTCTCTGTAGCGATAGCCAAGGGAGAGCTGTGCAGGCCCAGAGCCATTGTTACATACATCCTCGTACAGAGGCACCTGGCTGGGAATTGCAGAAATCCTTTCAATATATCAAGCACGTAGAACCTGTGCTGTGGGGGTGTCTAGTGGTTGGCGCACACACCTGGGCTGCAGGCGAGGTGAGTGCTAACCCCAGTGCTGCTATTCCTCTAGTTAGCTGCGTACATGCCTGACCATCAAGGAGCTGGGAGTTTATCTGCCCCTCTCCCCTCCACCACCACACCACCCACACTCGCTATAGTGCTGTGCCTGTGTGTTAGGGCCATGCAGTTCGCCCCCTGGGACACAAAAGGCCAGATTTACAAAGGGCTGCAGGGACCACACAGCCTCTTTAGGCACCAGGGATGAGCTCATAAAACACAGTACCTCGGTGTCTGGCGCTGGGCCTGTACGTAGTCGCCTAAACCAGCTGGTCAGAGCCCTGTACAAAGCTGCTGCAGCTACAAACCACATGTCTCGAACCTTGTGTGCTCCCACCTCCCTCCCACGTGGGGCTGGCTCTGGTAGCTGTGCTTATAGCATCCCTACCACTTGCTAGCTGTCTCTGTGACGCTCCCGTAGCAATTTAACAGCCAGGGGCTCCAGCTGCAGGAACAGTGATGAGCCAGGAGCCCCAGGCCCTTTTGCATTGCTGGACCCTGGGGCAACAGACTCCCCTCTCCTGCCCTGCACCTTCAGCAGGCCTGAGAGCGCTCGCTGTTCTTTGGTAAGTCGCTGCCAGCCGACCATTGCCTGGCACGGAGCTGTTCTACCAGCACTTTTGCCCACCTGTTTGGGGAGGTCACCAGCTTCCAGCACTGCCTGAGCAGCAGCAATGACGTCTCAGCAATAGGCTGGTGCTGTTTCAGGGGCCAGCCACTCTCCCTGTTAGGCTGAAGTGCCAGCTCCTCCCTTCCCACTGGCTGCCTCTGCACAGATGGCCATGACTAAGCAGGGACCTTTCCTAGAGCTGTTTTTAGCCACGTGCGGCGCTTCCACCTGGGCTGCCACAAGCCGAGGCCTGTGTTTAGTGACACATTTCTACTCAGTGCAGGAAACCTCACCCAAGTCAGCCTCCCCCCCCCACACCCCCCCATTTACACCCCTCTTCCCGCTGGTTGTCAGAAGCTGCCAAAAGCATCCATCCGCCCCAGCACAGCAGCTGTCACTCAAGTGCTCCAGGGCTGTCACCAACATGTAGCTGCACTCGCAATGGCACCAGTCCCAAAGTGGGCTCTTGCAGGCATTAAAATGAATATTCACAGTGACATTGAAATGTTGCTGTGAAGCTTTTATTAAATTTGCTCACCGCAGGCCAGGTCCTCAACAGAAACGTGGCCCCATAGCTCCAACTTCAGTTCAGTTCATAGCCCCATAGCGCTGCTGCTGTCAGTTACACCAGCGCTGGGCATTTGGGCTGACTTTCCACACTGGCAGTGCCGCAGCCCATCTGGGTTCGGACTTGGAGTGACTCAGGTGCGGCCTGCCCCTGATGTGAGTAGTACTCGTTCTTCTGTGCAAATGTAGTGCCTCCATGACCTCAGTCTGCAGCTGGCTCCCCACGACACATCATATCCCGCTGAACTTACTGCATCACATCACCGCATCAATGTGCCGGCTCAGATTTTATTGGTGTTCAGCATTGCCTGCAGGATCCAGCCCATTGGCGTGTAACCTCTTCACAGCAGGCCCCATGGGACCTGATACTGGTTTTTCTCCTGTAAAGATCATTCTTCTACCTTGCTACTTTACCATGTTGTCGCTGTTCATCTCCTGCCACTGGGTCGCCCTTTGCTATTAGATTAAATGTAACCTGCTTGTATATGTTGAATCTCTCTAAGCCAGCAAGTTCGTGTCCAGCAATATCCAGAATCTGACATGACTTTAGTGAGATGAAACTTATGGCCAAGTTTTCTGTGGTCCCATAAAGTTTTATTCCAGCCACCAGTCCTGGCGCTCAGTGCTCCGTGCTGTTATTTAGCTGTAATTTACCCCTAAATGCCTTCTAAGAGCCCAGAAAGCAGTGGCAGGGTTGGTGATGCTGCTAGACAATAGTGACCTTCCGTGGTCTGGCAAATTCTCTCATCCGGCATTGGTCAGGTCCCAGGGGTGCTGGATGAGATTGGTTCAACCTGTGCAGACTTTCAAAGCCCTTCATGGTCATACCCCATTCTACCTGTCATCTCTCATTCACTGTTCTCTGCTGAGGCTCACCTACACACAGTGGCAAGTGCTCAGTCATTACATTGTCAAACAAGCCCTTTCGTGCTTTGGTCCCCACTGCTTCTTGTGCCTGGCATGTGCTCCCCGCTATACATCCACAAAGCTCCTTCACCACCTTCCTTCAAAAACCTCCTTGGTCAGGAGGCCTAGAGAAAGCTCAGTAAGGGCTAACAGGTGGTCGGTGTTCAGAGCCCGCTAGCTATCGATCCTGCTGAGCAATGCTGTCTCATTGGTTCCTCCTCTCTCCGGGTCCATCTCCCAGTGGTTTTGCACATCCAGTCTCCTGGGGCTGTGTGAGGGGGTGTTCACTTCACACCAGCCACTGAAAAGGTGAAGGAGGGTAGGTGGGCAGGTTGTTCATCTAGGCTGCACCTGGAGGAGAAGCCAGGGAGAGCTAATTATAGGAGGACCCTCACCTGGACAGGAATTACCAGGTGCAGGGGAGGGGAGAAGACATGTGTAAAGCCAGTTAGCTGAGGGGCAACAGGGAAGAGGCCTATAGCCTGTCTCTCACTTCCAGCCCCCTCCACCCGGTTCCATCCGAGGCCTGGAGGACAGTGGAGGAGCTTGACAGAGTCAACGTAGGAACCAGCAACCAGTCCAGGGAAGCAGCAGGAAGATGTGGGACAGTGCAGACTTCAACTGGTGGCTGTAGGGTCCCTGGGCTGGAACCCAGTGCAGAACTCAAGCCTGCGTGCCCCTCCCAGCCCCTGGGGAAGTGGCACTGGCGAGGAGCCAGGCATCGAAAGGCTGCCAGGGCAATCAGCACAGAAATTTTGTTACACAAACACCCAGCAGGGGAACACTAAAGTGCCCCAGGCTGAAGGGAAGCGGTCAAGAGGAGAAAGAGCTGGGGGAGACGGGTGCGCACCTGCAGAAGAAGCTGTCAGACTGGTGAAGCTAATCCCCAGCCACGCCCCCATGCAGGTGCACTCATGGTGAGTAGAGCACCCTGGGGCAGGCAGGAACATCCTTTTGTTCTGTATTTGCCGAGTGCCTGGGCCTGGTCCAGGACTAGGGCTTCTCAGTGCTACAGTACTGCAGACAGTTATCCCCAGATCATAAAACAGCTGGCGACACTCAGCTGAAGTTAAAGGAATTGCACAGGTGTGAAACCAGTGGGATGTGAGACTCGGGGGCTCAATTCCCCAGGTCCCTGCATGGCGTGCGCTCATGTGCACCAGTGACAAGTGAATGCCCTGACTTCTGACCAGGGAGGAAAATGGAGATGCCCAAAGGGGAAGGACTCGTTTCTGGTTTGTAAAGGCAGAGGGTCAGTTACACAGTGGTAGGCGCTGGCCTGGGATGATGGAGCATGCCGCTCTTGCTGACGCTCGTTTGAACATTTCTCTCAGACAGTGAGCTGGCTGGTTTTTATTTTTGTCTGCAAAATTTTCTGGGAAGCCTGACAAGGAGAGTGTGGGGGTGGATTTGGTATATTTACTAGCAAGCAAATGACACTGGGGAAGCTAGCTGATGTATTTAATGGCTGCGCTATTGAACGGTTTGAATGAATTGAGCAAAAAGCCTGTGAATGATCAACTTAGCCTTGATTGAAGATAATGCCAAAATAATTAGGGACACAGGCTATTTAATGGATGGCGTTTGCCTTTCTGCTTGCATCTGGTTTGAACTGAATCTCATTTTCAGGATTAAATCTTCACGCTCATGGTGTCTCTCATAGTTCTTCCATCCACAACCTACCTCTACTCTCATCTCTCTTTCACACACCCCCCAAAATCTTCCACCCCCCCATGGCTTGCGCACTCACTACAGCTGGTTGCCCCTCTGTTACTTCCCATACAAGCAACTAAAAAGGATGCCCGAGCGCCCCAAAGAAGGTAGGCGAGGGACATCCACACAGCAGCCCTGTCATGGCATCCCACTGTGTGGTGAGGAGAGGCCAGCTAATCCCCAGCTGCGCCCACATGCAGGTGCACTCATGGTGCACCAGCAGGACATATACCAAAGAGAGAACACACCACAGGATTCCCCCCCCCACCACCACCCCAGCTCTAAACTGTGGTGAATGGAAAGGGTCAGTCAGGAACAAGGGCTTGTGTGGCTGCTCAGGGGAGGGGTAAATGCTGCCCAGAATTAACACATCAGTTTTTACAGGTGATGCATATTTGCACACGCCATGGTGAGCATAAAAATGTATTCTGCACACGGGTGGAAAAGATTAGCGGGACCATTGCAAGGGATCAGATTTGACTGAGTCCGTCAGAGAGGGGAAGGATGGTCCAATGGTTAGCCCACTAACCGGGGACTCAGGAGATAGGCTTTAATTCCACGCTGTGGGACAGACTAGCTGGCTGCTCTGTGCCTCAGTTCCCCCAATGCCCCAATCCCACTCACAATCATTGAAAACAAACAGAGCCCCACAGCCACTTTTCTGAGTGGCATACAAGGGTTGGGCCAGGCAGGGAGCCTGCCCACTGCATCGATCCAGCAGCTTGGCGGGCCTGAGGCAGCCCTTGGGTTGGCTTTTGCCTGCCCTGCTCTAGAGGCTGCCTCTAAATTGGAAAGGCAAATAAAATGGTAACTCAGAACTGAGAATGAACTCAGGACCCAAAAATATGAGCCTCTTGTGATTAATAATTATTTGTATCACGGTAGCATCAACGAGCCCTTGCCAGGGACCTGAGCCCTATGTGCTCAGTGCTGTACAAAGCAAAAAAAAAAGTCTCTGCCCCAAAGCGTTTACATTCTCCATAAACTAAAGAAGGAGATTGTTCCACTCCAGCTAAAGTATCAATTGCTCCGCCTATAGCCACTAGGTGGGGACAGAGCCATACTGGCTTAGCGTGGGCTTTATCACTAGGGTCACCGCTCACGGACTGAAAAAAAAAACGTAGTATTCATTTTACATCACCTTTCCTTTTCCCCACACAATGAACTGCGCCATTCAAAGAGTGCCCCTGCACTTGTGAAAACACTTCCTGACCAGTCCCCGCAGCTGTTCATCACAGAGCTGCTTGAAATGCCACCCCTGCTAATCAAGGTGGTTGACGTTAGTTAGAACCAAATTACCGTACTTGTGCCTGGGAACGAGACATACTCATCAGGGAACTTGTAAAAAGACTCTGAAGCATTGACCTATTCTGGAAAGTTGCAGGAGCTCCCCACCCACTGGGTGGAGGTCAATTTACACTCATATATGTCATGCAGAGTTGCCGCTGATGGTGGTTAGTTCCATGAGTTGTCCAATCTGAGAAAAGAAACTTAGCTGCTCAATTAATGTACCACGGTGCATCTGACGCAGTGGTGTTTTTAAACCCACAAAAGCTTACGCCCAAATAAATCTGTTAATCTCTAAAACGCCACAGGATTCCTCATTTCTTTATGATTTGAATTAGTAACTAACAGAGTGGGTGCTGAATGGCTCATCAGTGAATGCAGGCCAAGGGTTATTCACTGCAGATTTTGCAATGTGCTGATGGATGGTTCCCTAGTAGGAAAAGAAATTAAATAGACAGCTTGAATGAAGTGTTGACCTAGCTCTGAGACACTGGATAATTAATCTGGCGTCTAGGCCACATGGTCCTAGATTCAAGACCCATGTTCAGCTTTGGATTAATTTCCTCTGCTGCGATTAAGGGGATGCTGCACTGTCAGAGGTGGTGTTCTTTGGTTGAACCATTCCACTAAGCTAGGCTCCCTGGTGCTTGTGCAGATGGATGTCAAAGCTGTGTTGGCATATTTTGAAAAACAAAGATGTGCCTTTAAGAAAGGGCCCCAGGACCATGCCACCCTTCTTCTCAAGAAGGGCCTGAGCCAAAGCCCATTGATTAGGGGGACCATCTGGGCCGTTTTGGCTGGGACAGTACAGGATGGTGTCCTGACTTTTTTTTAACAAAAGACTCATTGTCCTGTATTCACGTCCCCTGCTGAGCTGCCCTTCCCTGAGGTCAGTGCAGCTGCAGCTGCAGGTACCAGGTGCAGGCTGGTGAGCAGATGCAGCATGTACTGGCTGGCCAGGTGTGCAGGCAGCAACTGGAGGAGGAGCTGGCAGGGGCCGTGTCGTAGATAAGGCAGGGTATGTTGGGGTGGGGTGGGGCGAGATAGTGTGTGTCCCCGACAGTCCTTTTTAAGATTTTCAGGGTCCCTGGTGTGCCGGGTGTCTGCCCCCCCCCCGAGTCAGGGATAACTCCTCCATCCCCACCAAGGCAGGGCTGTAGCCCCCGTTCCCGCCTCCACGCAGTGTGGGGAGAAGCTGGAAGCCATACCCATGGGGCTATATCCATGTCCCTGCCTCCTGCACCTGGGGGAAGCTGGAAGCCACAGCTGCAAGGCTGCAGCCCTGTTGCCAGTGCCTCGCGGTGTGGGCCAGCCAGGGAGCATCCTGTCTGTGGGGTGGTAGCTCCCGCAGGGCAAATGGCCCTGGAGCTTTGGAGCTCCCCTGCTGCAGGGAGGCTGCCAGTTCCCAGCATCCCACAGCACGGAACAGCTGGGGAACCCTTCAGTGTGGGCAGCTGTAGAGGAACCTCCCCCCGCCCCTGCTTGCATTCCTGGCTGCATTCCTGGTGCTCCATGGCTGAGTAGCTGCCCCCACAACCAGGGAGGGCCCCCTACAGGCCTGCAGGCGGCAGCCTTCAGCCCTGGGGTCCCCTGCCCCCACTGAGAACTGCAGTCGCTTGGCCCAGGGCCACCACTGCAGGGCAGGAATCCACTGTCCAGTGCCTCACTGTGGGCAACAGCTGGGAGTGGCAGGGCTTAATCTTGCATTCCCCATGTGTGCCCTGAAGAGGAGAAGCCTCTGGAGCCCTTGGGGCAGGGGCAGGGCCAGATTAGCCTCCTGCGTGCCTTGACCTCAAACATTTATGTGGGCCTTTAGTGTGGGGTGTCACAGGACCCTGCACCCTCATCTGCCGTCAGATGCAACTCGCAGCCAGCAGGGAGAACAGAAAGCTCCATTTGTGGACAGGGATACAGCATAAAACAGACTTGGCAGCCCAGGAACCAAAAACGGTCAATATAACCCACCTTGGGGCAAGGAAGCTCAGGGCTAGGACCCTTCCTGCACCCCAAGCCAGTCCAGCCTGACCCACATGCCTGGTAACCTCCCTTTCCTACTCTAGCCAGCCCCTTCCCTCTCTTGGGTAACTGAGGCGTGCACACGCGCACACACACACACACACACACATTTGACTACAACAGGGCAGTAAAACACAGTCTACAAGAAGCATCACATACCGGAGGATGGCAAGAGGAAGACAAGAAAGGTCCTTCTAAAGAGCAGTTGCCATTTATTTGTAAAGCTGTAAATATATATTTATTTTTGGGGTTTTTTTACCTATTGTTAGTTACAAAATTGTAGTATGGCTTTTTAAGGAGTGCTCAGTTATTTTGAACGTTTGTACGGTGTAGGTCTGATCGATTTCCACTGAACTCGCTGCAGTCCGAGCAATTTTACCGGGTGTCCCGTATTTGGCATCACCCTCCCACTGATGTCAACAGCAGCCTCTCCTGGGGTGCCAGGCCGTACATGAGCACAGCCTGTCCCTGCTGCTTTCCCTTGTACTGTTCTTGCCCTGCCAGCCCCCGACCTCTGCTTTGTGAAGCACTCAGAGCTGCTGCAAGTGAGAAAACAGCTGCCGAAAACACTTGGGTCCATTACATGCTCCACGTTGCTTATCTCAGTTAGTCTCAACGCCTCCCCTCAGTGTGAGGCTGCCGATCGCTCTGCCTGCTGGGGTGCGGGCCATGCGCTGGGGTCTGTAGTGATGCTGATCTCTAAGGACCGTGTGAGCAATCTTTTCCCCCTACACCTGTGGTTCCCAAACAGTGGGTCGCAAACCCAGATGGGGTCATGCTGAGCCCTAGGGGGCGGAGGTGGCCATTTTGCTCCACAGAGTGCAGCCTTGCTTGTCCGTGGAGGCAGATGGCCATTTTCTGGGGCGAGATCAAGTGGAGCCCTTCCCCACCCCTTCCACCTACAATAGCCCCTCCACATGCCCTAGCGCTCCTGCCGGACAAATGGGGTCAGAGTACAGTGGCTCCTTCACCACCTGGCAGGAGCACAGACACCACTCCCCAGCAGCAGTATATGATGGGTTGTAGGGGAGCCAGTGAGGGTGTATAGACCCATTTTTTCCAAGGTTCCCCCCCACCGTTGGGTGGGGCTCCTGGGCATGGGCCTTACTGGTCCAATGGCTGATCCGTCACTGTGTGTGTGGTGCATGTGAGGGGAGGTCAAAAGACCCAGCGGACATCAGGTTGCTCTACAGATTGGCTTCCCCCACACACTGCATTGTAACATGCACCAGCTGGATGAGGTCACCTGTGGAAGATGGCGTTTTGTAGGTATGACCTCACAACCAGCGCAGGCTGCTCCAGCCGTACTAAACAAGGGAGGCTTACCTGGGGCAGGGCACGGCAGTGGCACCAGGTGATGGGGGCAGCAGCGTCAGTGGGGGGGGGTCCACCCCTTGGCCCCCCCCACACGCACCACGTGGCCCCAGCAGCAGCCTGCTCTGCTCTGCTCTGCTCTGCTGCAGACCCCAGCCTGCTAAGCCCCACTTCCCTGCAGCGGTGGCCTCTGCTCCCTGCCACCCTCAGGGAAGTGGGGCTCAATGGGCTGGGAGGATGTGCAATGGCACAGCAGAGCAGGTTGAGGCTGGCACTGTGTGGTGGGTAGGGGGCAGAGAGGGAAGATGACCCCCTACTGAAGCTGCTGCCACTGCCATGTCCTGCCCAGTTTGCCTGTGGGGAGGGGGTAACAGGACAGGGTGGGGATGGGGAAGGGGTGGGGCCTGCAGTGCAGGAGGGTTGCCCAGGGCCCCATGCCCAAGGGGAAAGTGAGGCATTAGCGGGGGAGGGCCCCCCCCTTGGGATGGCCCTGCTCACAAATATGGGTGCTCATGAGGTCATGCTGGGTGGCGGACCCTATTTTGCTCTACAAGATGGTGCTCTCTGTGGTTTCTGGGCTCCTGAAAGGAAATTCTTCATTAGAATGGGGACATGCGGGCAAAAAAGGTTGGGACTCGCTGCCCTGCAATCGTAGGAAGGTTAATCTGATAACTTCATGACAACACCATTTGTGACAGTGTGCAATGAAAAGCTGTATCATGGCTTAGCTTAGAGACAGCAGTACCTAGCATTAGCCTCTGCACCGGCAGACTGAGTTCCTCCTAAAAGATTCACTCGCCAATATATCACAGACACCTGAATGCCAGTACACTGCCACATAGCATGCCTGTATGTGTAAACTCCTCCCTTCCCCCTTGGGAGTCTAATTGCATAGCTAGGCAGAGCTCTGCAGTAGGAAATGTTCGTTGACATAATTCTCCATCCCATCTTTTCCAATTACTTCCCCTTAAAACAGTCTAAACAATTCTTCTCTTTCCTTAGGCCATGTCTGTATGAACAGCGCCACAGATGTTCTGAGGCTGCTATGCCACCGCAGCGCCTCTGCTGACAGAGCTCAAACACCTGTGTGGGTGGCATAAGCTGTCTTGGCAGGTGTGAGTGCCAGCACTGAGGCCAGCACAACTTGTGTAGCTTTTGGAATATTTAACCCCCCTCGACAACAGCCATTTTGCCAACCTAGGCTGTAGCGTAGACATGGTGTTTACCCCAGACTGACCGTTCCTGACAGGTACATACCTGTGGTGGGGAAAACACTTCAGCGGCCCAACAGTGTAGCCTTTAATTTCAGAAAAGGGGGACCACACACAAATGAGGGCATTTGTTAAACATTAAAAGACACAGTGCCAGAAGTGAAATCCCTACAAGTTACATGGAACTTATTCAAGAGACCATATTAGTGGCTCAGTTTAAAAGTATAGCTCAGATTAAAAAACAAAACCGAACATAGAAATAGAATGAAAAAAGTGCCACCCTGGCTCAACACCGAAGAAAAAGGAGCAATGAGACACAAAATAGCACCCTTTAAAAATGAAAGTTAAATCTTAGTGAAGGAAATAAAAAGGAACATAAACTCTGGCAAATGGAGTGTAAAGATATAATTAGGAAGGCAAAAAAAAGAATCTGAAGAAAATTAGACAAAAACTCAGAAATAGCAAATTTTAAGTATGTCAGAAACAGCAAGACTGCTGAACAACCAGGGGAGACACCAGCCGATCGACATGCTAAAGATGCACTCAAGGGCAATGTGGCCATTGAGGAGACACTAGATAAATTCTTTCCATTGGTCTTCATGGCTGAGGATGTGAGGGAGATTCCAGAACCTGAGTCATTCTTTTTTCGGTGACAAATCTAAGGAACTGTCCCAGAATGAGGTGTCATTAGAAGAGGTTTTGGAACAAATTGATAAATTAAATAGTAATAAGTCACCAGTACCAGAAAATGTTCATCCAAGAGATCTGAAGGAACTTAAATGTGAAACTGAAGAACTAACTGTAGTCTGTAACCTATCATTTAAATCAGCCTCTCTACCAAATGACTGTAAGATAGTTAAAATGATATCGATTTTAAAAAGGGTGCTAGACGAAATGCCAACAATTATAGGCCTGTAAATCTGTCTCCAGCATTGGGCAAACTAGTTGAAACTATAGTAATGAACAAAATTGTTAGATACATAAGTGAGCATAATATGTTGGGGAAACCATCAACATGGTTTTTGTAAAATCATGCCTCACTAATCCACTATAAATCTCTGAGGGGGGTTCAACAAGCATGTGGACGAGGGAGATCCAATGGATATACTGTTCTTAGATTTCCAGAAACCCTTTGACAAGGTCCCTCACCAAAGGCTCTTAAGCAAAGTAAGCTGTCATGGAATAAGCGGGAAAGTCCTCTTATTGATTGATAACTGGTTTAAATATTGGAAAGAAGGGTAGGAATAAATGGTCCATTTTTGCAATGGAGTGAGGTAACTAGGGGTGTCCTGCAACATGTAAATTATCTGCAAAAAGGGATAAACATCAATGCAGCAAAATTTGCAGATAATACCAAACTACTCAAGATAAGATCAAAGTTGACTGTGAAGAGCTATAAAAGGCTATGTCTAAATTTACAGCAATTTGTCAACAGTTTTGTTGGCCAAACAGCCTGGCCACTCTCTCGACCACCAGTGGGGACACCACTGCTGCCACTCTCTCCTGGCTCCCTGCTGCCACCCTGAAAGAGGACTCAGTTTAATTGGTTTAATGGCTGGCAGGAGGGATCCAGCCATTAAACCAATTAAATGGAGTTCTATTTTTTCAGTGCAGCAGGGTGGGAGTTGCCCCACCATGCTGTACATGGCAGATAGGGAGCCACGCAACTTGAGTGAGTCCTGGGTTTTAGAGGTGGAGTTAAGCCAGGAGGCCATGGTTTGGGGCTGTTGGGAGGGGCAACTAAGCCACAGGGGTCAGCATGGTGTGGGCCCCTTGCGGGGAGGCTTGAGCCCTGCTGGGGGTGGTTAAGCTGGGGGTGGGGTGCAGCTTGAGGCCTGAGGGGGCAGGGTCAAGCCACTTGGCGGAGAGGCTTGCCACTGGGGTAGGCGGCTTAGGCCCCATATAAGGGAATGGCTCAGGCCCCACACTGCGGGGGGGTGCGGTTTAAGCTGCTGAAGGTGGGATTTGGCCTGGGGGCAGGGGTTGAGGTTTGGGGCTTGATTCTGCCACCTATTTTCTAGGAAAAAGGCACTGCATGAGCGCCTCCCTGAACTACGAAGGAGCAAAGTCTGGGTTTTATGTATCATGAGACTGTGCTACAGTAGCTGTTCTCTCGACTGGTATCAGGCTGGGGCTACCCATGCATCCAAAAGAGGAGTTCCATACCCTGAGTCACCAGCCTCCCCTGCCGGTGGCGATCTCATAGCCCGGTGCTTACTATGCCTGTAGATGGTGAGATTGGCAAGATCAGTGCTGGCAGTGGAACATTGTCACAGCCACTGCAAAAGCCATGAGCAGGAAACAGGGCACCGGAAATGGCTGTTGTTGGTGGCCATAACTTCTCCATCATCCCGGTTGCATGCAGTGCAGGATTTTTGACTCTGCCTCTGAAGTAAGTTGCCTCATATGAACCTGTTTCTGAAGCCCATTATCTCAGAGCCTGAGTACGTCCTGGATTTGAAAGGCAACATTGGCTTGTGTTTATGCAAAGACAGCTCTTTGCTTCCTGGCAGAATGAGTGATTCCATTCCATTTGCTCCAAATGGTATTGGTATAACAAAGGTTTCAGCCCTGGAGCAGTGGAGCCTAATCAATAAGGATTCACTAATGAGAGAGAAATGATGGCAATCACAGTCAAGTTTGGGGTTTCACTGTCAACCAAGGGCAAGAAAAGGCAACAATAAACTGGCTGTCACTGATGTGTAGTTGGTCCTGTGGCTGCTGAGATGATCCACCAGGCTGTCTCCCCACTAGGTGACGTGCTAGCTGGTAAATGTTGTGATGGAGAAGCCAATTCCCTGGCACTGTAACATCTTCCCACAGTTGTGGGGAATGAGCTGTTTGGCTCCTGGCTGGCAAAATGTCAGTGAGTACTCTGCCCTGTGAGGTGGAAAGGACAGGAACAGGAGGAGAAATTCAGGGAATGACGCAGGATGAGAAGTAGCTTCCACGTACGCTTAGGTCCTGCTTTTTGGCCTAGCTTGGCTAATCAGAATAGTGCTGGGGCTCTTGGCACCACCCTTGCACTAAAGAACCATTGGCCCTCAACCTCCTTCTGAAGGCAGATATGAAGGATCCAGGAAAGAACCTCTTGAGAATGGCAATGACTCCCACCGACTTAAGAAGGGACCATTTACTATAATAGCTCCAACCATCAGTTATCAGGTCCAGTAGTGCCGTACCCTGCCTCCAGCCATGCTCAATCTCTCATGGTCCAAAAGAAGGCAACCTCTTCCAGAGAGCAAACCAGCTGCCTGTTTCTGTCCAGAGGGCAGGTGGATTCACTGCTGTCCCATCCGCAATGGTCCCCTAATCTTTTCCATGCAGGTGGGGATTTTTTCCATCCACGTGTGGAATACATTTTTCCAGGTGCACCGAGGCACCTGCAAATATGTTTCTCCTGGGGCTTGGTGACGCACATCAGTGTGAGCGAGCACCTCCTGACAGTGCCATAGACACTGACCTCCAGCAACTTGTATCAGCCTGATTCTAGTGGAGACCAAGCCTGAGATAACGGTAACCATGTTCGGGAAGGCCGATGCTGACCCCTGGTGGGTTGTGTTCCTGTAAGCTGTGTGCTTGGGCAGCCGCTCAGGAGAAATGCCAGTGCTGCCCAGCTGATCAGCAGGGTGCCCACAACTAGGCTTTTTGTTTCTACTGGTGGTTTTTGACCTGGTGGGTCAAAAAACATGTGCTGCCCCCTCCTCTGTGTTGACTCACAGGTTACAGATAACTCTGGGTACCAGGGTAAAACAAGAACACACTCAGAATGCTCTTAGGCCCAATCTCTATTCATCCATCTCTCACAGCAGCATTAATTAGGATGCAATTCAGCAGCACATAGGGGGCAACAGCCTCTAACATCTCTGATGAAAGAAGCATAGGTCAGACAGGCTCCAGGGAACAAGGGTCCCTGCCATGCTTCTTGGTAAAACAGGGTCTTACCCTGGTCTGATTCCACAAAGCATTGGCACCGTCCAAGCCTCCTCTTGCCAGGAACACATGCAGCGTCACACTTGGTGCAGGAGGCGCTCTGTCTAATACTGATGTGTGCCACCGAGATCAGGAGATCACATCTCTGCACAGGCTAGTTCTGTCTTACAGTCAGGGAGACTGGTTGGTCTCAGTCTGGATTACAGCGGAGAATATTAAGGGGAAAGAGTCCCTCGTGGTTGAGGGAGAGAGTGTCTCAGAATCACAGAACAGACTATAATTTGGGTCTAACACTCTCCTACAGAACAGCCTTTTCTCTGTCTGGCACATCAGAGGCATTTAGGGACTAGGAACAATGGTGCATTGTACTGAGATGCACACTGGTAACTCTCCCATGTCTCAGTCAGTCCTACTAGGGTTGCGGATCCTGGAGGCTGGAGCTGTCCCAAGGGAATGGGCAGCACAGGGGTTGTACATGAGTCTTTCCTGCAGTATCATCATCACCTTCTCTTGCCAGCTCCCAGGAGGACTCAGTAAGAGCCCCATTCTAGCTTGGCTCGTGGACACAGTCTGGTGATGATGAAATGATTACTGCATATAAGCCAGAACCACCCTTCTTCATGCAATGGAAGCATAGGGAGGCTAATGGCAAAAGCTAATAAATATTAACTATCGTAGGTGGGATTCCCACAGGCATTTGACATCAGCCTGCCTATGCTCCCATTGCAGTGAATGGGAACTACACTCAGTGGGAGTGGAGTCAAGCCAACAATGGCCCCTGGGGGAAAAAAAGATCTCACCCTTTACTGCCTATACAAATCACTGACAGGCTTGTTTTCCTAGATGGGACCAGACAGGGCTCATCTCCCTGGGGCTAGAACCTAGAGGAGAAGAAATAACTGGCACAATAAGATGAGACAATTGCACTGCAGGGCCCAGAATGCATCCACCCATCTTTGCATGCTTGATTAAATGTGGCCCAACAAGAATTCAGATGCCAAAAAGCCATAATTGGATGCCAAGAAGTTTTGAAAACTGTAATTCGCTAACTGGGAAGCAAATGACTGTAGGGAGGTTCCGACCTTTTCCTTTGTAAATTATTGCTTCAAAGGTCCTAATTCTGCTTCTTCCACATGAATCAACATCAGTGTCTCAATGGGCCAGGTCCTCAGCTGGTGTAAATCAGCACAGTGCCACTGACTTCACTGGAGCTACAATGATTTCAAACAACCGAGAATCTAGCTCAGTTCAGATTAATTTGCCTTATCAAATAGTGCTGTAATCCCAGACACCAGGAATGTGCAGGTTGGAGAAATGCTGCCTTACCCCAATGCCCTCTGTCTCATCTCTGCATTCTTAAGTTAAAAACAAGCATCCCATATAGGCAGCAACAACTGAATCTCCCCCTTGCATCCTGCTACCGCTGTGACTGTCCCTGGATGGCAGGGAACAATCCAGTCTCCATTCCGCTGTGGGCCGGACAATTCGCTAAGGTGTTAAACGTGTCGCATCTTCTCACAGTGTGGACGCTTGAATGTCAGGAGCTTCTCTGATACCAGCATTTCACGCACACTGCTAAACAGTCATCCGATTGCAATGCCCTTCAATCACAGGGATGCTGAGAGTGGCCTGACTGTGGTGCAAGGCTTGAAGTATTTGGTGTGTTCTGTAAAGCCCTGGCCTGGGGGAACCTCTCAGCTTTCAGTGTAAGAAGGAGTAAGTTTCTAGTCCTTGTGAACAGAGAGAAAAACTAGACTCCTGTGAGTCCCAAAGGCTCCATACTAGTAGGGGACGATAAAGTGCTTGATACTACACCTGTTGCATGGCTTTTACAGCTGGGGCAGGCACTGTTGTTCACGTCTTATCTAGGCTGGCTCCACAGGGCTGAATTAAGGCAGTCTGGTGTCCTAGTGACAACCAACATGGCCCCTCCACTATCATGGCCAGGCCCTTCTACGATGTAGTAGCAGGTTGTAGATGAATAGAAAAGATCACATCTCCTGGAGATATTGTTCCAGGAGGGATGTAGACTCAGGCAGGCATCAAGGATTTAATATGGCCACTTACCCAACTTGCAATTGAGGACTGGGCTCAGGGGCCACCCCCTGGCTTAACAACCATGTGTAGTGCAGAGGCCTCTTTGGTTGACAGTTTTTCCATCACTTCCTAGCCAAAGACACAATCCCTGCAACCTATCTAGGCAAGGTGAATGGCCCCATCCCAGAGCACCAAGCACTGAACACATGGTCTGAATGGCCATTCTCTGTGCACATTGCATGGATTTGAGACCATAAGCCCTTCCAGGCAGGGCTGGTCGCCTGCTGTGTGTTTGCACACTGCCAAGCACAAGACGGCCCTGATCTCAGTTGGGACCTCTAGGTGTTACCACAAACCATTAATTATTGTACTAATTACTCTCCACCATGCCAGGAGGCTGCACTCTTCTCTTTAGTGCAGATATGGGGATAAAACTATTGCACACAACTGCACTGTCCTCTGGAAAGGTCATGATAAGAAGAGGAGTGAATTCACACATAGATGACAAATGAAAGAGCCTGGGAGAAAGCAACCATGGAGCAGAATTCTCATCCTGACATTCACTTGCAGCATCTCTGTGCAAGATGGACCACGCCAGACCTGGTGATGTCAGAGCCCAACCTGTGGAGGCATTCATTGAGTTACCTCATTGGGAGCAGGCCTCTGTTCCTAGGGCCAAGGCTTGGAGTTCTTCTCCCCAGTTCTGCAGGCATGGGGTTAATAGGCAGCCAGGAGGACACACACCATCACACCCTTTCCGCAGCTCATGCTCCAGTAGTTTTCTGAGATCAGTTAGCGCAAGCCACAAACTGGAGGCAGTGGACTGGAAGGCAGCCTCTGGCTCCCGTGAGCACTTCTGTCATGAGAACAGCAGCAACAAACACCCTGTCTGTTTGTTATGGGAGTCTGGACTGTACAAAGGCATCCCACAGGCAGTGCAGGTGAGGTGACAGGTTGCAAGTCTGGCTGCCTGCTCTTCCTGCGCAACTGTGAGAGGACCTTTCCCTCCATGGGACACAGGCACAACAATGATTTTACAGCTGTATCATTACTTACCATAGCATGGCTCTGTAACTTCACTTACAGATTGAGGGACATCTCCCCAGCTATCCCAGAGCAGTGTTGCCTCCAAATTTTTCCATCCATGGGCGGAGTAAATTTTGTTATGTGCACCAAGGCACGTGTAGATGTGCACCAGTCTACACTGGCCATGGAAGGAACTTAGCCCCAGCAAGAGCCACTTTCATTCATATATAGTGTCTCTGATACAGAGTCCAAAGTGATTCGCGACCAGGTCCTTGATTTGATCAGGAATTGATCAGCGATTGTGCTCATCTGCAGCCCAATGACCCAAGTTGCTCTGAGCCACAAGAAGAACAACCCGTACAAAGACCATTACAGATTTTGTAAGTGGGGCACAGCATGATCAGACCACAGCCTATGCGGCCTCCACCACCATCCCCAAAGGAGTGTGGCTTATCGCTTCTGAGAGACTGCCACTTGCTTCCAGGGGCAGGGAGTGGGCTGCTAATTGCAGGTATGAAAAGTGGGGCCTGGCATAGAAAGTTTGCTCACCCCCCTGCCACAGACCATGCCAAGAAGGAGGTGTACCATGAAGCCAGACCAGTGCCAAACTCCCCCAACTTCCCCAGGCAAAGGACGTGCGTAGCGAGAACTAGGGTTCATCAGAAATACCACAAAGCTCTTCAGAAGGGGCCTTTAAAAGGAAATCGTAGTTTACCAAAAAAAAAAAAGTGAGCGTGCGGGGGGGGGGGGGGGGGTTTGAAAAAAAATAAAAGAAACCTTCATTTTCAAAATTTAAAGTTCAACATTAAAATGCAGACAACAGTAATCGACCTTTGGACAGTTTTGTTACGGGGCCAAGCTTCATGCTGGTCCTGTTCCATCACCAGGTTCTTGACCTTCCTTTCCTTTGCACCAGCTGTTTACCATGCGGTCGTCTGAGGCGGAAAAATGTTTTGGAAGTTGTTTGTGGTTAATAAACTCTTTGTGTTACTAAGGGTGAGGAGACTTCAGCTTCCCACCTGGAAATAGTTCCTGGTTTTCCAGGCTGTCTCCCAGTAGGCAGCGAGTCCACTGAGCTTGCTTATACTTCATCTTATCTAAACTGCATCCTGCTTGCTGCCGAGAGGCATCGGGGGAATGTTCACCCAGGGCTTTATTCAACAAGGTGGTGAGCGCTTGCCATGCCCAGTGGAGTCAGTAAAAGCTGAGGTTACTTGGGATATGGGAGAATGATACTCTGGTGGGGAAGCCTTTTTTCTATGAAAGTGAGCCTCATGTATTCAGCCAGGATGATGCTACTTCCGTGGAAGAAAATCAATTTGGGCATTCTGTGTGCGAAGGAATATTTCAAATGACTGGAAACCAACCCTTTAAGCACCAATTTCTGCACAGTACCTGGGGTTTGAATAGCATCTGTGTGCAGAGAGGCCCAGCGCTTACCCTGTATGTAGCCACTTAAGAACATTCCTGGTGCTCATGAATTCTGATGATCATTAAAGATGAGAGTTGGGCGAAGACCTCAGGAGGTCACCTAGTCCAACCCCCTGCTTAGAGCAGGAACAACCCTAACTAAATCATGACAGCCAGGGCCGTCCATGTTGACTATTCCTTTCCAAACCACTAGTAAACCATGCAATAATATACACATTATTGTAGTAAGCAACCACCCAGAATCAACTAGGAAGTATAAACCAAGATCCTCTTTGCCCTGATGTGGAGCCATCCCTTCTCCCACAGAAACATTGTCCCTCTTGCTGCTCCCATTAAGCACCTGCATATGCTCCAGATGACACCACATGGAATTGTAGCCCATTGCCAGGAACAAAACTAACAAGTAATCCCCAGCTAAGGGTGGCTCTCTCTGAGGCATAAGGGAGAACAGCATAAGCAGAGTTACACGCTGGAGGGCAAGTGTGAGGCTGTTAGAACACCAGCGATACCTTGGAGGTGAACTAGGGACTGGAAAACTGGACCAAGCCTGTCTCTCTAAAAATGTCCTGGCTGTGTCCGAACAAGCCTAGCCGTTGCCCCCTTTGGGGCGTGGGAAGGACCATTCTGTTTCAGGCATTTGGCCGCTGGAAACCCTGACATCAGCTGCCATTACCAGTTTGCTGCTGTGTGCTGCCCTAGCTACTACAGCAAGCGCTGGGGACACTTCCTGTCTTCAACTGTGGCCAGTGTGCGCTCTGGCTGTAAGACACATCAACGCTGCCAGAGGCAGACTAGTCTAGTGGACGAGACACAGAGCCGAGAATAAAGGGCTCCTGCCTCCCAATATCGGCTGCAGGGTGCTCTGTGGCTCTGATCAACCTTTCTGCCTCAGTGTCCTCATCTGTGAAAAGGAGTTGGTAACACCCACCTGCCTCACCAGGCCATTGTGATGGCTAATTAGGTACTGGTGAAGCACTGCTCTGTTAAGTGCTAGGGTTCACAAGAACGTGCACCAGGCCTGCCAGCAAGTGAGCCAAGCTTTAAGCAAAATTTGCTACACCACAGGATCTTTCAGATGAGTTTTTTGCAACCTACTGAGCTTTCTGCATTGAAGCCCCCCTGCTCCTCCTGCGAGAAACATTGTGTATTGAAAGGTGCCAAAATAGAGCTTAAAGCTCTCAGTGAGGAAACGGCAGAAATAACACATCCAGCACTGGATAATGTTCAGAAAGAAAGAGAATGAAGCACAAATGATTTCCCAGGTGGCAAGGATAGCAGATGCATTTGGTACATGTGATGGACATCAGAATTTCTCCTGACACTTCCACTGAACCTGGGGAAGGAGAGTTGGCAGGTGTATGGGCGCCTTGGAAATCAATTTCCCCTTTCAAAACATCTGCTTAAAATTAAGCTCTAACTTAAGTCACTAACTAATGGGCGCAAGGCAGAAACTGGTGGGTGAAAATCTATGGCCTGTGCTGCAGGGGCACAGGTGATATGATAACAGTCTATTTGGGCCCTGAGATATATGAATTTCTACAAATACGCAGAGTCAGTAAAATAGCTTAGCCAAATTCCACGTCTGGGGTGAAATTTGGTTAAATATTTAGCCTGGCAGAGCACAGCCAGGTTCTGGAGTGGGCAGCCGAAGAGGCTCTCAGCACTAGCGACAATGTTCAGATCACTGGCTCCTGCCCTGGCTGGCAAGGACGGAATTTAAAATGTTACAGTGGTGGTTGCATTCAGCTCTTCACTTTCAGCATGAAAAGGGAACAGTGCAGCTGAGCAGTGGGACTCACAGCAGCAGCAGCACAACCGGCCTTGTTTGTTTGTAACAGCCTGGGCTGTAAAGCTCCGCCTGCATTAACAGCACTCAACTCAGTCCTCTCTAAAGCAGTTTGTCCCTGAAGGCCTGTGGGATGGCTCGTTGATTTTCCAAACAGTTTGAATTGATCCTGGTTTAGTTTTGGCTGCCCCCCGCCCCGCCCCCGATCGTTTAAGGCCAGCCTCTGCCGTCACACACACTGGTGTGCCTCTGGAGCACCTCTCCCTGTAAGCTGAACACTTGGGTGGCTGCCTAGGAGACATTCAGGTGCCACCCTGCTGCTTAGCAGAGTGGCCACAGCCACCCACAGTCAGCAGCCCATTGTTTTCGTGCACCCCTAACAAAGCTTTGTTTTTGGTGTAGTTAAGTAGGACTCCTACTACATGAGGTACTAACTTTCCCCTCCCTAGCCTATTCTAAAAGGAAGCCACATCCTATGAATACCAGCCAAGTTAAAATTAAACAGGATTTTACATCCCTAATTAGTTAAAGCGGTTAAACTCCCCCCCCCCCCCACCCACTGGCACTGAGAGCCCGTCCACCTTGGAAAGGCTCAGCTGATTAACAGCGGGCCAAGAGGCTGTGCTTTAGAGAAGGAAATGGACCTTCAGGTTAGATCTATACAAGACATTTCTGAACTCATTCTCACTGACCTTCATACTCCAGGCAAGAGCTGTGGCAGCGCAGGTCTGGCTGGGCTCTCTGCTTTCTGTGGGCTGGAGGGGTTGGGGCACAGCTGCATTAGGTACTCTCAGCCCCCTCTGTGCTCCCTGGTCTGGGAAGAGCCTCCCCCATCTGCTTCACCCTTCCCCCAACACTCCCCCACTTTCTAGCTGGGGAGTTGCTTCCTGCCAGACATCAGCAGGGGAGCCTGGCGCATGCTCACACCCCCATTCGCAGCTCCCTCTACTCAGCTAAATTCTGGCCAGACCCTCTGGTCTCTGGGGGCTGCGAGCGATGGGCCCAGCTGCAGGGTAGGGGCCATGTGTGGAGCCTCAGTGCCCCACTTGGTGGGAGGCAGCAACCGCCAGGCCTCACGGTCCTGTGTCGCTCTGTGCCCTCAGCTGGAGCACTGTGGAGCAGCCGGAGGGGCTGCTGCTGGAGGCCACCACTCCGAGGCTGCTGGGACCTGCGCTGGATGCTGTGAAGCCTCTCCAGACGAGGGGCTAATAGAAGCTATGGGTAGCGTAGGTAAGAAAGCTGTGGAACCGCTGAAGGAGGGATTGATTTCTCATTATCTACCTGATCTTCAAGTGATCGAAACCAGCCCTTCAGGAGCTCACCCAGAATCAGCATTACTGCAGGAAATGCCACTGGAGGGGGTATGGGGAGCACCGATTGCCCTGTGCCCCGCTTACAAAATTTCTTTGTGCACCGCTGGTCTATGGCTTCCCACCTCCTCTCCTTCTGAGTGTGCACCTCAGGTTTGGTATATTCAGGAGGTAAAGAAATGTTTGTTTCTGACTCTCCTCACTCCGAGTTTTTGGACAGTCCCCATTCCCTACAGTCATTAAAACAAGATGGCCACAGACTCCTTTAGGTTCCCCACTAAAATTTAGTTAAGAAGCCCCAGCTTCTCAGACGTAACTGGCCCCTAATCTTTACTGTTTGGGGCTGGGGGAGGGGGAGTTCCTCCCCAACCCAAATGGCCTGCACAAAGCTTTTTGCGTCAGTAAGCCATGTTGGCGGGGCTTGAGAAGTGTTCAGGCCTTGGGCTAATTTTCTGCTCAAAGGTGAATTTTATGCTTAGTGCCCAATGTGGTCTCCCCCAACTTCTGAAGAACAAAGACATGTAACGAATAAAGTGCAGATATTCAGTGATGTTTCCTTCAAGGCAGGTATTTATCCAATTGTAATTCTGTCCTCCACTAATACCAAGCATAATCCAAATCTAGGCCAATATCTACTACACGCCAGCATCGAAGTGAGCCAAGGGGTACAAGCTGCTGTACTTCCTAGATATGGCACATAACTATTTTTGGAGCATAGCATCTTCTCAGCACAGAAGAGGTCTGTCAAGTTGCCATTGGCTCGCTCAACGTCCATCTTGTGGTCAAAATTTTGGAATATGCCTGACCATATTCCAGTTCATTTAAAAGGTTTAGCAGAGCAGCATGTGGCAGCTAAAATGCTTACCACTGGGAGATGCAAGACTCTTGTGCTAACCAGTAGGAAAAGACAGACAGGACAAAAGACCCAGCTGAGTGACCTGAAAAATTTCATTTCTTTCTGACACAGAAATCTTGACTTCTGGGCTGGAGAAATGGAACTGGTTATTCTTTTTCCTTAATGCATTGTCACCTTTGGCTTGTCCCCACCCCATTGATAATGATACTCATTTCATATCCCATGAACATTTAACTTGTATCACAATCAAATGTCACATTGACAGCTTACTGCTGAAAGTGTTTATTACCACTCTTTATTGTAACACTGTGCATTCTCTCCATACACATTTATTACCATGCACAAAACAAATCACCTTTGTTCCTCCTCCCTGCATATCTCAATCCTTAGAGCAGCTCTTTTTACATTGGTCTTAACTGATATTTATTTTGCAGCACATTGTACAATCACAGAGGAGCTCTAAGCTATTACACACATCCAAAATAAAAGTCCTTTTTCTATCTTCAGCACAGTAGGAACCAAGTTTACAAAGGAAATAGATTTAAGAGAGCCATTGGCTTTTTGCATCCCTGTGCATTCAACCTGAAGATCAATCTCCAAAAGGATTCACTCTTTAGCGGGAGCAAATCCCTCATTCCTCTTTGCCTTTCTTTTTGCTCTTTCTCTGGCTGGTCAGTTCATTGAGCTTTTTATCTAGCCGCCTCTGGAGATGGGCTCTTTTTGCTGGGTCCAATGACTTGTCTTTTGATCCACTGCCAGCATAGAGAATTCCTTCTCTGCTAATTCTCTGCCGAGCTTGAGCTTTGGCCTTCTCCCCACACCCATGAATCTGTAGGAGACACAACAATAATTTCGGTGACAGGCCTGGAACTGCCTTGAGATTTCACACTGCCTTATGAATGCGTGCATTGTTACAGCCTGAAGTTCTTCACTGCAGAATCCCAAGCTTGAGAATACTTCACAGTCCATAAAAATGTCTACCAGTTATTTATAGCTCTTTTAATCCAGAAACAAATTACACAAGTCCTCTTTCCCCCGGTAGAACACACACAGTAATTAAATCATGCTTTCAGGCAGCTTAAGTATTTCCTCGTTAAAGTCTAAACATTTTGGGAGATTGTTGTTCTGTCATCTGAGGATTTTTAAACTGAAATTAAATTTTTAAAAATGAAATATTAACTCTGATTTCTATCCCGTGGTGTTACTGTGTGCTCTTTCTTTTCTCTCACTGAGGGAATGCATCTGAAATATGTCTTATAAGAAGATATTGCACTTAAAGTCAGCAGCGACTTTGGAGGAAAAAAAAAAGGCACCTGTTATTCAAACATCTGATCCTTGCAAGAGTTTGGGCCTGTCTGCATGGGGGGAGTTTTCTACCTGGTTTTAAAATCAGGTCAGCTAAACGAGTTTTAAGACAGAACAGCATCAAAGAATCTGTTTATGGTAATCTGATTCGCACCACTATTTTAAAATAATTAAATTGGTTCTGTAAGACTGGAGAAAGCCACCTAAAAATCACAGGCTGAAGCTAAAGCTGTTACCAATTTTACTAACCGGTTTAGTTCAACCCCTTTTAAAACCAGTTTGATATCTTCCCAGTGTAGACAAGCTCTTAGAGTTATAATTATCTGACCTAGTATTTTTACTTGTTAGCACGACAGGGTCAGGCGGGAAACTCTTTGGGGCAAACACTGTCTTTTTGTTCCGTGTTTGCAGAATGCCTAAGACAGTGGAGTGCATGACTGAGGCCCTCCAGTAATATCAATAATAAATGTTAAGGGAAAAAAAAGCTGGATTCTGTTCTCCCATACTCAATATAAGCACTACTGACACCTGTGTTCTTACTGCTGCTTACATAAGCAAAGAGGAGGGAGAACACAACTGAGGTATATGATCTAGACATCACAGGGGGCAAATTAATATGGAATCACAGAAAGTCATTTTAGAAGGATTTTAGGACATTTTGGGCCCTGTCTGGTACTGTTTGAAATCGATGGAAGTTTTGCCATGGACTTTGACCCCAGTTCAGCCAGGTACTGAAGCATGGGTCTCAACCTTAAAACTATGACTAATGTCGATTTTAGTCAGCAAAAACAACAAGAAGTCCTGTGGCACCTTATAGACCTAACAGATATTTTGGAATATAAGCTTTTGTGGGCAAAACCGCTTAGTCAGCAACATTCTTAAACAGCAGATATTAAATCCCATTTAATGGGCCTTAACAGGTGCTTTGCTGCATGGGAATGGACTTATGCACGTGGTTTCAGTTAGGCATATTCTTAAGCAGGGTGGATTAGGGAACTCCAGGCTACGTACTTGTTTTTTCAAAAAACAGATGCCAGTGAGTTCAATGGGACTTATGCCAAAATTAAGAGCATTCTAAGCACTCAGAACAAGCTTTTTTGGAAACTTGATTTAAATCAACTATTTTATTTTGGATGACTTACATCAGTTATTTAAATCTCCTTGATTTAAACCAACCCGCCCTGTTCTGAAGTGTTTTGTAAAATTGGGTTCTTCACAAGGAAAAAGACTGGACTGTCTATGAAGGCTGCTCAGTCCCCACATGCACATCATTCCCGTTTGAGCTAACACATCTGCTCTGTATGTTAGCGGCAAGCCGGGCCCCTTATTAGATCAGCGCAAAGTCTGACCTGGTTTGAAAAGGGAGTGAAGCAGTTTTTATCCCTGTAATCAAGAATTCAATACAATTCCTCAGGAAAGGGACGTCAACTAGATTTTGCATGAAATGAAACTCTGTCTAGACCAGACTCCAAATGAACATGAATACAAATATTCTTTGTCATAAAAGTAGATCTTGTTTTTTCAGTGGAATAATCTAGACTGACAGTTTACAGAACCAGACAGGTTGTTAGAAGATTACAGGACACTCTACAGGGTGATGTAGCCTGGCCTATGACTATCTGATCAGGTGGTACAGGCAGGTCAGTTACACCCGCTTTTCATCTCTCCAGAACTGGATACAGATTCTAGGTGTGGCACTCATGAAAAATCAGTTTGGGGCTCTCCTTGTATTTCATGGTGGCAGGTGAAAACTAGATCCAACTGCTATGCATTCTGGCCCAGCCGCAAGTCTGCTAGAAGTCCACTCAGGTAACAGGAGAGAGATGTGGATTGGAAAAGCGGCATGGAAAAAGCTTACAGAGAAACCAGGTAGGTTAGCAGGTCAGACATACACATGGACACAGCTTTTTGAACTAGAAATCAAAATCTCCAACCAGGGAGAAGCTTCCTCAGATCTACTTCCTAATAGGGAGGAACTGAATAGGTATATGAGAACACAGAAGCTTAGAAGTGACTGTGAGTAAGGTTACAATTATGTCACAGATGTCATGGAATTTGTCACTCGCACTGACACCCAGGACACGTTCTGTCCCAAGGCCAGATCTTCCAGCCAGCCTACATTCTAATAGGTAGGACCCCTGCAACTGTACACCCTGGTAGGCAAGAAGGGGACCCCCACCTGCATCTGCCTACCCACAGCGAGTGGCAGAAGGACCTCCTGCAGCTGCCCAGCTGTGGTGGATGGACCTATTTCCTGCTCTGTATCTCAGTCTCCTTCTCTGTAAAATGAGGACAATATGAATGAAGCAAAAAATTGGTATTTTGGTTCTGGGCTCAAACTGAAAAATCTGAAGAAAAGAAATCCTGGTTCAATTCAAACCAAACCACAATGTTTTTGGCTTCTCTCACCAAAAACTAAAACCGGGGGGAGACAATGTTAAATGTCAATTAAAGCTGATGTATTTGAAATGACATTTTCAAAATAATCATTCTGACATTTCTGAACTTTTGTTTTCATGGGTTTTTGGGACTAAATCTATTTGCCGAATTCTCCCCAGATTTATAAATAATTTCTGTGCCCAAAAAAGGCATTTTTCAGCAAATCACTGGGAAATAATCACTCATTTCTAAACGATACCATCCTCCTGCATAAAGTTAATTGACAGCTGCAGATTACACGGACTACCTAAGGGCCGGGTAATATTATTAATAACTGAGGAGAACGAACATGGGATTACCACTACTGCTTCCTTGCTTAAAATTAGGCATAGCCTTAGAGTACGTTGCTGAACTGGGGGCCTCATCTTTTACCATTCATGATGGCATACTAGCACCCACATGTCCTATAAACTGGCTCTAACCAGTGCTATTAGCTTATCACATTTACATAAGCATTTTTTAAATCAATCATCTGAAAACAATGCATAAGCTATTAGTCACTTACGCAACTGCTGTGTGATTCATGCTCAGCTAGGATTAGCTACATGCACACAGAACAGAAGTGCTTTTAGATCAGCGCATACTGCCAATAGTTTATTATCCCCTAACACTTCCAATTGGACTTTCCTTGCTGACACTAGGACAAAATCATGGGCCTTGTCCTGGTACTAAGGACTTCGAGTTTGAATTGCCACAGTGGGCATTAATATAGGAGGGGATTTTTTGAAGTGGGGGAGCGGGAAATAGCTCAGTGGTTAGAGAATTGGCCTTGAAACCCAGAGTTGTGAGCTCAGCCCACGAGGGGCCTTTCAATGGTCTGGGGCAGGTTAGATTTAAAAAAAAAATTCTGTCAGGGATGGTAATAAGTCCTGCTGTGACTACAGGGGACTGGACTTGATGACCTCCCAAGGTCCTATCCAGCTCTATGAGGTATGTATCGCTTCTATATCAGACACCACAAGACCTCATGGAGAGCAAAGAACAGAAGAAAGGAAGGTTTGGTGGTGGGATTTGCAAAGAAGAAGTGACTCAGACTCAGCAGGATGGAAGGGACTCCAAAGAGCTGCATTATTTCAGCGCTAACATGCTGTTAAACTGTCTACCCTCAGATTTGGGTTTAAGCACTATGTCACAGAGTAGGCTATTAACTGAATCCAAGGACATGCACAACTGTGCTGCTTGTTCATTTCTTCCTATAAAAATAATATAACCAGAGATGAGGAAGAAAGTGTTTTCCAATGCTGGAAACAAAAACAAACAAACAAAAAAACCACACTGCACCTGAACCTTGGCAGCAAATAAACTTTTCTCAAGTCTCTGCAGAAGAAAAAGGGGAAAGGACATTTTTGAGCATCAATAAAAAATAATTTAAAATTGGTTCAAATGGGTAATGCACAAAACAAACCCCTGTGTAAAAAAACAACAGGGGCACATGCTCTGTTTTCTCACCTCTGGGGGCCAACCGTCACATCTATACTCACTTCCATTTCTGGCTCCCGTGCCAGCAGGGGGCATTTGGTTTCATTATGGCTGTTATCTGAGAGATCCAAGCTCCAGTGTGTACTGCACAGCTCACACAGTCCTTGCACTCCCTCTGAAGTGCTATTATTCCCATTCTACGGATGGGGGTCTGAAGCAGACAGAATTTAAGGGTTAATCCTGCAAGGTGCTGAGCACTCTGATCCAGCAAAGCACTTAAGCACATGCCTAAATTCTTTGCTTTATAGGGGCCAGAGTGCTCAGCAGCTGTGAAGGATCAAGCCCTAACTGACTTGCCTTAGGTCACCCTGGGTGCCTGTGGGAAAGCCAGAAATTCACAGTCTACCTTGTCAGATCCCCAATCCACTGCCTCAGCCACATCATTCTTCCTGATATCCTATTTCTCAGAGATCAGTAAAAGATGGAAGCAGCTATCAGCAGAAGGACTTCATAGCCTGCATGCTGCTAACAAAGCCTTCATGCTCTTGCATTCACTTTGCAGAAGTGCTCCTCTTTCGTTCCAAGGGAAACCCTCAAAACAGGTGCTCAGAAATGGAGAGCAATGCTAAGGAAATCAGCCACAGAACAGTCTGTAAGAAAAGTCAATTTCACAGTCCCACATTATAAACTTTGGCCAAGAAATTGATCAGATGGTGAAATTCTAACAGTGCTTAGCCCCCTGCACCTAAACAGCTCCTCAGGGCTGTCTGGCGTGGACACTCAGCTCATACCTCTGGGATGTGGTGGCTGAGGCAGTAGCGCTTGTTGCAATGCAGACAGAGCTGCCCCACAGTCACAACGCTAGCTTTACATCTGGGGAAACCGCATGTGTTGTCTGCTTTCACTGCGGCAGAAATCAGGGCATCAATATCTTCTTCAGCTGGGCCATCTGCTCTGGTTTTAACTGCAGCCTTTCCTAGATGTCCAGGAAAAAAACCCAACAGTTTAACATAATCAAACTACTTTGCTTACTGGTATAGATGGGTGCAGCTCTGTATATTTCAGAAGTTTGCACACTGACACCATCAGAGGATTTGGTCCTAAAATGCCACCCACCAAATGCCATGATGAGCAGGAGCAACAACATATGAATGTTTGCCCCATATGTCAATAAACCTATTTCTAAGCATGCAAGTGCAGCTCCCAGTCTGATCTACCCGGCCAACAGATCCAGGTGCCAGCCATTCCATGTGACCATCTAGGAGCTATTTCTTTGGAGCTGACATTTCTGAAAGTCATCTGCAATGCTCTATGGACACATACAAATCTCACCCCCTAAGGGGGAAGGCAGGGACTTAATGAGAATGTTGCACGCCCTTGATTCAAGCATGGTCAATAATTCCAATGAATCCCTGATCTCAAGGAAATTGGCAAAGACTTTTATCTAGGGATGATTTAAAAAAAAACCAAAAAAAAACCACACACACACCATACAAAAAACCCAAAAACCTGCTATGTAAAAAATTACTGTGTAGAAATTCACACAATATTTTAACAGTTTTAGGTTGGGATTTTCAAACAGCCCAGAGAGTTACGCACTCACTGAATTTCAGCAGGAGCTGGGCACCATACTTTTCTAGGCTCTTCTGAGAAGAGCCCAGGGAACCGTTACAAGGGGAAGCCCGCAGCATGACTGGCTTTTGCTAAGGACATAGCGAATCTGCCTGGAATGCCCTGAAGAAGATAAGCAGCTTTGGGAGTCCCTGGAGACAGGGGCTTACCTTTGGCTTCATTTTTGTCTTTTCCTCCAACTGCTTCCTGAAAACCAATGCTCAGCGCCTCGTTCCTTCTGGCCCTCTCTTCTTTTTTGGCTTTTTCTCGTTGCATTCTCTCCAGGTGAAGCATTTTCAGATCCACCTTCCCTGAGCTCATGCTGCTTCCTCTCTTTGTGACAGGGGTTAGTGCCTCTTTATCAGGCCTTTGAGATTCAGAAGGTGGGCTTTGCTCAACATTGTCTGCATTCACCGGAGAGGAACTCATGGCGGTGGTCGGAGAGGAACGACTGGCAATGGTTGTCTTGCTGATGCTGATGTACCTCTCTCTCCCCTCCCCAGTGCTTACATGTTGCAACCCGTATTCTTCAGCCATTTGGTGCACCAGCATCCTGTCGTGAGAGTTTAAGGATGAGGGAAAATCCAACTGAGTCTTGCTGCTCTCCAGGAACTCCAGTATCATGACTCGGAAACTGCCTGAATTGTCTTTCATCTCTGGTCTTTCCACCCAGGGCTCGTTCACACTCTTCAAGGGACATGTTGCTGGTTGCTGGGTAGATGGTTTCTTTAGGTTTGGTTTGCATTTCTGGCTTTTAGGTTGTGGTTTTGGAGCAGAGGTTGCACTGGTTTTAGACCCTGCCCCTTGCTCACCATGACCTTGCGAGCTCTCATGAGAGTAATTTTCTGGCACAATGTCACTGAGGTACTCGAAGGCTGTCCGCACTTCCCCATGTTCACTCAGATAATCCACCAGCCGTTTCAGAAAGACGTGGCTGCTGACAGTCCGTGAGTCACAGATGACTGCCACATGACGTCGGGCACGAGTCACTGCAACATTTATCCTCCGGTCTTCAGCAAGAAAACCCACCTCACCTACAAAACATAACGCCCAAGCCAGACCATCAGAAACTATGGCAAGGTGGTTGACCATGTAAACCCCAATGTTTTGATATTAAAGGACAGATCACCCATTCAGCACATGTCACTGGAACTACAGGGATTTACTCTAGCTGTGGCGTTGGCCTGAGATATTGCATTGGTTGCAGAGTGAGACAGAGGGAGAAGCATGAGCTGGAAGGCAACAACCCCTGAGCTCCAGTTCTGGTTCTATCGTTCATTCCCTCTGTGGCCATGGAAAAGTCATTCAGCTTCTGCCTCAGTTTCACTAAATGGCACTAATGATGCTGATACAACGCCCAGGTGACAGAGGATGAGCATGAAGATAGGCTTGGAAGAAGAATATCATTACACAAGGGCTACTGCCCGGATGGATTAGAATGAGGGCTCAGGAGCGCGGCAGCAGGGAATGCCAGAGCAGGACTTGGGTGAGGTGGGCGAACTATGTGGAAGCACATGCCTGAAATAGAAGGGGAAGTGGCATAATTAGGATTACGGCAGACTGGCAGAGCTCAGCCATCTCCGCACACACCCACCCATAGTCTGTCTCCAGCTATCGATACCAGTCTCACTTTCATAAGCCGAGATATACCAATCCCCGGCCACCCTCCTCCTACATACCCACACAGACACAATGTTAAAAATAACGCATCTGCAGGAGATGACACCAAGTCTATTTCTGTTCTCTGGCTATTTTCTCAAAGAGCAGTGATAACAGACAGCAAATGCCAGAATGACTCAGCTCGCCTCAGCTAGTGCGAAGGCCAACGTGGGCAGCTACTGAGTCTCCTGTTCCTACGGAGAAGTGGAAGACAACTGGAAAAACAAACATTACGCAGATCTAGGTGACTAGCTTCATTCTGAGCACTTGAGGTTTGTGATACAGAACAAATCAAACCACAATGGATTTTAATCACTGTGTGAGACCACCTGTCTGTGCTCCCCGACCTCATGTTAATTATCAGATATCACTGACTGTCACCTTGCGGAAGCAATAACGTGTTGGACTGTCTCTCTCCCATCCCCGTGGGAACCTGAGAGCGGAGAAAGTTCTGCCGATTAAAATCCACAGCAAGACCAGTGGGCTTTGTGGTTGGGCTTTGCCAGTGTGTAGCTGTCATGAAAACGTGGGGCCCGGCCAGGACTGGTGCTAGGCAGAGCCATTCAAGCACCTGCTGTTTTATTAGTTGGTCTTCACTGGGCAGAGAGTGGGCTTCTGTGATGTACACCAGGGAAAATGGGATAGCCTTGGGCCCCTTGTCCTTACTGAGGTGCTATCACCCTGCAACACCTCTGCTTAGGTACCAACACAAGGACACCAGGGGCAGATTGGAATGGGGAGTTTGGGAATAGAACCACCTATACTGAACTCATTCTGGGTAAGTCACTGACAGCTGTCCAAGGCAGTGAATCCCTGATTACTAACGGCTTTCAGTTATCAGCCTGTTCTAATCCACCTACCTTCACCTTCTCCATCAATCTCCCCTCAAATCCAGACACAGTGTAAATCTGCACAGGTCATTGGAACTACTGCTTTTATGAATCCTTTCCAATTTCTTCCTTCACCCTTCAAAGCCTGCACCCACCCTTTCCTGGACCACTGCTCCATGTTTTTTGTCTGTAACTATCTTACATCCAAGCACTTTGGGCCTGTCGCTGAAAGTTGTAAGGCACATTTACAGTGCTCTAGAAATTACTCTCAATGATAATCCTTATGGCTCAGATAACACAAGATGTGACACAATAGGCCCCCATTACACGGTTCAGCAGATTGAGTCTAAGACGTATCAGAGGGTTAGAAAGGACCGCCAGGGTTGTCTTGTCTAACCTCCTACCAAGAGGAAGGGTTTGTTGTGCCTAAACCGTCCAAGACAGATGGCTATTCAGTCTCCTCTTGAAAACCTTCCAGCTTCAGGTCACTCATTCCAGCTATTATCTTCCATTGCATTCTCTGAAAGGAAAGAACCCAATTTTCTGTCCTAGATTTTGCTTTGAAAACAAAGCATTATTCATTATTTACTATCCCACATTTGAGCTGCATCTTCTCTGAGGACACGCAAAAGCAGCTTCCTCGGGAATCCCATCTCCTGTGGGGAATGCCTGGGACTCACATCAAAGCAGGCTGGTGGCATTGTGAGTGCAGGACTGCCAACCCCAAAGGCTCAACAATGACGAGTCAGGGCATTTGCCTTCATTTTTGAGGACATACAGATCAGGAGATTTTAAAAACAAAACATGTTGGGTTTTTTCATTTACTGTCTGCTGCATAAGTTTTGGGGTTCAGTGTTTCAAGCTTTTTTCTGAAATCCTGAGGCCTACGATGTTATTTGTTTTTAAAACACCAAGCTGCGATTCTCAGGGAATCAGATGGCTCCACAAGTCAGGACTTTGGAAAAAGATTCCAGATATCAAGAGACTCACAATAAATCATGAGAACTGGGAACAACATTGGGTGTTGTTCAATTATTCCCATTTCCTTATGTACCACAGCTTCCTCTTTCCCCACAATAGTGTCCAATGAGGAATGCATACCCTTCCTATTTGATCTCACAAAGGACAGCACAACAGCCTCCTTCTCCCGTCCCTGGAAGCCATCTACAGATTTAATTTCCAACTCTGGATACCTGTGACAAAGATGCTCTCTTAGCATGTCCACCTGAAAAACAATACCATGCAAATATTAAGGATAAGCTAAATGCAAGATAAGAAGGTTGAAAGCAATATTCCCCCTTTCCCTCACCTCTCCTGGAAGGTGCCCACCCTTCCTTCAAATTCATGCATGCCTGAACTCTCACATCCTAAGGGAAACGGCCCAAGGGACTGGCATGGGACTGTTAGTGAAGAACCATCTTAGAGCCAGTCTATCTCTGACACTGATTCTCTATGTGGCCTTGAAACAGTCACTTAACCTTACTGGGCCAGATCCTTAGCTGGTAAACATACATTGGTTCAGATCCCCTGCAGTGAGAACCATGTGTACCAGCAATGGTCTGGCCTTCTGTTTCAGCATTCTCATCTGCAATATGAGGATAATAGGGAGCATATGGGAGGTTAAGGTACTAGGAGCTGAACCTTTAACATACTAAGTATCGTTATTAAAATACCAATGCATTTGAATTTGTTCTGGTGTTTTTTATTTTACACTCAGATTGAAAAGCTGTGCTGGGGGGTGCTGTGTGCTTACCTGGAGATTGTAAGGAGCAATGACCGCGATGTCTCTTGCTTTAACACCAGCTTCCACCAAAGCCTGGATGTGAAAGCCTACAAGATGCACTTCCCCTAGGGCAAAACCAAAGCCAGGTGTGAATACTCCAGATGATGTTGACAGGGAAAGCCACAAAGATGATTCCCACTCAACTGCTCACTTCTATTGCAATGATTAGGAAAAGCTACATTTTCCAAACTAACTCCACAGAACCTTTAAAGGCACCCTCTGGAAGATGGACATTTTCTATAAGGTCACATTTATAGATCATGGCACCAATATGGACAGAAAGTCCTGGTGTTCAGTGAAAAAATCAGAAACAGGAGAGGGATGTATTAAAACCAGGCTCCCCTGCAACATAAATGTGTCTTGTGTTCAAACATTACAGCCACAGAATACTGCATTTGTCTGAGGTTCAGGGTTTGTTATAGTAACCACTGGTTTAAAAAGCACTTACAGAGGACCAGTGACATTTTTTAATAGGTTCCATCCAATGATCTCCTTGGATGGAGTTTATTGCCATTTACTGCTAAAAATTCAGGACTCCCAGTTTCCCATTTATTTTTTTCTAGCACTTTCAGCCCACAAGATATCTAGCTATTAAAACATAGGATCACAGTATTCTGATTATCATCAGGTTTATTCCCATCCTCCCATTTCAATTCAAACATGATCTCAGTTTTCAGTAGTTATACTGTCTAGAAGCAGGGCCCTGTGTATTCCATTGCTGTGTAATTTGCTGCAGAATCTATCCCTCTCCCACTTTTAATTACAAAGTTTCTAGCTCTCAGGGTTGTGAGGACAACCTGAAACGTCAGCCAAGTGTAACAGATGCAATGTTATTTTCTTGAGTTTGCAGAAAGCCTGATACAATAGCACCGGAAGAGAAAATTGCCTCATTCAGCTCAATTGGCTGTTAACTCTGTATCCTAAGATGACAACGCAAATGTAAATGTTGTTAACTATTTTACTATTGATCGTTTTAGCAACAGCCAGGTAATGTGCTTAGCCTATATTACTGTTCACCTCCTCTCCAGTGCCAAAATCTACAAATCTGACTGAGGGTTATGCTCAATTTCCAAAACTTTCAGCTGTCCCCCCACCCCACCCCACCCCACCCCACCCCACGCCAAACCCCTGGTACCTTCTACAATTTAATTATGCTTTGTCAATACCAACATCTGTCACCTATCAAAAACTATAAATACAGAGACAGCAGAAAATAAATAGCGTTTAACATGAAAAGAAATGCCCAAGGGGCCGCTGGTCTGACTGCTACCTTCAGTTGTATTTAATAATTCTGAAAAATCCATTTTTTCTTTAAAGGTAACTGCCATTTAATTTACCATCTGCCACACTGGATTGCGGCAGAGTCCAGGGATCCTGTTGCAGAATTTAGGTTTGCATTGCCAGAGTACTCAGGGCTCTGTCTAGGAGTTTGGAATCTTGCCTTTCAATGATTGAAAGCACAAGTCTAGCTCTACAAGTTCACAAAATAGAGCATGAGTACCTGATCCTTCAAACCTTTGTTATATTCAAGCTTAGCTTTTTGCAAGAGAATAGCCAAGCATGTAAGTTTGCAAAATCAGGGCCTCACTTGCTAAAACTACATTCTTGGAGAAGAAAGGTGGACCAGTGGTTAGCCTGGGTCTTAGGATGCCTAGGTTCCATTCCTTCCTCCTGAAGGATCTGGCCCAAGCACTTAGTTCCTTCCTCATCCATAAATTGGGAGACTAGTACTGCCTTACCTCACAGGAGTGTTGTAAGGAGAAATAAAGATAATGAGGCATTCAGCTCTTGTGGTAATGGGGGCCACATAAGTACCTCATGTAGACATACAGGTGTCAAATGAAAGAAGGTTTGGAAAGCTGAGTTTGGAAAGACTGTGATGTTATCTTAAGGTCTGACTTGCCAGAGAAGCATTCAGACCCAGGAAACTAGGGCGTGACCTTTGGAAAGTTCAATGTCATGTACATCGAAAGCGTGGGATTTGGACAAGTGGGCAGAGAGAAAACTACATTAATCCCATTAGCAGGCAACACTGCCACGTGGTAGACAGATACTTGGTGAAAAAGGAAGGAGCCAGGGGGTGAGGGTAGAATCAAGACTATTGTAGAGGTGATAGTGGCTGGGTCAGGGAGGCCACAGCATCACTGGTCAGAGGAGAAGGTGAAAGGTTTGGATGCACCTGGTTGTTATTATCTGGAACCTTAGTCAAAGATCAGGAATCTGTTGGCGCCCTACAGCATCACACAGAAAACAAAGACAACAGCCCCTGCCCCAAAGCAATGAAAATTAGGGGAGGATGTGCTATCATACTAGTAGGCAGACTAAAGGAACTGGGAGAGAGGGCTCTGACTTTTGGTCTCAAGTGATTACATTGTTCATGCTACACTGCGTAAATGGCTGGATTGAGAGAAAGTCAGACCTCCTTGGCTCTTGTACTCTCCTTCCCGACAGTTACGTATTGGGTATGTTAATTGAAATAAGCCAGTCTTCCCAGAGCACAGGTTAGGCCATCCTCATCATTATTTTCCAACTCCATTGCTAATATAAAAAGCTGTCGCCAGGGCTCTGGTCTCTCTCTTTGCTGGGAGTCTCATTATTTTACTATGGTGATGCAGCTACTGTCCCATTTAACCATAGCGGTTTATCCACCTCACATGTTATCACGATAAAAATCCAACAAAGCGATACTCCAAGACAATCGAGTAATAACCCACAGACTCCAGCACAACACAAACCGAATAGGAGATCAGCACTGAGGGCGACACTCCGTGCTGAAAACTCACAGCTCTGCCCACTGTTTCCTGGCGGGTGTTACAATCTTTGTGGTATTTAAAACTCTCCTATCTGCTCAGAGATGCTTCAGTCTGTTTTCATCCAGCCCCCTCCAGCTTCCAGAAGCACTACTGCATGCAGGGCATTCCAAGAGCCATGCTCTGAGCCAGCAAAGGCTCTTTCTGCAATGCAGGGGCTCTACCCATTCTTCCTGATTCTGAGATGACTGCTTCATGGAGTTCAAATGGCACTGGGGCCTGCAGGAAACATTAATTTGTCCTGCCTGAAAGGAGAGCAGAAACTGCACTTACAGAAGCAGCTCCGGCAGGAGAGGACAAGGAGGCTCCAAATTATAGCTCTACTTTGGCTCTCAGCTCTTTGGGGGAAGGACTGGGCATTCATCACGAGCATGTACAGCATCCAGCACAAGGCAGAGAAGAAATGGATCCAGACTATTTGGATCTGATTCTGGTTGTGCGATGAGCTGCAGGGTAAAGCGATCAAAAGGAAGTGGAGAGAGGCTCACTGACGGGAAAGGATGTGCTGGAAAGGAACTGGTGCAGATCTCAACTCTGAGAGAAGGGTTTTACACAACCAACTCACCTAGATGGCGGTCACTGCCATCTGGGTAAGGAAATGAATCTCATAACGATGGGATGAGCAGACAGTAATTAGGCTCCACTCTTGGAACTGGTCATTAAGTAATAGAGGTTTGTCACCATCACATCTCTGAAAGCCCTTGCAGATATTACAGTGCACTAGCCCCAAAAGGGAGGGGGCACAATTCTTGCTGCCCTCTCTCCATGGCAGGGGACCACACCCTGGCATTTTCTGACCAAAAGAAAGAAGGTGTCAGCAAGAGGCATCAGTCCTTTTAAAATAAATGTTCAAAGTTCTTCTAGGGCTTTTGATGGCATGAAAGTGGCCGCTCTCAGTCCCAGGACATGGGGACATCAAATTCCATCAGCACTCTGGGGCCCAAATCCTGACCCCAACGCCACCACAGCAAAACTCTTAGGTGGAGAGGATGCAAGACCTCATGGGAAGGTGTGGGCACCACTTCTCAGCACTGAGCCCAGCTCTGTAGTGCTCCTTGTACAGCTCTTTGGGATGTGGCTGAGCTGGATGATCAGTCACTATGAATAAACCTTCAGCAGCCCCAATCATCCTGTCCATCTATCATGCTGCAGCTTATTGCATTGCTCTTTCAAGAGCTCTAAACAAACAGGACCTGCCCCATCCAAAGGAGACACCACTGGTCCCCTGTATCTCTGGAAGAACTAGCATACTGGTTCCCAATATCGTCCATTCAGTAACCCTCCAAGTTCCCTCTGACAGTGTTATAGCAACTCTCCTCTGGGCTGGGCTGCGACTTAGCTTGTGAGGAAGCTAGTAGGCTGGGAATCTGGGACAATCTACTCCAGTCAGCAAATCTTATGTCCTGTGAAACAACAGTACCTTGATTCCCTTTAGACTGTTCATCTTCCACTTCAAGCTCAAATAAGCCACAGCCAGCTGTATCTATAAGCATCAAGGGAATCCTAGTCTCTTCTGTGGAAGCAACTCCCGGCAGGTCCCTAACAGGTTATGTGGAAAAGAGTGAGTTATCAACACTGACGTAACACAGCAGCAGCAGACAGCAGATCAAGCATTTGGCCACCCCCTGGTCCCCCGACATGGCCAATAAAGTGACTTTAGCCTCAAGGCTAAGACAGTGGAACCATTCCATAGCACCTCCTAGGGCAGGGATACAGAGCAACAGAGGCATCCAAGTTATAAAATGGCTCCCCAACCCCCTTCTCTTCTCAGTGTCCTGGCCCTGGTGCAGTGGCAATGACATGACTCCAATGCTGACTCTGCTGTGACCCAAGGTGTTACATGACTCCTCAGTCAGTGCCTCTTTCACAGAGGATATAGGTCTGATCTAGCTCCCAGCTTGAGAGGCCAGCTCTTCAGCTAATGAGCTGGCTCATGCCGTTAGCTACTGGGTCCCCGTGTTCAGTATTGATCAAGATAATGGTCGTTGCACCTGCACTGGAAGACAGACTTGTCATCAGGCCACACACTAATTTCCAAGAGGGTGGCAGTTCAGCAGTGGCAGATCTTGATGTCTGAAACATGGATCTGAACTCTGGCCATAGGCACAATGTCACATTCCCTTAATCTCTTTACCCAGAAGCCCAGTGGTGGGTGGTAACATGCACTAATTCTTCCCAAAGCCCAGGCTAGTTAGCCAGCCAGCCATGACCACTCTGTGATCACGTAGAAACCACCCATCACGTTCTACAAACTGCAACCATTTCCAATACTAGCGCAAGTACAGTCTGTGGGAGTTAGTACCTCACTCCGCCAGTGACACACAGTAAAGCTACAGAAATAGGTTTATACCACAGCAGCTTTTAGGAGGAAGAGTCCTTAAAAGTGTTCTAAGGCAAAGCAATTTGACAGCTGTCATATTAGTCATGAGCCAGGTAACTAACCAAAATTCCTGGCGTCATGTCAGTTCTACAGCAGAAGGAGCTACATCAGAATGTTACAGTTTAACACCACAGAGAGTTATTTGTTCAATTCACAGGCTGTGAATGCAGGGAGAGATGGAGGAGGTGGCGTAGGAAAGCAACAGAACGTTGGACAGATGCAAGACGAGTCCAAAGGCACTGATCCTACAGTGCAAACCTATGGTGTCGCTATCACATGGAGATGCCACACAACAAAACCAGGGTTGCTCTTATTACTCCAGCACTGAGAGGCTCCAGCCCACATTGGCAGCATGCTGTGCTAAGAGGGGTACACACACACACACAGTAGGAGACACTCCTTGCCCCAAACAGCTCACATGCCAACCAGACAGGAGTGACAAAAGGTGGAGAAAATGCAGGCTTATCACCATTTTTCAGACAGGGAACTAGCACAGAGGATGAAATCCTGAGCCCGCCTCTATACATGCTCACCAGCATGTCCTGCGTTCGGGGGCACTGGGACAGAACAAAGCTGGATTTTCCAGCCACAGCATGCTGCACCTTGCTCAGGTACTCCCTTGCTGCTCTTAGACTGAGAGGAAGATTTCTTCCACCCAGCCATGGAGGGTTTCTTCCCAAAGCACAGCTGTTTGGGCTTCGTGCTGCAGTCCAGCATTTGGATTTTAATAAATATGTGACTCATCACCCATATCTACAATTAACTCCTGCAATTACCATCCATGTTTTCTATGGATACAGTTCTGAGCAGCAGCAAATCAGTTTTGCATTGAAGTACTTCTTCCCTTCAGTCTGCAGGACAGAATTTTTCTCAGTGCAAATGCTAAGCAGCTCCCCTTCCCCTTAACATCGGTGCTGCTACTTCTCACACTGGTGGCCTGTTTATATACACAGTGAAGGATCTGTCTGGAACACAACCATGGTTAGTCTCCTCCCTAGAGACAAATCTATTAACATAATTCTCTGACAATTCCTATCCACCAAAGAGCACAGCTGAAGCATCTCACATGATGAGGAACAATCTTAATCTGGAAACTTCATTTCTGAGGAATTATTAGCTGCATAAATCTTTCAGGGGAAAGAAAGAATATGCTCCTTTGGGAGACGAAAGCATTCAGAACAACAGGGTGTTACTCTGGAACAATTTCTGGTGCTTATTTAAATGCTAACTCCCTAGAGACAAGGGGCAAAGTTAACCTCCCACCTGCAAAGCAACGTGAACTGCAGTGATGTGTTACTGTTTTAGGGAGAGAATCCTGCTGTCAGTATCACAGTTGGGAGAGCCTCTGCAGTCAAATGCTGGATGGAATCCCAGTTCTGGTGCAATATATACAATGCTTGACTGCCTCCTGTACCTCCTCTGAAAGAAACATTTGGCAACTTCTTGTTTGTTGACTGAATAGTTAGATGAACCTAGTAATCACAGGTGCAAAGTGCCTCTCAGGCACAACCAGAGTGGCCAACCCATGTGAATTTGTCATGGGGACTCACAATATTTGCTGTTTCACTTAAAACATCTAGCTCCTGGACTCGTGAGTAGGAGCAACCTTCGATTTCCTTCCCTTCCCTTTCCCAAATAGTTTCTAAGACCTCACAGTTGCAAAGACAATCTTGAAAACATAACCAAAGTGCAACCCGAAAGCAGGGGTGGGGAACTTACAGCCTGCAGGCTGGACCTGGCCCCTGGCAAATTTCTGCATCATGAGCCAGAAGCCCAAAGCATTGGTGTCCCCACCACTAGGCTGGAGCACAAGGGGTAGCTGGCCCTGCTGTGTGGGGAAGCCATGATTCTAGGCCCCTGCCTCCCCCACTGACTGGATTGTGAGAAGAACCCCAGTGCTCCAAGCTGAATGTGATTAAGTTGAGTCTCTCTCTCTCTTTTTTGGCTTCTTGGGAGCTAGGTGAGTGAGGTTTTAATTTTACCTCTCACCTGTGGACGGCCGCTGACTGATTATAATGAGGGTCAATAACCCCCAGCCGAAAATATGTTCTCCACCCTTGCTCGAAAGCCTCAGAAACTAGGCAGTTAATAAAAGGAATCCGAAACGTATGGCTTTTTAAAATCTCAATCTCATTATTTCTGAGGGATCAACTCGTGCTTCTTGAATGCTGAGGGCTGGCAATACTGTACGATGGCCTCACAGACTGGGCAGTGAGATTCAGAGGGCTTCTTATTATCCCAGTGTCCTAGCTTCTTAAGTGCACTGTCACCTGCTGGCCGTGTCAGCAGAAGAGTTTGGAGAGAAGGGTTTGGTCATTAAGAAATACTTGAGCCATGAAAGGATACTGAAGGCAAAGTATATTCTTTTGCTCTGGCATGTTTTACTAACAAACCCAGTAACTGAAATCTGACTAGGGTCTCATGGGGCTGTGATATTATTAGTGATGTTCATTATTTCTACTGCAGTACTATCTAAGTTCTCCAAGCAGGGATCAGATCCCTACTCAAATGATATCAAAACAAAAAAGCAGTAAAGTAGCACTTTAAAGACTAACAAAATCATTTATTAGGTGAGCTTTTGTGGGACAAGTCCCACAAAAGCTCACCTAATAAATGATTTTGTTAGTCTTTAAAGTGCTACTTTACTGCTTTTTTGTTTTGATATTCTACAGACTAGCACGGCTTTCTCTCCGTTACTACTCAAATGATAGGCACTTTTCAAAAAGTAACACAAAAAGTCTCTGCCCCTGACAGCTCATAAACTAGGATTCTGACAGTATACAACCGCGGCTAAACAGACACACATGGGAGAACAATGTGCATTATTACTGTTGTTGTTGTTGTTATCACTACTACTGTTATTGTGGTATCACACAAGAGACTCAATCACAAACCAGAATCACCCTGGTTTTGGTGCAGTACATTCAGAACAAAAAGAGGCTGCCTGCCCCAAATAGTTTACAACACATGTCCAATGCTTAGTACAATAGGTCCCAATCTTGGTCAGGGCCTAAAGATACTGTCAAGCAATCAAACAATCATAATTCCCTGAGGCATGTAACTTGCTCTCACTGAAATAAATCACAGAATCTTCCATTGACTTGAGTTGGAAGTATAGGCAGAAACAAATGACGACACTGAAAAAGTAACAGGCATGTTTAAAAAAATTTTTTTTTTGAAAACCCACTTATAGTTCTGTCTTGCTGGATACAGCAATACTGATGTTACAGCTAGTCTATATTTAACTCTCTGATCTGGGGAGTTCTCCTTAAACAGGCTGCAGACAGGCTCTATAACAAATCATAGAAAGATTTTTTTTTTAAAACCAAAACAGAGCATAACCCTATAGGATTCTATTCTGTAATCTGCACAAGGGAAAACAAAACCAATGTTTACTAAATGAAATAAGAAAAGAATTGGAAGGAAATAGCAAAAGGATATAGCAGACAGATGGAAAATTGTTCATTGCTCATAAATATTAACTGACAAAGTCCACGCTCACTGATATCTGGTTTATAAAAAAGTGCCAAGTCACTTACTTCAATAAATGGTGTGCCACAGAAGGGTGAGCTGTGAGTTGGCCACAGTACATTTCCGTGGAGGCCCACTGCATTATGGCTGCGTGCATTCGGTATTGCACAGTCAGCATCTTCACAATGCTCTCACCGTATTTCTGAATCAGACGCTCCATTAAACTGACAGAAAGACCCTTTGCTGCAGCCCTGCACCAGAAGAACAATTAACAAGACAAACTCAATAGGAGAGGAGAACAAGTCCATTAGGAGATTGTTTTAGGATTGTTAAAGGAATGCCATCAACTTAGTCATCATATTTCTTTCTAACTTTCAAAAATTACTACTAGATTAGGAGCTGTGATCACCATGAGAGCCTCCAGAACCCAGGCTATATCTACACAGCAGCATTATTTCGAAATAAGCTATTCCGGAAGAGATTTTCCAGAACAGCTTATTTCAAAATAGTGCATCAAAATAGCACTCGGTTATTTCAAAATAGAGTGTCCTGACACAATACAATTATTTCAGATTAGAGCCTTTGGATGCACGATAGTTTATTTTGAAATAGCCCTTCCTCCCTGGCTGCATCTATACTTGCAAGTACTTTTGAAATATTTTTCAAAAGAAGGGGCACTTTTGAAAAATCCAGTGGAACATCCACACACAAAAAGTGTTCTTTCAAAATTAAATTGAAAGAACACAGCACTCCTTTTGAAAGCACTCTTCCACTCCCCTTTCAGGAAGGGCACCTTCTTCCAAAAGCTTCTTTCAAAGGAAAATGCGCATACATGCTCTGGGGGCCCTTTTTTCAAAAGAACAGTCCTCATGGCACCTGATTTTTTGATCCCTGGATCATTCTTTCAAAAAAGTAGGGGACTTTGTGGATGCTCTTTTGATCCACTTTTTTTGTGTGTGGATGCTCTCTTTCAGAAGAGGGTCTTTTGGAAGAGATCTTTTGAAAGAACTTCCTTCAAAAGTTTGCTGTAGTGTAGACATAGCCCCTCTCTACACAGCCCCTATTCTGAAATAATCTGTTTTGGAATAGGCACTATTCCTCATAGAATGAGATTTACCAAATTCAAAATAAGCCATCTGCTATTTTGAAATTTTGAAATCATGGTTGTGCTGTGTAGACGCTTGCAAAGTTATTTCGGAACAGCGGCTGTTATTTCAAAATAACTTTGCTGTGTAGACACACCCCAGAGACCCAGTCCCAAATGCTAACCATGGGTAATATTGTATATGTTTGTTTTATACTCATCACTGCTTCCACTGTGCAGACTATTTTTTGTAATTGTTCATTTTAAATTCACTTACACGAAGCATAATTCCACATGGTTCTATGACTAGTACATATGCCTCTCTGCTGCAGTGTATTGCAGCAGTTTGTTGGAAAAGATCTAGAGTCACTGAGCTTAGACGCCAAACTCTTTGTTACAGGGACTTTTTTTCTTGGGCTTGTACAGTACCTAGCACCACAGGGTTCTGGCTCATGACAGGTCTTCCAGATGCTACTATATCCACTATTATTACTTAGCAGTGTTAACTCACTGAAGTCATTGCCTGAGCTGTTTAAACACACAAGCAGTGTGAAATTAAAGAGGGAAAGAAGATTATTAAAAATATTTCACTAAATGAAACAGGAATGCCATGTACTCTTTTACAGTACTCTCTGATCTTCTCACGTTAGAAACATGACAAGATTTACATAAAATGAGAGGTTTCAGTTTAATGAGCACTGCAAAGGAGAAGACTCAGGTGATGTCCTTGATAAGGAAAGGTTACGTCGTGAAATATGACCAGAACCTCCTTCTTGTCTGTCATATATTACTAATCAGGAGAAGCCTCTTGAAATTAAAAGTGCCACATATTTAAACCAGCCCAAAGAAGCTACTTCTTTGTGTGATCATTATTTAAAGCATAGAACTCAAAAAATACAGTGGCTAGATTTGAAAAAAAGACTAATTTTATGACCAGCATCAACATTTCCAGCCATAGACACAATGGAAACATTTAGTGAGGGGAGCAGAGGAAGAAATATTACGAACAGGACCCAGGACAATATTGCCAACAGGACCCAGGAGAATATTCCACACCATGTTACAGGACCATACAATTGGCGCCTGTTGTAGATAATAGAGAGCTCAGACAACAGGATGACATGCATTTCCCTGCAACTCCACCACTGGATCTTTCAGACTTTGGAGGACTAAACCCACAACAGAGTTCAGGTCCTTCCAGCAGTAGAGACAATCTCTTCAGCCTCCCGAGGGGCTTCCTCACGCCTTCTGACACATGTACCAACTGCATAAGTCATCTTCATTACTCTGGACTCCATAAAACAGAATGCTGTGATAGAGAGTGAAAGTAGGTATGGAAGTCACTCATATCATCCATCTAAGTTAAATGATGAGTGAACATACACCCAGAGCTACCCTTCTGGTGAGGCAGTAATTTTCTTACCAAACCCATATAAATAACCAGCAATGAAAAAAACCCAAACATTTGGCTATTCAGTATAAGTAAAGTCAAAACCTTTGTGTGAACAATGCAAGTAACAGACTACAGCTCTGTGATCAGGTGTTCATTTAGAAACAAATGGAATGACTGGACCCAAAAGATCTTCCCTTCTAGGAGCAGAAATGAACAGGGAAAGTGAGTCACTGCTTGATCCCTCATCTTCCCCCTGCCCTGCTGCGGTCCTGAAAATTGTTAGCTTAGCCTTGAGTCAACCAGGAAAACAAGCAGTGACGACTGAAACAAACAACAAAGAAAACCTGTGGCGAGTGATGTATGGCAAGTAGAATCAGGTTGGATAGACTAATATTGGCAGATTCTGTTATTGATTTGGGCCTAGCAACAGTCGAGCCAATTAACTCTGAATGAGAAATAAAAGGCATAAATACCACCTGTGAGAAATTCCCCTCCCAGTACGAGCTGGGGTCATACAAATCAAATCATTTGTCTATAGAGTGTTGAGTTTAATTTTGATGTATGTCAGAGCTTAGTTGCTTTTGAACATTTACTGAAATAGCTATTATTATTATGTATTATTACTACTACTACTACTACTTCTCATTATTATTATTATTTCAGTATAAGCTCCCATGTGGATACCCTTATTTTGGAATCAGATTGTCCAGAATAACTTTCTCATAGGGATAACCATGCTAATCTCTAAGGTGCTACACGACTCCTCATTGTTCTGTAACAGTTAATCTGAACCAAAACTGCTAATTTGGTAATTTTCAAATGGCCTACAAATGGAAAGGTGCTGGTTTTAGAGCCCAGGAGTCTGAAGGGCCTGATTCTGACTGACACAAAGGCCCTTTGCCTTGCTTTTGCAGGGTAAAGGAGCTGTTGTGTCAATCAGAATAAGGATCTGGAGCCTGGCAATAGGAATCCAAGCTTTTTTACTCTGCTGAGCCAACCTCTCCATCTTACCATACCTGGTCCATCTCCAGGGGCAAGAGGCTGCTGTAGTCCGTTCACATTCAGACTTTGCAGTCTTTCATGGTGCTACTAACAAAGTGCTAAGTGGATATCTGCCCACTAGAAACTGAACTGCGACCAACTTGCTTCACACAGGCCAGGAGAGCCATCAGCTAGAGGTAACTTTGGCTTACTTACTATCTGGATCCTCATTACCAACACCCTGGGCCTCCCAGCCCTCGGATTAGCTGCCATTGCTAATGAAAAACAAGCCACTTATAGAGATGTGGACTCCAGGCTTAGGCCAGGGAAGCAGCTGGCTGCATTAGTCAGGTCCAACAAATCAAGAGTGAAGCACACTGGTTCAGGAGATTTGGCACTCTGATGCACCTGAGCAACCCTCTTGGTACATCGCTGATGGTTCACCTGAATGCAACATGGGATTAGAGTCTTTCCACACCAAGAGGATCTTTTCCCTCGCTTAGTTGACACTTTCCTTACAAATCTAATAAGCAAATCATGGATCTCATTGCAATACAACCTCATGAAGTATTTGCCATAAAACCTCACATCTTAATACTGGGCAAGAAATGTTGCACGGTATGTCTTTTAATGGCATCTCAGAAAACATAGGTGAAGTATTAGAATTTATTCTATTCTCTGAAATATAACCCCTCTCAACATATTAACAGCATGGTTTCCAAGGTCCTTTATCTCTACTGGGAAGCCAGAACTGGAGCGAGGTGGGTTGGAGAAATTCAAGCTCATGAAAATGAGTCTGTAGGCTGGGGTGTTACTGTAGTCAAAACAGACGGTATGTGTGCATTTGGGGTGTGTATGTCTGTCCCTTGGGTGGGGGGGGGTGGTGATTAATAATGAGGATAGTAAGCTGCTTAGAAATCCTTCATGTGCTAATAAAGTTTGCTATTATTTCACCCTCCAATTAGGTTCTATAGTTATTGATTCCCATCCCCAAAAAGACATTAAACATGGTGTGATGAGGCAGATAGCTTCACAGTGGTCACGAGAGTGTCAAAAAGGGCCCACAAATGCCAGGAGTGGAGTGCGGAGTTAAAAGGAGGTGAACTTAGCCAAGTTCAGGGCTCACCAGGAAGGAGAGCAGAGTTCTGCTTCTGTTGCGAGAAAAGACTAGTTAGCACCCAGAGACTGAACTAGCTTATTTGCTGGACACACCACATGCTAGGAGCTGCCCCTGGGAAACTGGTGGAAACAAGGAATGTTAGAAGACAAGCCCTGATGAGAAGGGCAGGGTCTCACCAAAGGTTTATCAGACCACACTGTTCAGAGCTATGGTATTTTGTTCTTGGTCTTCTTTGTATTTTAACACACAGAAAGGAGCTGGAGTGAAGTGTGTTTTAGCCACGGGCCTATACCATCATTATCTTGGACCTCAAAAAGCCAGCAAGCTACAAGCAGAGATGTGTCTGCTTGAGTCACACCCTGAAGGGCCACGTGGGTGTGCTACAGAGGCAAAGCCAGGCATACACAGAGTTAGGGATACAAGTATCAATCCCTTAAGACACAAAATCCTTTAGGTGGGGGGGCACAGTTCTCTGAAAACACACATAGAAAATCAAAATTAAGGTCACACTTCAAAATTAGGATGTCAGGAAACACACCTGAAGTTGAAGTCACCCAACCAATGAAATTCACTGTGTGCCCTGCCAACTTGCATTCACCATACTTTACCAATAAGAGGTATTACAATGCAGGACTTTTAAGATCCCATTTTATTCGCAGAATTTCCCTGCCAAACCAAGCTTGGAGTTAAAACATGCTGAACAGCTGTTCTGTGAAAACTGGGCCCCATTAAGATGCCTCAAGCTCAACACAGGAATGCTGAGGGATCCAAAACCACTTCATTATCTTGGTCTTGGTCTTTTGACTGCTCAGTAGCTCATATGCAACAGGGAAGTCCCTGAGAACATGGGTGTCCTATGATGAATACCTTCTTTCTTTGTCTATCATACTGTCATTTCACTGAAAGCAATCACATCTTAAATTGTATCTTTAATCATATCCCCTCTAATTCATCAATATCCATCTGTTAACTACATATAATGTTCCCATGAAGGAATTTAATCAAGGAACTGAATGCAACAGGGGATAGTTCAAAACAATTAGATGAAATGGGTTACAGATTGAGGCTTTAGGCTGACGAAGGCTGTGTTGGGCTTTCAATGAACTTTTCCAGGAGCATTACTAAAAAGGTTCACTGTGGCTCAATTGTCCATTGATCCTTCTCTGGATGGCTGGGACTAGATTTAGAGGGCTACAAACAGAAACCTTTCCAGAAAGTGATGCTCTGCTTGGCTGAAGATGAAATTATTTATTAGAAACAATTCGTTAGTAAAAGACTGGGATTTGCAACCTACAGTCCCCTGCCTTTTTTTTTTTCAAAAGCACAAACAGGTGAGGATCAGAAAGCGAATGCAGTACTTGAGAAGTGCCAGAACACAAGCACTGAAAGTACCTCAAGCACCAAAACACAACTTTTTGGCTCCTAAAAAAAGTGCTGGACTAGAGATCCAGCAGGACTCTGGCACTGCTGAGGACACTTCCTCCAATCCAGTTTCCCCATGGCAAAGATGGTGTAAAACAGCTAAGCTATGAAATGGATAGTGACACAGGTAATTCAGACAGCATCTGTAATGGATTGGTTAGAAAAGCAGTGCCACCCTTCTCTCAAAACATTATTTGGGGAGGAAGTGAATACAACAGGCAAGCCAAGTGGCCTAGAGAATGAGTGATTTGGCACCAAAGATACCCCACATAGAAGACATTAGAGCAATTGAATTGGTAGAGACCTGTACAAATACAAAATTGGTAGCTGCATCTCTAAAAATGATCACCAGCGATGTGCAAATTTGCTGGGTTCTAGAAACAAAATTGTATCTGCACCTGCAAAAATGAGCCACGACTATTTGCATCCATATCCTCAGATGTGGATAACCATTGTTATGGATTTGTAGGGCTCTATGAATTGGGAGGGCACAAAAGCAGGGATATCTTTAGCAAGCCTTCATCAGTTGGCTCTTAACAGAAGTTCTCTAACTTAACTATTAGCATCTTTCCTAGATAAAAAAGGCTGCCGTGGTCTACCCTACGGTGTGACTCCACCTCCAGATGCTCGTCCATGAAAGAAATAATTAGCACTGCTAGGAATAAATAAGGTTATTGAATTTACATTTATATTTTTTAAAAGGGACACTACCTTAGGGCTTCTGAAAGGATGAAGCTACAGCTTCCTCTCTTCATTTTGTACTACCATCTGTAAAATTAAATACCATTCTAAGCTTGTAGCCAATACATTTTAATTCCCTGGCTACTTTTGTAAAGATGGTCTCGTCTCTGGCAGACGAGAGAGCTGGGTTTAGTTCCTAGTTCAGTACCTGGCTCTTCTGAACAAGCCCAAGGTTGTCATTTAACCTCTCTGGGCCTTGGCTCCTCCATCCATAACAGTACTTCCAAACATAAAGAGAGTTCAAAACACTAATTTATCAATCAGTAAATTACTTTGGCATAGTTCGCACAACTACAGCAATATCCATGCAACAGGATTAGATCTCTCATGGTATTGTCAGTTTCAGTCGATTCAACATTTTGTTTTATATTGTGCTGTATCAGAGAAAGAGTTCTGAAACTGCTATGAAGATAGGCATGCTAGTTAATGTACTGTAGTGATTCCCTCCCCCATAGTTGTTTTCCTTTGAAAGTACAGCAAGAATAAGATATATAACTGCAATAAAAATGTGGTGCAGCTTATTGTTTGGATCTGTAGTGTCTAGACACAAAAAGTTAAAGGCCCAATATTTGGCAGTCACTGATTAAAAGAAAGCAAATTTGTTAAGACGCCAACTCTAAATACATCTACTTGTGAGGAGGAAGATAACGGCCGTAAAACTGGGATGATTTCAAAGAAGCGCAGTGGCAGAAAAATACAGATTGATTTACGACAAATGATTGGAAGAGCGAAACAGGTCTCAGTTTATCTAGGCCACAACACGAGGCAGATATATGAGAATTATCTGCAAATATTTGAAGAGCATAATGGACTGACTGGAATGAAGTGAAAAGCAAACATCTAGGAAGAATATCAAGAAGTGCCCCGACAAGGAGATGCACGTGAAGTTCACTGAAGTCAATGGGACTCTTTTTACATTGACTCAATGGTTCTGGAGCGAGCTCTAAATTGGGAATAGCGTCCTGGAGAGTTTTAATAACCACAGCGTTTCACGTGCTTTGGACTAGATTGTTTCCCAGGGACACAGTCCTTAAGGGACATTCCACCACTGTGGAAACCTAGAAGTAGCATAGAGAGGGAAACGTTCTCGGAGAGTTATATTCCCCCTCCATAATCAACCAAGGGTAAAAATTTGGTGGGCTATCCCTGCAGCAAATCAATGCCTGTCTCTAAGCCAACTAAACTCTTCTGGCTGGGATACGGGGGGCAGAGGGTTGTAGCGGGGAAGAAGGAAAGACTACCTATTTCCCACTTCATCCTCTGCACCCAGAACCAAAGACCAGGTAGTACATGCCATGGTATAAGAGAGGGGTCTGATCTCCCACAGCCAGAATCAAAAGTCTAGCCCTCAACTTCCAAGTGAAAAAGCACACGGCTATCTACTGTATAGTATGGCGGGGGGTGAAACAGACAGCAATAGCTGTAATATCATCTATTGCTGCTACGTGCTACAGAGTGTTCCAGAGAGGAAATGGTCCCATGATAAGTACACATGGATAGAACACAAGGTGCATAAAATCCTGTAGCTGTAGAGGTTTCAATTAATAAAACCTCCTGCTTAAGTACGGCTGATTCAGTACATCATGGCAATGATCCTACACATATCTGATGTCTTTCTGCATGAACTGTTGAGCTCTTAGATGTGAAAGCCATAAAAACCAATATTTCCCATGCTAACGCTTATTTGTACTGCAAAAAAGGACGGTGTTACAAGGCATATCCTGCGTAATGAAGCTTCCACATATTATTAAGCCCACACTTCTGCTTATAAATCACAATTTAAACCTGTAGTTTGTAAATCTTATCCTACAGATAACCCCATTATATATACTGGTGTCATGTTATTCCTGTGGCTAGAACAACTGGGCCGCTCTAATCAAGGCGAAGTTCACTATCTTGAAAATTAGTGTGTTGCTCAAATCTTGGCATTGTTTTCCCAGCAGTTAATTCTACAGGCCGCTAGACACCATTTCAATATACTAAAGTGAGTCACAGAAGTGATGGAAAGAATCTTGTGTTAACAGAAATATTAATGTTCTCTGTTTTTACTGGAGAAATAATTGTGTCATGCTGAATACTTCTTTTAAATGCATTCTAAATCCTCTGAAATGTTCTAACTTTACAGATTTTTAAAGAAACCCTTTGTCAGCATTTGTTTGTAAGGAATAAAGATGTGAGTGGAGTCCAGTAGCTATATTGGATTAGCTGACAAACATTGGATTGATAACCCTCCTAGTTAAATGCAAAAGCTAATGCATTTGGCACACAATTTTATTATTATGAATCCTGATGAAAAGAAGCTATTGAACACATCTTGTTTATTTTTCAAACAATGTACTAGAAAAAAATGAGTTCTTTCCCTTTGTAAATCTGATCCTCCAAGCAGTCTGAAGTCAATGTGACTCCTTTCACCAGGAGCTGTACTCCTAGGTGCAAGTTCAAGCTCATGGTTGGTATTCTGCCTGAACAGCAAGTGGGGCTACTGGTCACAGAGTACTGCTGATGTCTTTAACAGTGACGTTGTTTAATACAGTAAGCTCCTTAGAGCATAATTACTGGTAACTTGAGAGATGTAAATACGTTAACAATAATGACTTAGAGACACATTCTCTCTGCTCTATTTTATGTTAACTCTATTAAACCTAAACCAGGACTTTGGGTGCCACAGCATCCAAATAGTGCTAACGCTTCTAATTCAGAGGACTTGAATATTGGCCCACAAGAAGCTAAGGTAACAAGAATTTTTACTGCAAAGTTGTTTACAAGGATGCACACTGGATATTTGGCTTCCACCCATCCGTTCCCTTTCTTATGTTTCATAGAGTCCAATTATTTGTACTGTAAGAGCTTGGGGGAAAAATGATGAAGGTTGCTACAAAACTCTAAATATAAGTCAATGGCTAGGCACTTTGAGACTCTGCAACAACTAACTAGCAAAATAACACAAATGATGGAATGGGAACAAATTAAACGTCATGAACATGTAAACATGTACACACATAAGGGGAAAATGGTGAAAATCATGAGGGATTCATCACAAAGTTAAATGAAAACTCAAAGCAGAGGGATACACACTTTAAGGCATTCAGGCAAAGGAACAAACAACTTTCTAATGGCATCTGTAAATAGATGGTGTCTTGATAGGGTGAAAAACTGTCTCCTATTATATAAGCAGAGATAGAGAAGGCTATTGGCACAGGCAGTCATGAGACTGTTGAAAGGGAACAGAAAGGAAGTCAGTATTACTGGAGGTCAGGGATCAAAGAGGGGAAACTTAGAGGTATAAAATCCAAGGGACAGGTGAGAGCAAAGCAAACAGCAAAGATACAAAATTTGGGGGATACTCCCAAACATAGGCACCCATCACATGAAAGGTGGTCCAGCTTTATCGTATCTATTTCACATAGCTTTTTCATGTGCCACAGGAAAGGTATAAGACAGAGTAAGAGGCCAGGTCTATGAGAGGAGCCTTACCTTCAGTGATCTGCAATATGAAATCACTGCAGAACCACTAATACATTGGGCCCTGGGCTGAAAGTCTAGAGGCTTAGGTTCTAATCTTGATTTTGCCTGCTGTGTTGGTATTGAAACCAGTACATGAGAAATTACGGGTTACATAGAAAAGTGGTGGAATCACCATCTCTGGAAACTGTTAAATCCCATCTCAACAAAGCCCTTTCTGGGATGATTTACTTGGGATTAGTCCTGTTTGAGCAGGGGATTGGATTTGAGGACCTCCTGAGGTCTCTTCCAACTCTGTGATTCAATGATGCAGCTAACTATATCAGGGTACCTGCATGCCACAAGTGCAGAATAAAACGTGAAGCTGAAGCACCTTGAAACACCACAAACCTGCTAAGTATCTTTGTTACAGTTCAACATCTTGAAAAATGTAAATCAGCCTAGTTCCACTGAAGGAATAGCAACTTACACAAGCTGAGGATCAGACCCATTCAGTCAGAGTGCAATGGGCTTGGCAGTTTCTTCTTTGGCCCAAATTATTTAAACAAGTACAGATATCATCTGAAAATTCCTAATGATGTGGCTCTGTCCAGTAAAACAACCTCTACAATTCTACGATACGTAATCTGATCCAAATTCTGTTGCCCATAAAAGCACTTCATACAATTCAAACCCAGCTATTTACATATGTTGAAGTTTTTCAGGCAGGTTTTAATACTAATACATTGCACTTGTAAAAGGCTTCCAAATTTGCCAGAAAACTGGAAGGGCGAGCTTGCAAGCCCCTTGCTCTATCTGAGAAGCTGCCGCTCACATGAACAGTGCCACTGACGTTGGAGGGTCCACTCAGTCATGGAACTGCTCATGGCTGGGAGTGAGCAGCTCATTATCTGGCTCTAAGGAATTAATCCTGCTAATACATCTTTGATGTACTTAAGCATCCTTATCCTCATTTTACAGATGAGGAAACTGAAACACGGAGGCACAAACGACTCGGCCAAAAAAAAAAAAGCTCATGAAGCAAGACAACAGCAAAAGCTGAGAATAGAATTCAGACATTCAAGCCAAGCTTCCCAGTTGCTCACTAAGGCTACATTTACATTAGAGAATGTAAGTCAATTGCAAATATACAATTCTAGTTATGGCAATTGCATAGCTAGAATCAATGTATCTGCAATTGACTTACGCAGTCGTCCTCACTAAAGAAGAAGTTTCTCCTGATGACCTCCCTTACTCCTTGCAAGACACAAGGAGTACACGTGTCAACTGCCAACTCGATAGGTCAGTTTTATGCATCCCTACCAGACATAGGGACTACATAGATACTCTACACATAGCCTAACTCCTGTTGCTAAGAACCAGGCTAATGCTGGGAGAGCTGGCGGGTTGTCTGAGATCTGGATGCATTGCATAACTGTCTCAGGATTTATGTTCAGATCAGAACCTATTGTTCCAAGATGAGGGATTGCTTTCCCTGTATTTACAATAATCTTTTAGCACCCTGCTTTGAGTTGTTCTGTCTGCCTGACATATATATACACAGGAGAGGTTCTCTACTCTGAAATGTAAGTCAGGTTACAAATGTCTATTTTCCTCATTTGGGCTGCCACGTTATGAAAATAACTCCCTTACTCAGGTTGTGGTGTACCAAGTACCTAATCCTTTCATCTTTTTAAAAAAGTGCAGTAACTCAAAACACTTTTTTTAAATTATTGGGGCATATCCTTGGCAAGTATAAGCCACCGTAGTCCACTTGAAGCCACGGCAATTTACACCAGCAGCAGATCTCCCATGTAATGTAACCGTTCTTAAAACATGTACTGTACGTATTGTAATTTTATAATTGGGGCTGTGTGCACAATAACTAGCACCGCTTCCTCTTAGTAGGCTTACTACTGCACTCCTATTTTACATAAATAAATGCGGAACCACAGTGACAGAATTTCATAAGGGAAAAGAATGCACGAACTAACAAGAGACCATCTAAATCCATCACACAGAGCTAGATACTCTAATCGGCAGTGTGGAGAGAGAAGTCAAGCAAACCCTTTGCCAGACTCAATACAAAACACAATTTATAAAAAAATTAAATCACTTTTTAGTCACATTATGATTATTTTCAAAAACTAATTTAATTTTCCATTTAAATCAGACTTTTTATTTATATGTTGTTAGTTCTGTATGTTCTTATTTTACAGTCTTCTGAAGGGCTTAAGGGGGACAAGTATTATAGGGAACATTATAGTGTTGAAGCAGAAGACTTCTCTGTGTTTAGGTGGCTAACATTCAGCTTTATTGAATTCAATAAGGCAACAGATGAGCCAAACTGGACAGTAGTAAAACCGGGTCCAGCAAGGCTGCTTGATGCAGCCAACTCTAGTATTTTATACCCTTACACAAACAAAGCCCAGTGTCCGAGGCAATGAGGTAGAGAATCGTAAATCACTTCTCAAAGAGAAACCGTTATCAGCAGAGAGACACAGGTACCAGGGAGCTGGAGCCATAACTCCAAAGAGTCCATTAATGCATTCCATAGAGCTCATCCTCCCTGCTATTCCCAAACAGGTCAAGGAAAGTACAGGCTCTTGTGTACGTGCAGAAGTAAGGGATGTGAAATGGCTTTTATACAAGATGGTTTCCACAATAGCCGTGTTAGTCTGTATCCACAAAAACAACAAGGAGTCCTGTGACATCTTAAAGACTAATAGATTTATTTGCGCATAGCCTTTTGCAAGCAAAACCCCACTTTGTCAGACACATGAAATGTTGTGGGTTTGTTTTATTTCTGTACTTGTTTATTTTTATTTGCTTCCCAACTGTTAGCAGAATTTCAATGTTTGCACAGGGTTTTATTTTTTTCCTGACAAGAAGTTTCACTCTGAAAAATCTCACTTATGCTGATAAGATAAATCCAGATCCTCACTTATCTCCTGACTGTGAGAAAACAGTTGTGTGTACACATGCCCCCTCCTTTTGGAGGGGGCATGTTAATGAGAGAAGTGGGAAGATGCTAATGAGGCACTGACATGAATATGCAGAGCCTCATTAGCATAATGGCAGCCACATGCAATTCGAAAGTGCCATTTCCAGAGCGCTGTTGCCTGTGTAGACAGGAGCCTTTTGAAAGGACCCCCCTGACTTCAAAAGCCCCTTTTCCCTAAAACAAATAGGAAGAAGCGGCTTTTGAAATCAAGGGGGTCCTTTTGAAAGGCTCCTGTCTACATGGGAGGCAGTGTTCTGAAAGCAGCACTTTGGAAGTGCACATGGTTGCAATTATGCTAATGAGGCGCTGCATATTCTTGTCAGCATCTCATTAGCATCTTCTGACCTCCCTCATTAACATGCCCCCTCTAAAAGGAGGGGACACTTGTAGACACAGCAAACAAGAAAACATATAAGAAAAGAGCCTGTACTATATTTGAAACCAGCTCCTCTTCCCAATACACTTAAACTCCCTCAAGTCATAATAGCTGAAATGCTTCAACCAACTTGTATTCCTAGCTGCTTTAGAAAATCCAAATTGCAATGAAACTTGTATTCCCAGTTGCTTTTGAAAATTCAACCTTCAGTGCTGAAATATGAACCGAGAAACCTAACACGAGGCTCACATTTTTGAAAATTTGGGTCTGCTTGTGTGAAGACATTCATAATATCTTTGTTAATGTACCAGAAGTCTAAATAACTTTTTCATTATTAATGTTATAAGTGAGAAGGATTTATGCCACTAAAACAATTTTAATAAAAACAGAATAGGATTTATGTACCTGTTTAAGCGTAAGTCCCTTGAAACTTTTATTTCAAGATTTTGTTCTTCACCTACAGTAGTTTTGTAAAATTCAAACATACCCTACCAGTTAGAGAAACTTCAAAAACAGCAACAGTCTAAAATTTAATTGAGTATAAACTGAAATGCAAATTTGATATAAATTGACGGCAGAGAGAGTTAGGCACCTAACCTTTGATGCTTTGTAAATCCCATTAATCACCTGTCTCCTTCCTCAGGTACCTAAAACACTTGAAAATCTAGTCACTCTCTAAAATAAGGGTAGTAATTCCTCTCACCCCATTTCTAGTCTGATCTACTTACAGTGTCCGCGCTATGAAGCAGAGATTGTTTATTATTAGGTATATGTGCAGAATCTAGTATTGAGGCTCACATTTCAAATGGCTGTCTAGATGCTACTCTAATACCAATTAATGTCAAAAGTGTACATATTTCTGCATATGAAATTAGCTCCTTTGCTCATGTTTCCATATGTGGTAGGCCATGCATGCAGCTAGCTGGTAATATACAGTGAAAGGACCCACACCTATCATTTGCATAAAATCAAACTAATGTTTATATGTTAACATTGGCAAACATAGCAATGCACAATCTAGGAAGCAGTATGCAGGAAATTATTATTGGGAAAGGATATTAAAAACAATGTCTGTGATTTATTAAGAGTTGTGTAAATTAGACCTAATCTACTATATATTTGAGAGTTTATGCATCCTTCTGTCTGTGTCCACCTGTCCATCCATGAGTCCATTTTTCAAGAAACTCCTCCTAAATGGTAAGAGCTAGGACCACGCAATTTAGTATACAGCTTATCCCAACCCCTTGCCCTGACTCCTGCACAGCACATAGTCTCAAAATCCCCTGCTTTGAGACCCCTCACCTCCAAACCCCTTGCTCTGATACACACATGCACCACTCTTCCATCCCTGAAGGACCCCAGTGCCCCAGGTAAATCTTTCAGTTTTTAATAAAGCAGCAGTAGTTCATAACAGATATTCAACCCAACCAAAGAAGCCAAGCAATAAATTAAATTCTTTTGAATCTGAACTTTGACTGATGGAAGGAAAGAGGGCAAGTATCTGTTACACAGAGCGGAAAGGAAAAGTTTGAGCCTCTGATGGAGCAGGATCAGTGGCACCAATAGCAGTCATGGGCCGTGGGGGCAAGGTGGGAGGGGTGGGGCCAATGATGGAATGGGGAGGGACTTAGGGCAGTCAGTCCTGCCTTCCCCTCCCACTGCACACAGACCAGCAGCACGATGCTTCATGGCTTTCCAAAGGTGCCTGGAGCTCCTCTGAATTGCCAGGCCCTGGGGCAACTGCCCCTTTTGCCCTCCCTCCCCCACCTTCATCAGCAGGCCTGATCAGGATGGAAGGACAGACAGCATCAACTGATCTCACATTGCATTCTCAGGATTTCTCTGAAATGAAAGACTCCAATTGAGTACAAAAGGCTTTAGATCAATCCCATTCAAATGCCGATTAAGGGCCCATTCCTTCAAAACACTTAAACAGATGCTTAATTTTAAGCACGCTAACAGTGAGACATGCTTGAAGGCCTTGCTGAATAGACCTAGACTTAAGCAGGTGCCTAACTTTAAGCCAGAAAGTGTTTTGCTTACTTAGGGCCTTAATACACGAGTACAAGGACACACTGTCATTGTAAACTCAAGAAAAATCACATAAACTAGCTGTTCCTTCATGCTCCTAAGCACATCTTCCACTGACATGCGTCTAGCTGCTGCGAGTGGTTCTCTTTCCCCTTAAGGTCTCCAAGTTCTTCCCTTCACTGCTCACTATGCCAGCTCCACATTTCAGTTAGCCAGTTTATAACAACTCTCCACACTGATCCTCCTCTTCCTTTTTTGGTCTCTTTTTAGTTCCTACAGCAGACTGATTTGCTCTTCATTCTTTCTTTTGCTTTCAAGATCTCAAATGCTTGTATATATTGTACTAAACTGCAGCTAAAGGCAAGGAAAGGACACATTATCATCACATAAACGTCCAGAAATTCAAAATTAAAGCTGCCAAAGCAACCATAACTCTTTCCGTTTGCACAGGCTACACAGAATCACAGAACCATAGAATACTTGAACTGGAAGGGACCTCAAAAGGTGATCAAATCCAGTCCCTGGCCCTCAGGGCAGGACCAAGCACCACCTTTATCATCCCCGTTAGATATTTTAGAACAGGTAGGATAAATATCTCCAATACTGGAGATTCTATAAGCACTGTAAGCAATTCATTCCAGTACTTAACCACCTTGACAGTTAGGAAATTTTTCCTAATGTCCATCCTAAACCTCCCTTGCTCTAATACAAGCCCATTGCATGCATCAAAATGGAGTCATCTAAGCTTATGTTCGACCCAACGGCAAATGAAGTCTGCATGTCACATGACATCATATTTAACTGATTCCTGGGATTTGCATTTACTAATAACTCAAACAATAATACCCACTTAATTTTTTTCCTTACAAACCTGGCTCCTTCTAGTTTCCTGCAGGATTTCCATGTCACTATCCCAAGTTCTGACACGAGTGTTATGCCTACATCTTGGTGGAATTAGCACTTGCTACACTGAAACAACAGCAGCTTAATGCACAGTTCAAATGCCTTTTAAAAAGTTAATTCAACAGAAGACCACCACATCCCTAAGCAAGATGACTGATCCTGCTACCATCTTACAAGTAGTTTATTATTTGTTTCTATAGTATTCACACATTATCACAAGATGCTCCATCTGCATGCATCTCAGATAATACAAAAGTTCAGTGCCTTTGTAATACTTCATTTGGTCACCAGAATGTAAAATTCCCTAGCATTGTCTCATCCTGTAATGAAAGTCTGATACAACATATACATATTCGTTCATGAATGTATATTAAATTCAGGCCATTTAATATATATTATTCCAATGAAGGGGTGCACATCATGAATCTTTGCAAAGTTTGTCAATTTTGCCTGAATTAATGGCAGATTCTAAAGCTGTGAAATGCTGCTTACTTGTTAGATATGATTGTGGGAGGCAGCTGTTTGTGATCCCCAGCCAGGATACACTTTCTGGCCTTCAGCAGAGGTATCCAGCAGCTTGCTTCTAGTGCCTGAGCACATTCATCTATCACCACCAGATCAAAGTGATTTTCAGGAAGTAATTTCAGTGGCCCATCAGAGGAAGTACCTAATCAAAGGAGAAATCAAGAGAGAATTAACACATCTTGGAAGGAGAGAATAAGACCACAAACAAACTTATAAAACCCCTTACAAATTAATTGCTGTTAAAGGCAAGTAACAAAGATGCTGGCTCTCTGTGGAGATTCACAATTTCAAATGTGTGGTCCACATGGAAAAATAAAGGGACTTGCTATTTGCCAGTTTCTGCTTTGACATTCAGGCCCAAAGGCCTCTGGAGCACCTTAAAAACAACAACAACAACAACAGCACATAATTAAAACCACAGAACAATATGCTCCATTACCTCACCAAAGCAGAGAAAATGCACTCACTTCCCTTCTGCCCTCTGCACTAAGCAACCAAACAGGGTGGATTGATTTAAATCAAGGTGATTTAAACTACCAAAAAAAAATCATTGATCTAAATCAATTTACCCAGAAAGTGAAGACTACTGTGCTCAGAGTGCACTTAACTTTGGAGTAAGTCCCACTGAACTCACTGTTATTTCTGCTTTTTTGAGAAAACAAGTATAGGCCGGGGGTTCCCTTGAGAAAGCTGAGCTATGATGAAGTAAAATAGGGAATAGGCTTATGGGATCACCGTTACGGTCTGAGTCCATGATGTTCCAAAATAAGGGGCATGTATTACATAATATAAAATAAGAAAATGATACTCAGTGGCAACTGGCATCTCCAGAATTTTCTTCCTGCAGTTTCTGTATTGTATATTTGGGTGATAGATTCGAAACCTAATTAACTAATAAAACAAGCCATAAGGATTAGCTAAGCTAAATCTTTTTTCTTTTTCCTGGCAACATCCAAAACAGCAAACAGCCTGGGGAATTTACTTGTCAAATCACACTTATACTAAAAAGCATCGAGAGAGCCTTGAAGAATGATGCATTGCAAAGGCTATTATTTATATTACTAAACAGGTGAGCCACTCAGCCGCATCCACATTTTCATCCACACCATTTTCCCCCAATAAGCATCTCAGCCCTGCATCATCTTCTTGCACTGCTTACGTTTGTCATGTTTTCCTTTTTTACCCAGGAGATTAATTTCTTCAAAATATTCCCAGGTACGGTCTCTCTTACATCCAGAAGCCACCACAGTTTTTATGTGGCAAAAATGTTGGGGAATAAAGGACGCTGTGCGTGTGTGCGTTGAACAACATTTTCCCTTTTTCTTTCTGTCCACACCGCTGTTCCTTTCTATGCTGCCTCCACCCTTTCCTATATATTCTCCTTAGCTACATCTACATTGCCCCCCCCTTTCACAAGAGGCATGCAAATGTGGCTAATTGGAAATGCCAATAAGGCATGGATTTAAACACCTCATGCCTCATCTGCATACTCCCACGAGGTCTCACTTTAGAAGAGCTGTTTTCAAAAGCCAAAACAGCCATGTAAGATGGGTTTAATTCGAAAGGAAACCCTGCTTTTGAAAGCACCTTTCTTTCTAAAAAAAATTAGGACCAGGTCTTAATAAACTTTGTTGCTGTGGTTGGCCAAGGTCCACCACCACATAAGCACGGATCAAAAATAATCCTATCCAGCCTGTGTCTTTCTTTGTACATGTTAATTTTCAGTCTGCTGAGAAACAAAATCTGAAAGTCAAGAACTTTCAAAAAAGCAAGAGCTGGTAGGTAGGCTGCACAGACTAAAACCATTAATTAATTTTTATGAGCCTATAAGTGAATACATAGAATATTTGGAATGAGATTTAATTGTAACTGTTATTTTTAAATGTGAAATTTAATATTTTATTGATTTTTTTAAAAAAATGATTTAAATTAAAAAATGCAATTTTCTTTCTTTTTTTTCCCCCCCCAAATCCTTGATTTTTATCCAGCCTGCAGTCAAAACTAGAAAGAAATTCGAGTTGAGATTTCTCTTTAATGATGTATTATCGGAAAGTATTTCTAACCTCAAACCAGCCAGGCTTTGTCTAATCTACCTGTCTTCTCAAGAATACATTGTGGCATGATTAGGAAAACCAGTTCTACCAAAAATGCTGCAGAAACACTACTCAGAAAATTCGTTGATAAGTTTATTTCGGGCAGAGACTCTCTTTTCATTAAGTGTGAAGTGCCTTGCACAATGGGGCCTCAACCCTGAAATCGGGGTCTCTAGACTCATATGCAATCCACATCAAATTGACACTTCTATTGCTTAGTATCGGAGGGGTAGCCGTGTTAGTCTGGACCTGTAACAGCAATGAAGGGTCCTGTGGCACCTTATAGACTAACAGAAAAGCTTTGAGCATGAGCTTTCGTGAGCACAGACTCACTGCATCAGATGCTGGTCTTGGAAATCTGCAGGGCCAGGTATAAATAAGCCAGAGCAAGGGTGGGGATAACAAGGTTAGCTCAGTCAGCAAGGGTGAGGCTTACTACCAGCAGTTGATCTGGAGGTGTGAACACCAAGGGAGGGAAAGCTGCTTTTGTATTTAGCCAGCCATTCACAGTCTTTGTTTAAGCCTGAGCTGAGGGCGTCAAATTTGCAGATGAATTGTAGCTCAGAAATTTCTCTTTGGAGTCTGGTCCTGGAATTTCTTTGCTGTAGGATAGCTACTTTTAAGTCTGCTACTGTGTGGCCTGGGAGATTGAAGTGCTCTCCTACAGGTTTTTGCATATTGCCATTTCTGATATCTGATTTATGTGCGTTTATTCTTTTATGTAGAGACTGTCCAGTTTGTCCAATGTATATAGCAGAGGGGCATTGCTGGGACATGATGGCATAAATTATATTGGTAGATGTGCAGCTGAATGAACCCACGATGGTGTGGCTGATCTGGTTAGGTCCTGTAATGGTGGTGTTGGTGTAGATATGTGGGCAGAGCTGGCAACGAGGTTTGTTGCATGGATGGGTCCCTGAGTTAGAGTGACTGTGGTGTGGTGTATAGTTGCTGGTTAGGATTTGCTTCAGGTTGGCAGGTTGTCTGTGGGCAAGAACTGGTCTGTGAATTTGGGAGAGCCCTAAGCATGAGTTTATACAGATCCACATGAAACCGTGGAAACTTACTCATAATATCATCCCAGGCCTTGTTGCTGTTGGTCCTTGCACCGACTGGATTAAAGCTAGTTTGGACACATCTACAACACAATCACGTCTCCAAATACCTTAATAATTCTAACAGCAAAACAGATGACCAGACAGCAGTATTGCGTGCATTGCTTTTACTATTACAGATTTTCTGTAAGAGTCACTCTGAACTATATGGAGCCTTTGATGAGGCTATGAATCGGTGTTGAATAACCTTAGCTGTAATCATAGCTAATTTGATCAAACATTTCTAAAGGCAAAAGAGGAAACAGCAAGTCTAACCTGTATTTGTTGCGAGAACAACATTAGCCTGGGTAAGTATTTCAATCATAGCAGCTTCTTCTCGTTCTTTCAACTCCTTTCTCAGCGCCTTAATCTCATTTCGGAAATGGCTTCGCTCCCCCTTGTCCTGGGTCTTTTTGGTTTTTGTCTGCACAATGGAAATCAAAAAGAAGAGGAAGAAGACAGACTTTAGTCAAATAACTACCAGAGGAAATTGCTAGTGGCCCATTTAAAAATCAAAGTAGCAGAATCTTTGGTATGAATGCAATTTACTGAATTTCACTCAATGGCTATTCATTAAATAAATAGGCTTTATGACTCCAATCCTAAAACCTTTATCCATGATTACATGACTAAGCCTTGAAGAATAGGCTCTAAAACCGTTAGACATGATCCAGAGCCTAACCTTGACTGGTCCTAAATAATCTTGGTTACTCATTTCTGCAGCCATTATTCATTTCCCAGCACAAGGAGCCAGGGGAGGAACTAAGAGATTATCAGACTAACACTGTTCTCTGCTCTACTCCAGGGATGGGGCATGAGCTTGCCTCTTACTCAGGACAGATGGGAAAACGCCAATACCCTTCACACAGGAAGGCTAAGTGAGTTGTTTGCACTCATCTAGCCTAAGCAGCAGCATCTTTGCACTTTCTAACAAACACCTTTAAACATTTGTCAATGATTTCAAACATATTTTTAATAGAGACGGTTATTTCTTTAGTTATACCTGTTTAAAAAATAAACCAGAGATGCTTATCTTTGGTGATTGTGATATGCTGGCAAAGCCACCTATCATTGTAATTCATCTTGGAAGGGCACCAGCCTCTCATAGCAATGATGCCCTCCCAAATGGAAAACAACTTTGGAATTGTTTTGTCTCTTTGGTGGTTAAAACTTATTAGAAACCTGGAAAGGCTACAAAAACTCCATCCACCAAAACTGCTCTAGTAAGTTGTTTGCTGTGGAATTGCTGTGGCTAAAAAGGAAGCTGGCTTTGACTACAGATACTATGCTGACTGGTGCTGTAGATGGCTAAGATAGTTAGATATCAATTAAGTTTCTTGCAGAAGAGCATAAAGCAGAAGGAAAATGGGAAATGGGAAAATAAATGACCTTGTTAGATCTATGTATACAGTTTGTTCTGCAAAGGGATCCTGTAAGACTAAAACTACCTGTAAAAGGAATAAGTGGCGTAACTGTAGACTGAAATCTGCTGCTGCAATTAGGCTGTGGGGAGCAGATTGGATTGGGGAAACAAGCTGGTGTCACAGGGCCACGGCAACAGAGTTAAGTGTGATAGAAGGGCCTCAAGAAACCCTTTAGAGCACCCAGCACTCAGTAATAGCATTCTCTTTGCTGCTCTTTGTCTTTGAGCTCCTGCACATTATTACAAAATAAATGTTATTTATTGCAGAGACACCAATCAAGATCAGGACCCCTTTGTGCCAGACATGGCATAAACAGAGGTACAAACAGTCCTCCCTGACAAGCCTTCAGTCTAAACAGACAAGGCAGAGAAAGGGACAGAAAATACAGAGTTCTGATTTGCAAATGGCACGTTTGGTCAACAGTCTTCTTCAAAAGGATAGGGGTTAGCTAAATGAAGAGACAAAGGTTGAAGGGCACAAGACAAGGGAGAGAAGAGTTAAGGCTGCAAGTAAAAAGGATAAGAAGGGCACATGGAGTTAAGTAAGCTGTGGTGAAAAGCAGGGGTGAAAGTAACAAATATCTTACAGGTGTTATTCTATTGCAACCCCTCAACCTACTTTCTGACCCTTTTACCCCTGGGGGTGCAGAGTTGTGACAGGACAATACCTCTAAGAAATTTAAGTGTAGGATGGAGTGAGGGAGGAAGGGGGCAGCCCAGGGCAGGATATTCGGATGGGAGGAGTGCAGGAGTCAGGGAAGTGGAGTGGGGATGGGGCTCAGGGCAAGGGAAGTGGGTGTGTGTGGCAGGGGAGCTCAGGCTGCCCAACTCCTGGAGCCGCAGTGGGATCATGCTGCCCAGTCACCTGAACACCAGGGCTGGAGTCTTGTTCCGCTATGGCCACACCATCCAGGGTGCCAGCAGCACCTGGAACCCTGTCCTCAGCCAGCCTGTCTCTTACTGGTATGCGTTCAGGAGCGCATTGGCTTATTTTTGCGTTTGGGGAAAAGCCTGTGAGGCAGATATGAAGAAAGCATGTGGAATATCACTGATACAGCCTCAGTACGGTATCGAGTCTATCTTCAACAAACATCCTTGTTTGGCCACGCTCAGTATTTTCCCTTCAGATGTCCTCTCAAGAGGCCAAGACAGCTGACTGTGACACATGGGAAGAGGCAAGACAGCTACCTCAGCTTCCACATCAACTCCAAAGCAGAGCAACGTGAACACTGCCCAATATCAGCTGTTCTTGGCACAATGACTCAATCTGTGGCGTGGGGTGCATGGAGGAAGATGATGACATAAATTTGGAGCATCATTCCTCAGTGAGAGAAACTCCGGGGAAATCATACAGATGGTTTCATTGCCATGGGATCCAGTTAGTGGGCCTTAAAAGATCTCCTTGCCAATTCTGCATTTCAAGCATGAAACATACACACAGTGCTTAATTTGTGCCAGGGCTGAGCCCAGGCAACACGAGGTTTGGCAGCTCATAGCCCCAGCACCTCTGATCTTGCCACATCAGTTAGGAAAGTAAAAGCATTGCCTGAGGCCTGGAATCTCTTTCATTACCAATAAAGCACTGCATATACCCTTTAAATTCCTCCCATCAGCAGCCATTATGGAACACAGTTCATCAACCACAGCCATTCTTACAAGAGGAAGCAGAAAGGGAAACCCTAGTATCCATTTCCTTCCTCATTTTCATTCTGCTATATGGAATCAAGGGAGTCAAGGGGCTTGCCAGTCAAAATTTCCCATTTCCTCAGTGTATCCCCAAGGAAACAAAATTGAGGGAAAAATTTACCTGCAAATTGGGAAGATGTGAAATGATTTAAAATACAGTCAAAACCTACAGCTTACAGGATGTGAAAACAACCTACGTCTCTGTTAAATTAGACGCTGAGGGAAACACTGTAGCTACAGAACACCCATTCATTTTACAGGACAGACCCCCCCCATCTGTCTATCCATGGAGCAATGTCCTTTCCTGCCCCCAAGTCAGCCTGCGGGAGAGAAAGAGCTCCCCTGAGACCTGCTAGGTTCTTTTCTAGCTCTCACGGGCTTCTACGGCAAATAATGCTCAACAGCAGCAAAAGAAATGAAAGATGATGAGTAGCCTCAATTGAAAAACTTAAGTAAGCTACTGCCGGAGCAATGGCTGCAGATGAATGATTATGAATCCAGAAGCCACAGTCAATCTATACCATCTACATCGTAAAAATGTCTTGCCTTGTTTCCAGCCTCACAAAAAAAGTCTGAAGAGTCTTCTGCTGCAGAGTGAAACCTTCCAGCTTTGCTGGCAAAAGCCAGTATTTTGATTGCTGAGGGAGAGGAGGGAGAGCTGATAAGTGTTAATAAGCCATAACTGGAACCTCAACAACATAGCAGATTTAGGCAGACATGGCACAATATATGTTGTGCTGGGATATGAGGTTACTTCACACATTTTGCTGTTTGAGAAGGGAATAGCATCCAGCACCTGGTGTTACTGATGCTGTAAAGCCACCCTGTGCTATGTCATTGTCGGGGGAAAACATTAATCAGCATTGAAATGGTTTATGCTCTTAAAACATTAGGCTCTAATGAGGGCATTCAGAATTCTTCACCTCCTTTCTATCCATGGTCTTTCTGCTGAGTCTGTTAACATGTCTGTTGACTGTGCTAATGTGGACACGTGTCCAGTAAGAACTGTACTCAAACCACCTAGGCCTGTCAGAGAAACCATAAATAACCAGCACTGCTGGCACTTCACACACAGAAACTGCATAGTAGCAATTTGCCTTGAGATCTTCTAGTCTCGGATTGCATTTGAACCACCAACCTAGATATGAACAATTAAATATATCATTAACCACCCTCTGGACTACTCATACCCTTAATTATGTCTTCTCTCTTTTCAAAATTATCCCAGTGATAACATGGCACAGTTTTGAGAATTGCTGTAGCCTTCAGAAACACACAGCATGCAACCAAATAGACCAAACTGGTGGCATGCCAAGACACAACTGCTAACAATTTGCAGAAGGGAGGGGTTAGCTAGCCATTGTATGAGCACCTGCTTTGATGTGTTTCACTTTTAGCCAGTCAAAGAGCTCATCAAAATAAAGATACTCAATAGTCAGATCATCTTGGTCCATGACCTGCAGCCACAGGAGAATCCCATCCACTGAATCCCTTAGCCTGCAGGCTTAGCTGCAACATGGTGAGAAGGGGGAAAGTATGCTGCACAGGTTCCCTGGAGTCAGTATGCTGATAAGAGTGAATAAGGCATAACTGGAGCCTCAAAAATGGCCAAGGAGGAGGACATTGTGGCACTGAGTGGAAAGTAGGCAGAAGCAGGGAAATCTGGAAAGGCTCCCTACCCACCAAAAACTAACAAGAATATTTCTCATACAGAGCTTAGCTCTCATACCACTTTGCCCAGAAACAGGTTTAGTTGGCACCACTTTCCAAACACGGAAACACACTCAGGCTATGTCTACACTGCACTTTCATCATTTAAACTACTGTCGCTCCAGAGTGTGAAAAAAAAACATACCCCAAACAGTGCTGGTGTGGACAGTGCTTTGGCGGTGGGAGATGCTCTTTGGGTGAGGAAGCTACTGCACCTCATTGGTGGGGTGAGCTTTTCTGTTGGGAGAGCTGTCTTCTGGAGAGAGAGCAGCTACATATCTTATCTTACCAGCACAGCTGTAGTGGCATAGCCATGGCACTGTAAGATGTGCAGAGTAGACATGCCTAGTGTCACATAGGACAGTCAAGAATAGAAACCGGGCCTCTGAGACCTCTACCTTGTCCCCTCAACCCCACTGCCTCCTTATGCCCCCAGGAGGGAAGGAATCCAGCTCTACTCATGGATACAGAGTCACATGAGAAATCTAAGGAACACTATGAAAAAGGCTCTTGTCAGGTCTCAGTATGTGAAAGATGGAAAAGGATTTACTAACACGGAGTGTTTTTTTGGCATGCAAAGCTTAGCAGTCATAAGGGACAGCCTTATGAAAGGGCAGCTAAAGATTGTTTTTCTTTTAGACTTGTAGTAAACAGATTATACAGAGTTTTCAACAGTGCTTCACTTTTAACCTTTCACTGTCTTGAGATGATCTGCAGCTGGACTATAGAACCCTCCAGACACTATGAATCTTATACACACTACTTGAATGACACTCAGCATAGCTCCAGCAGGTCTCACTTTTATGGAAGAAGGACATATAGCTGAAATGAAAGATGAGAGGAAGCAAAGCGATGACCCCAGACAGGATGGACATAACTCAATGAGAGAGAAAAACAATAATTAAAAATATGGAAATGGCAGAATAGTTTAATGACCTTTTCTGTTTCAGTTTTCGCCACAAGGTTACTAGCGATTGCATGTCAAACATACTGACTGACAGGGAAAATGAGGTAGGATCAGAAGCTAAAATAGCAAAAGAAAAACTTAAAAATTATTTCAACAAGTTGCATGTCTTCAGATCACCAGGGTCTCAGCAAATACATGCTAGAATATGGAAGGACCTTACTTCATTAGCAATTATCTTTGAAAAGTCATGGAAGATACGATAGATAACAGAGAACTGAAAAAGGGCAGTTATAGTGTCAATCTATTTAAAAAAAAAAAAAAGGGAGAGAGAAAAATAAGGAGCATTTGGGGAATTATAGACCAGTCATCTTAACTGCTATACCTAGATAGTTAATGGAGCAAATAATGAAGCAATTTGCAAACACCTATAAGGTGGTAAGTAACAGTCAGCATGGATTTGTCAAGAACAAATCATGTCAAAACAACTTTACAGCTTTTTTGACAAGGTAACAATCCTTGTGTTGGGAGAAAGTGGTAGCAGTAGTATATCTTGATTTTATCAGCGTAGTAGTAGCCGTGGTAGTCTGTATCTTCAAAAACAACAAGAAGTCCTGTGGCACCTTACAGACTAACAGAAATTTTGGAGCATAAGCTTTCGTGGGCAAAGACCCGCTTCATCAGATGCATCTGACAAAGTTAAGATGACTGGTCTACAATTCCCCAGATGCATCTGACGAAGCGGGTCTTTGCCCACGAAAGCTTATGCTCCAAAATTTCTGTTAGTCTGTAAGGTGCCACAGGACTTCTTGTTGTTTTTATCTTGATTTTAGTAAGGCTTTTGATGCTGGCCTGCATGACATTCTCAATCTAGGGAACTACAATCTAGGGGGAGCTACTAAAAGGTGAATGGTGACTGGTGGGAAAAATCATTCTCAGAGAATAATCAGTGGTTCACAGTGAAGCTGGAATGGCATATCAAAGAGGGTCATTTCTGAGTCCAGCTCTGTTCAATTTCTTCACAAATAACTTAGAAAATGGCATAGCTTACATTTATAAAATTTGCAGATGATACCATGCTGGGATGGGTTGTAAGTGCTTTGAGAACAGGATTAAAATTCAAATTGATTTGGGCAAACTGCAAAAATGATCTGGAATAAATACAAAAATTCAATAAGGACAAATGCAAAGTATTCCACCATGGAAAGAACAATCAATTGCATGCATACAAAATGGGAAATCACTGCTTAGAAGGAGTAGTAGAGAAAGGGATCTGGGATCATAGTAAATTACAAGCTAAATATGACTCAACAGTGTAACACTGTTGTAAAAAAAGCAAACATCATTCTGGGATATGTTTGTGCAGATGTGTTGTAAGCAAGATACAAGAAAAAAATTTTCTGCTCTACTTTGTGCTGATTAGGCCTCTGCTGGAGTAGTGTGCCCAGTTTGGAGTGCTCCATTTCTGGAAAGCTGTAGATAAACTGGAAAAAATCCAGACAACAACAACAAAAATTATTAAAGGTCTAGAAAACATGACCTTTGAGGGAAGACTGAAAAAATTAGGGTTGTTTAGTCCAGAGAAGATTGAGAGGACACACGAGAAGAGTTTTCAAGTATATAAAACGTTGTTAAAAGGTGGAGGGAAAAACTGTTCTTCTCATCACATGAGGTTAACACAAGAAGCAATGGTCTTACATTGTAGCAAGAGCAATTTAGGTTGGACATTAGAAAAACTTCCTCTGAGGGTGGCTAAACACTGGAATAAACTGCCTAGGAATATTGTGGAATTACCTTCTTCCAAGATTTAAGAGCAAGTTAGACAAACAGATAAGAACAACTGTAGTGGGTCAGAACAAAGATTAATCCAGCCCGGTATCTTGTCTACTGACAGTGATGAGTGCCAGGTGCTCCAGAGAGACTGAACAGAACAGGTCATCACCTAGTGATCCATTCCCTATTGCTCATTCCCAGCTGCTGACACTTGTCAGGGTGGTCTAAATAACACTTAGCCCTGCCAGGAGTGAAGAGGAGGAACTAGATGACCTCTTCCTTGCCTAGGATTTTATCATTATTCAAATATCATTTTAAGATTCCTGCATTAAAATTATTTGTAATAAATGTTGGCTTGGTTCCCTGTATTTAATTTCAACAAAATGTGGGGTCTGATACTAAGTTATAGGTTATAGCTGCCATGGTGAGTGCACTGAAAGTAGACAGAAGCTGTAAGAATGACAGTTTGGTGCATATTAACATCAACTGTCAGCATTGTCTGCAACATAAATATTCTTGACAGAGTAAGCTTGTTGACAGTGGGAATGGGATACATACGAATGCCTGGTCAATATCCTTCCTGATATCTGCCACTATTTGGGCACTATCGCCACGTGCCAAGACCGCATCCAAGGAATGATGTTGGATGGATTCCAGCAGACGAGCGGGGTGACCAAGACGCAATATCTTTTCTTTATAGTCAGCCAGCCTTTCCACCAGATTATCCACTGCAATATTCGAGGGAGCACAACACAGGACCTTGGAGACAAAACAAAGTGCTAATTAACTTCCAACACTGAACTGCAAAAGATTGCAAAGCTTACTTGAAGAGCATTTAAAGTAACAATATTCTCACTAGTGCTGACAGGAGGGAAGAGGAGATTGGTGAATGCAGCTAAGAGGAAAGGCAACAATTTAAATCTCTGTAGCTTCAAAATACGGCTGGAAATATGCATGCACAACACAAAAGAGCACAAGATTTTAAATAGTTATCTACAGTCCCCATCTCAAGGACTTAACTTAGTTCTTGTGTACACTTGGTATTTGCCTCAGTTCCTGTCATGCACAATAGTACAGGCAGGTGAAGATGCTACTGACAAGAATTGGGGCGAATCCCTGGTGTTGACAAGGCCCTCCATTGTGAAATGCAGCCACATTAAGGCTCAAACACTCACAGATGACAACGTGTAAATGCACATACTATAGCTACAGCACTAGCAATAGAATTATGGATTCATTGGCTCAAGCAGATAGAGCTTTTTCCCATCAGGTGTCAGAGCTGGGTGCTTGGAAGATGACTAGTGCCTGCTCAATTTGCTGAATAGCAACAGAGAGGTAGCCGTGTTAGTTTGTACCCTAACAAAACAAAAAAGCAGTCACGTAGCACTTTAAAGACTCATAAAATAATATATTAGGTGATGAGCTATCATGGGGCAGACCCACTTCTCCAGATCTGAAGAAGTGGGTCTGTCTCACAAAAGTGCTTTAAAGTGCTGCATGACTGCTTTTTTTGTTTTGCTCAATTTGCTATCACTCCTTTCTTCTCCCTACCCCCACAAAATGCCATGCAAGTAACTTCACATTCCCAAGAGAACACTGGAGTTGGACAGGAGCCAGCATCCTGGCCCCTGGAATGTGTATTTTTGCCAAAAATCACCATTTCATAAAGATTCTAATCTAGTATGTTTGACAAAAGCTACAGCTGTATATATTTAGTGAGCAAATATGGAAAACCACCCCCATTTCACACAGCTCACAAACATGACATTTCACCAGCTGGAGGAAGAAGGTTGTCTTATGGTTAGTTTCTGAACTGGGAATCAAAAGAAGTTGGGTCAGTTCCCACTTCTACCAGCAGTTCCCTGTGTGATTGTTGGGGGAATCTCTAAATCTCTCTGTGCCTCACCTCTCTATGTGCAGGACAAGGAAAACAGGACTTCTCCACTTCATATGGGTGGGCAATAATAAACCATTCATCTTTCTGGGGTAGTCACACTACACTTAATTAAAAATTGTTTGGGAATAGTCATGTTAGTCTTATTGGAGCATAACCTTTCATGGGCAAAGACCCACTTTGTCAGATGCATATAGTCACCAGTGCATCTGATGAAGTGGGTCTTTGCCCATGAAAACTTGTGCTCCAATAAATCTGTTAGTCTATAAGGTACCACAGGACTTCTCGTTTTTGTGGATACAGGCTAACATGGCTACCTCTCTGATACATGTTAGTCTGTAGCTTCATGAACAACACAGAGTCCTGTAGCACCTTAGAAACTAACAAATTAATTGGGCCATGAGCTTTCATGGGTAACACCCAAAGTCTTAACCACAAACGCTCACGTCCTAATTAATTTGTTAGTCTGTAAGATGCTACAGGACTCTGTTAGACTGAATGGAGTAATTGAGGCACAGATTTTCTTTGACTATGTGCACACAGAGCACTTAGCATAACAGGGCCTCAGACTGAGAAGAGTACCCAGGGTTCCCAACTAAGATAAAGAATACAAATCTGGGCATTGCTTATGTGCCCGTCATTAAAGTGACTCAGCAGCTTAAGCCACTGCTTCCAACAGTACCTGGCAGGTGGAGTAAAATGTGTCAGGTGCTGCCTGACGCAGCAGAGATGTCACTCAAAGGCACAGGTGCATCGACGCTGGAACTAGGGACGCATCTCTTGGCTTCAAGTGGTTTTCATCATATGCAAGGTTTACAGTCTGGTTCAATGGCCCTCAGCATCCTCACTATACAAATTCTTCCAGGGCTCCTGCACTGGCACATGCACTCACACACTTTTTTCTTTTTAACATCCACTCCTTCAACTAACGCCACTGTGTGTGAGTTAACACAGAAGCTGCAGCGGAATGGAGCAGGGATGGGCACTGATGAAGAACTCCACAGATGAATGTTCTGCATTATTTAGCAAAATAGGTATATCCCTAGCAAAGCTGAAATCTGACACTCACTTTCAGTCCTTGCTGCACAGCTTGAAGTATTATCTCGACCACAGTGGTGGTTTTGCCGGTGCCAGGTGGTCCATGGATGATGGCAAGTTCTTTCTGTGCCAGCGAGAAGGAAACTGCCTCCTTCTGAGAAACATCCAGCAATTCATTGTAGAATTTTAAAGGCTCTGTGAAAGTAGCAAGAGGATCAGTCAGATGTCAGTTACACACTGGGCACATACAAAAGAGTGACTGAACAAGTATAAATAAAAGATATTCTTGGTAAATGGTATGAATCAGTCTGACAATGAGAATAACGTTTCTAGCAAGCAAGGCAATCTGCTTCACACCCTAGGGACCAACACTTGAAGTCTGAATTTCTTTCAGGAATGATAGGTTATATGCATTGTCCTGATTATCCTCTCTTTGTTATCCCGGACATGCTTCAGAAAGTGTATGCATTAGTTTTCGAGATAGCCTGTTATCAAAACTTTGTGGCATCGGATAGCATTTAAAGGAGCAGTCTACTTCAGGGAAAACCAAAAAGGTTTTTTCTGTGGTTTTTAAAGGGAACAGAAATGTTTTGATAACATTAAAAATTCAGTGAGAGAAAACTGAGGTTTTGATTTTAATTTAATCATTCTCCTGCTGGTTATGAATCCACACACAAGAGCACTGTACTAACACAGGAAAAGAAGAAAACTTCCACTGTCTGGACACAAAAGTAAAGCAGATCGGTCTAGTTTCACTGCACAACACCAAGCAAACAGCATAAATGACCAAAAAGGAAAATTAGATTTTTGAATCTCTTTTAGTTCTAGTTATCTAAGATGTTGCTAGCAACACAGGAAGAGAAACCTCTGACTTTCTTCTTGACAGTGCTTTTATTTTCAAAATATGGGATTCTTCTTTATTTCTACAGGTAGTTTATTTCTCTTCATACCGCTCAGATTATTCCGAGTTTAAGTCAAATTTATTCTCATCACACATAATCCTGCTGCTAATCAATCTGGTATTTACTGCAAGTTAATTACAGCAGAAGGGATAACTCATGAGACTGAAGTTTACAGGAAGTAAAAGATGGGTGAAAACACATCAGGTAGGTTCCCTATGCCAGCTTTTGCCTGGTGACATTCATTAATTTCACCTCGTGCCTGATCCAAAGCTCAGTGAACTCAGTGGGAGACTCCATCGAAAGTGACCTTCCATAGTCACTGAGCTTTAGATCAGACCTGTCCTTTTGGCAGATTGAATGATCTTTTTCCTGCTGGTACACAACTTGTTCCTGCCTAGGAGCGCACCTTTACATCTCCCAAGTACAAGTTAATGACATGGGGCTCAAAAGGCCTCAAGAGGTAGGAAATAAAATGCTTTCTTTTCCTTGTGCCTTACTCCACTTTTTTGACTTTACAATAACTATCCACAGAATGTCAGATCTCTCTGGGACAGGGAAAAACAGCTCCCAAATGAGAGGCATTTCCCACAAAGAGGAACAGCTGGTAAGTAGGAGTCATTGCTTTTTTTTTAAAAAAGCTTGGCAAATGGGAATGGGGGTTTTAAAGGGCACGCTGGCAAAAGGTGCTCTATGGAGCAGGCACATCAAAATGATTAACAGTGCCAGCTTCTTCCCCTCCCTCTTGCCCATCAGTGTGCTGACGGAGGGGGCCATTGTTCAAATTGGAAAGGCGGTTCAGTCCTCAGGCCCATTCAGTCCTCAGCCTCTCTCAAAGACCCCTAAAAAGAAATGAACTTTGATGATATTTTCTGTGCTTTCAGACCACCACTTCATTGCACGGAGTCCACCACGCAGCCATCAGTCATTGGTAATGAGGTGGAGGAACAGCACACTAAGCTAGGACAAAAGGGGCTTTCATGGCTTGCAGTCTGGGACACTACATTGCACCTTCCAGAAGTGTCAAGACTAGCGAGAGGGTTGGACAGAAGATCTGGAAGGGCCATGGAGAGACACTGGAGGAAGCAGAAATAGGAGCACTGTTGCAGTTCTGGAAGGAAGTTGTTCCCTAAGGCCAGAGAACTACAAGCCGCCCAGAAGACAGAAGGGAGGATCAGTAGTGGACCTACTCTGACTCGCAGTAAGTTCAAGCTATGGACTGCTTGCCCATCTGGGCCGTGTCTACACGAGCCCCAAACTTCGAAATGGCCACTTCAAAGTTTACTAATAAAGCGCTGAAATGCATATTGAACGCTCCATTAGCATGCGGGCGGCCGTGGCACTTCGAAATTGACGCGCCTCGCCGCCGCGTGTCTCTTCCCGACGGGGCTCCTTTTCGAAAGGACCCCGCCTACTTCGAAGTCCCCTTATTGCCATCAGCTCATGGGAATAAGGGGACTTCGAAGTAGGCGGGGTCCTTTCGAAAAGGAGCCCTGTCGGGACGAGACACGCGGCGGCGAGGCGCGTCAATTTCGAAGTGCCGCGGCCGCCCGCATGCTAATGAAGCATTCAATATGCATTTCAGCGCTTCATTAGTCAACTTCGAAATGGCCATTTGCGTGGCCATTTCGAAGTTTGGGGCTTGTGTAGACATAGCCCTGGTGAGTGGAAGAAGAGCCTGTGGAGCAGGTTTCCCTTGCAAGTGGAGTTTGGAAATCTCTCCAGGTCTCTGAGGCTACAGCCAGTCTAGGAAATTGAATGGACAGGGTGATGTGTTTTGTCCCTCTAGAAAAGCCCCCAGTTCATTCCCAGATCAGGCCTGGACTTCTTGTTGATTCTTTAGATTGTTAGTTCATTAAAGAGACTTGTTCACCCTTAGTCCCACTTGGAGAAAAGATCTTTCTTTTCTGGCTCCTGCCATGGCCAGCTGGCCCTCTCTTGACACACCACTTGCCTACACTGAGTAAGGCTATGTCTACACAGCAGAACTATTTCAGGATACTAGAAGCATGACAAAATAGCTACTCCATATCTTTAACATGTGCCTATCATTTTGAATGAAAAGGTGCGCTATTTTGGCATCCTTGTGCTCCTTGTTGCAGGAGGAGTAAGGAATCCCATGAAATAGCACATTATCTCAACATCTGGCGCTGTTTAGGCAGTGCCAAATGCTGAAATTGCCTACTTTGAGTCACACTTGAAATAAGCTACACAATTTAACCGATTGTACAGACGTAACCTAAGTGACTGCTTTCCAGCTCCTGCTGCAGCTTCTTTGTCTTATTTGTCTTCCCCACCCACCATTTAGGCTCAGAACGTCAGCCATGAAATGCACAGAGCAGAGCTGATCTGGCTTCAGTCTGCTAGCAGACTGTCACACTTAAGGGCTGCTCAGACATTTTTCATTTTAATTAAGGATTTTCAGATACATTGATTACCCTACCATCAGGCCTGGCAGCATACTTAGGCCCTGAGACACAAAGGCCTATAAGGGAAATGAAAACATACATCTCAGTCCTTTCTTCCAATCAGTGCTCTTCTAGCAAATTTTAATCCTAAAAAATGGGAGCCTGTTCACACACCCAGCACCCCTGGGCATTAGTTACACAGATGAAAAGCAGGAATCTTAACACTCTTGCAGTCCTGGTTTGAGATAAGCCAAAGCCCTTTTCAGTGGTAGAGCAATGAGGGTGGAAGCAGTTTGTCAGGAGTTCCAGGAGAGCATATGACATGAGACTTTATCACTGCAGCGTGTGATTATTCAGATCTCTCTGAATTCTAAGGTCTAGGCTGCAAACCCCTTGTGGTGATGAGATCACACCCCTTTAGTCAGTGGAAACCCTCCCATAACTGCTCACCAATGTAAGGAATTCAATTTTCAATGGCTGGACATCACTCTAACCTGAGATATTCATTGGGACTATGTCGACACAGCAGAGCTATTTCGGGATACCTCGGTATCCCAAAATAGCTACACCCCACCTTTGAAACGTGCCCGTTATTTTGAAACGGTTTTTGCAATAACAAGTGCACTATTTCAGCACCCCTGTACTCCTCATTGCAGGAGGAGTAAGGGATCCTTTGAAATCGCAAATTATTTTGACATTTACCCTATTTCCAAATAAGATATACAATTTGTGTAGTGCAAATTGCGTATCTTATTTTGAGTTTAGGGTGCCATGCAGACGTAGCCTAAGATACGCTCATAGCTGTAGTAACGTTGACGAGACCCACACTTGTGCTGATGTAGGAACCAATCCTACCTGGCATCTCCCTAACAACATGACAACATCTACATGACTTTAAAAAGGGGTTATGGGAGGCCTAATCTGTAACAAGAGACTCTCCTCTCTATTCCCGACTAGTATTTAGACAGGCCATGTCACCACTGGACACATAAGCTGCGTCTACACGTGCACGCTACTTCGAAGTAGCGGCACCAACTTCGAAATAGCGCCCGTCGCGTCTACACGCGTCGGGTGCTATTTCGAAGTTAACTTCGACGTTAGGCGGCGAGACGTCGAAGTCGCTAACCTCATGAGGAGATAGGAATAGCGCCCTACTTCGACGTTCAACGTCGAAGTAGGGACCGTGTAGACGATCCGCGTCCCGCAACGTCGAAATTGCTGGGTCCTCCATGGCGGCCATCAGCTGGGGGGTTGAGAGATACTCTCTCTCCAGCCCCTGTGGGGCTCTATGGTCACCGTGGGCAGCAGCCCTTAGCCCAGGGCTTCTGGCTGCTTCTGTGGCAGCTGGGGATCTATGCTGCAGGCACAGGGTCTGCAACCAGTTGTCAGCTCTGTGTATCTTGTGTTGTTTAGTGCAACTGTGTCTGGGAGGGGCCCTTTAAGGGAGCGGCTGGCTGTTGAGTCCGCCCTGTGACCCTGTCTGCAGCTGTGCCTGGCATCCCTATTTCGATGTGTGCTACTTTGACGTGTAGACGTTCCCTCGCTGCGCCTATTTCGATGTTGGGCTGAGCAACGTCGAAGTTGAACATCGACGTTGCCAGCCCTGGAGGACGTGTAGACGTTATTCATCGAAATAGACTATTTCGATGTCGCAACATCGAAATAAGCTATTTCGATGTTGGCTGCACGTGTAGACGTAGCCATACAGCAATGGGAGAGTTCTTGCATAGGGCAGCAGTTTCCTACTCCAAAGTGGGCTTTATTTCCTCTCCATTCCTCCCTGGTGCTGTCACAGCCATTACAGACTAGCAGTGCAGTGACCATGTAAATACAGCAGGATGCATTAGCAAGAGAGACATGGCATATTTGAGGTTCATCAGGTGGATGACTGCAAGGACAGGCTGGTTTAAATGGAGAATACCTCATGAGAGCATTAAAAAAAATCTTCAGTAAATCTTCAAAGATTCTGTAATACATCTGCTGATGGGTCAGTTTCTGCTCTTAATCACCAATTCCCTTTTAAATATGTTTTAAAACCATGTACTCTAAGCAACTTCCATGCTTGAGATAGCCCAAAGTTCTTCCCAAAGCAGTGAGTTGAATGTGGGTAGCAAAACAACTGAACAAGTAAACGCAGCAGCCATTCTGTCCTCGACAGTGGCTCATATTCAGACCAGGCAGCAAAACATTCTTTTGTGACTTGATTTTGAGGGAGCCAGGAGCAGAATTCTGAATTACCCCCTACTTTTCTGAAGCTCCCCCAGACAGCTTCAAGAAAAAAAGCAACAGATTCTGCTACTCTCTGCTGTGTAGCTGCATAGACCTCTATCATGGAATTATTTACAAAAGAAGTTTGAGCCATCCAAGGACATGAACCCCAGCCGCAAACTAGTAATAGCACAATGCTGACCCCTTGTGGATAATAGCTTAACTCATTGCTTTGTACATTAAAGAACTCCAAAAAGCTATTAGCTTCAGCACAGACACACAGGAATTACTCCAAACACACTCATATGCAGCTATTTCTCAGGTGTTATTGAGCGGCTGATAAATAATTGGAATTAAGTGTGGGATTTATTTAGAAAGCTCTAAATAGTTTGGGCCAGTTTATTGGTTTGACAAGACCAGGACTGCCTAAAGTTCAGAGCCTGCTATTAGGAAAATATTCTCCTGGGTTTTCCTGCGAGCAGAAAAACAGGACTTTGCAATGACTGTTTTAAGGGAGGGTCTCAGTCTCATCTGGGCATATTATGTCCGAAAGCTGCTATTATGTTTATATAACCTTAGATTACTGAATAGGCCATTATATTTGCAGCCTCCCTGAAAGATCTGTGCTTGTGTTAAAGGATATTTATTTTTGGCTGCATTTTCAATCATTTTACAGTGCTATGAACTTGGACAGGCACCATTATAAGTATAAATAACTAAACATTAAACAGCAGTAGTTTAGGATGGTAAGTGAATAATACTGTACCAAGCTGCAACTGCAGTCTTCTTCAGAGATTAATGTAATTAGTCACAATGGCATTTGCGCCAGACAAAGGTTCCATCCTGCCTGTCCTTCAGAAAAGTGCCCTTATCTTAAAACTTCTGTTTGTCTGAATTTCAGCTTTCTGCCTCACACAGAAAGCAGCACCCCCTGCAGTCCTGTGTTCCTTAGTCCCATGCTGGGGCATGTAAATAAGCACCTTTTCAATCACCAACATCACTTCTTTCAGGATCTGGCTGCTTCTCAGAGTTCTTCCCTCCCAGTATTCACCAGGTCTGGCCCTCTCAGCTCTAAAAAGAACACAGCCAGAGGTGGTAGAAATGACGGCCCAATAATGACTGCAATAACAGTAAGATAGCAGATGTAGAGATGCAAGTTACAAGAACACTGATGCAAACCTAGCGTGTCCAAACTTCAAGGGAGAGGCCCAACGAAAAGCTCAAAAATGAAAGGAAATTAGCACTAGGCCTCAGCAGCTGGAATTCTGGCAGGAGAGATCCCTGAAAATGTGACTACTGGTCTGGCGTTTACTCCACTACTGGGAGCTAGGATTTTCTAGTGACATGAGGGCGGAGAGATGGGCAACACACAGAGTACTCGCAACAATCAGTAAATCACTATACCTCTGGGTGGAATTGCTTAAAATTCCTATTGTTAGGACTAGTATGTGCCAAGTGGAGGTTTCTTTACGAAGTGTATCATCACAAACTGTGATCTTACTGGCTGTTGTTAATTACTTTAAGGCCACATCTACACTAGCACTTATGTTCGCAATACTTCTGTTGCTTGGGCTGTGAGTAAAACTCACATAAATTTCGTGAGTATAAACATTTAAATGTACACCACTATACTGTTGGGCTACTGCTGCCTATTGAACTGGTTTTACATGTCAGTAGAAGAATTCCTTCTCATCTGTATAACATGTACTCCTGAGGGAAATCTGTCAGTGCACATGTGCAGAATGTGTCCCCCCCAGAGATTTCTTTGTTTCCCTGCAGAAAAATGACTTTTGACGGTGAAGCAAAGGGAAGCCACACGAGTGGTCACACACGCCTCCCCGGAAGCACATGCAGGTTGGCTTGGGCACACAGAGCAGTTAGTATAGACATAAATACAAGAGGCCAGGGACCTGGGCTGTCACATGTGAAAGAGGAAGACCTTGTCCCTCTTGCTGAATACTGCAGCATGCTTAGCATGGTGGGACAGGGCACAGGAATGTTTCTGAGGAGGGAGGCATGAGACAGGCTGTTCCATCAGGCAGAGCAGAATGTAGCAGCTTGCCTGCTCAGTAAATTGTTCCCATTTTCTTTGTGAAATTCCACAAGAGACTAAAGCCTGAGTAAAGCTGTAAGGCTCCTGTTAGAGGGGTATAAAAGACAATAAGGTCTTATAAATGCTTATGTTGTCTTTGCGATTCAAACTCATCTAACTTTTTGGACTGAAAACATTTCTATGAAAACGTACACCATGGCATGTTTGCTACTTTCTTTTCTGGAGATGGTCAGCGGACAATATAAATTCTGAGTTTGATTCCTTGGTCATTGTTTGCTCTTCCTTTGCCTATAATGTAACACTGAGCATATGACTGCACATATTTGCTGATTAAGAACTAGAAAAAAGGGTGGACCCTATCTACATTACTATTAGGCCTGGGGGTTGGGGCTGTCTAACAAAGCTCCCCACTCATACTGTCCATCCATTGTATTGTAATTTGAATACTTTACCAAAGGAATTGAAACCTGAGTGCTTATTCTGCATTAAAGTGAAAAATAAACCATGCAGAATTTTGAAATATTGTGCACAGAAATCCACCAGGAACGAGCGTGGCTACACTAGTGCTCTGATAGAGGCACATCTACATTAGTACAGCCGTATTGCTGTAAGCTTGTAAGGGTAGACAAGACCCTAGCTGTGATTTGCTCTGTCGATCCACTGTGTGTCCAAATCAGCTGGGAAATGGATCAGCCAGGCCTTGCTTGTGTGATACAGACAGCCACTTACATAGCTGTTAAGCCACAGTATTTGGCAGTTTATATTTTGGTTCTCAAAATAACAAAACCTGTTAAGGCCATGTTATAAATCAGAGTACATACATGTCATCTGAAAAAACCCAAAACCAAAACCTGAAACACATTTAGCAGCGAGAGTCGCATCACAGGGCATCTCAAGCTATTACAAATCTGTTTGTTTGTGGCATGGCAGAACTACAAGAGAAAACCAGCCTCTAATTTTTTTGCACAACAGAAGAGATCTCCAGGCCAGGAGGCTATATGTCAGAAATCAGTACAGTAAAGAAATCTACAAGGAAAGCACACAACAGCTTTTGCACTCCATCCAGCTGACTAGGATGCCTGCCTGACTCTCTCTCTCAATATTGCTTATGAACTTGATTTCATATTCACATTGAATTGCTTCAGCCTCTGACTCATGCATCTGACAAAGCGGGTCTTTGCCCACGAAAACTTATGCTCCAAAATATCTGTTAGTCTATAAGGTGCCACAGGACTTCTTGTTGTTTTTGAAGATACAGACTAACACGGCTATTTCTCTGATACTGTTCAGCCTCTGTATTTTTTAGGCTTTATACCTCTCACCCCCCACTTACAGCTCTATTCCAAATTAAACCCTGATCCCAGAACTGGTTATTTAAAAACTTGGTCCCTAGGCTCTCCTGTTCCTTTTTGCATCTCAATTCTTACTCATTTTGTCTATTCAAAATTCTGCAGTCAAAAATCATCCTCTCCTGCCATTCTAACCATATCTCTCTATTGAATCCCCTCCTTGGATCCCATGCTTCATCCTCCATATTAAGTACAAGTAATTCTTCCCATTTGCACACCTCTGTGCCTTAGCCACTTTTTTCTACATCTCTCTTGCTCCCTGTACTCCACCCACACTTCTGTGGTGCACCTGACATCTACTCCCAAGTTAAACCAAATTTTCAGCCTCAGCATTATCACATGAAACATCTTTAAGAACATAGGAATGTCCATAGTGGGTCAGACCAAAGGTCCATCCAGCCCAGTAGCCTGTCTGCTGACTGTGGCCACTGCCAGGTGCCCTAGAGGGGGTGGACTGAAGACAATGATGAAGCCATTTGTCTCCTGCCATCCATCTCCAGCCTCTGACAATCAGAAGCCAGGGACACCATTCCTAAACTTGGCTAATAGTCTTTTATGCACCTAACCTCCATGAGTTCATCTAAGCTCTTTCTTAAATTCTGTTATAGTCCTATCTAGCTCTTTCTTAAATTCTGTTATAGTCTTTGATGCATTTATCCTTATAGAAAATTGCATCTTCTGATTCACAAAAGATGTAATTTTGATCCTTACAGAAATTGCTCTGTTATGGCAACAAAGAGGAGTGAAATGCTTTAACATTTTTCCAGTCATGTATCAGAAAGCACAGATGTGAGATACAGAAGTCTCTTTAAATTTGTTCTTTTTTTAAATAATTCTTCCATATGCACATTTCCTTACTGTTTGAAGAATCTTATCCACATCTTAGCTAAAAAGCATCACTGGGAAACTGTATGAGGCCTGATGATTTAGTGATTAAAGACGACAAGATAAGAATCTTTTTATTGTTATATTCTAATCTACAAAATTCTGAGCCTTCCTTCCCCAGGAAAAGAGAGAATTCTAAAGCTACAGAAGCAACTCTTGTCTCCTGCACTTTGCTTTCCAGCTTCACCTTTTCTTTGGGCCCGATTTAAAGCATAATGAAATTGATGCAAGTCTTTCCAGTGATTGCAATGAGCTTTGGATCAGACCCATAGAAAAGAGCACATATTTTCACCTCACTACCTCCTATCATGCCTACTTCCTCCCCCCCATTGATTTAAGTCTAGATGGCAGATTATCACGCTCAGCCTCAATTGTGAGTGTCACTTGTATAAGCAGCCTTGCTCTGCGCTGCTGTTCCTCCTCTTCTGTTAGGATGATGTCTAGTTTTCTTCCACAGATACTGACAAACAAGATTGGAAAAGATTTGTTTTCCCTGATTAGGCAGGAAATGAAGTTTTGGTATTTGTCTCAGAGTGCTCCAGATAAAGGCAATGAGTTCTACCTACAAAATACAGATCGTGACTATGAAGCTCTACTGTATGACTGCCACATTTTCACAATATTTATGCAGGGCATGAGCCCTGCTGGCAGCCCCAGCTGCACAAAACCTGGCCAGAGGGGAACGTCCATGACAAGTCCCACGTCCCACATTTTGCTGGACATTTTTGTGTAAATGCAGGATGCAGAACTTTTCTTTTTTTTTTTTTTTTTAAATTACACCAAGAGGTAAAGGACCATGTATTACAAAGGATGTACATGAATGGAAATGGCAGCAAAGCCAGCGTGAAGCGCTGCATAGGCCCCTCTCCCAGCATGCCGAGAGGAAAGAAGCTGATGTCATCTAACAAGTAACGCAATGAAATAAATAGTAACAGAGAGGTAGCTGTGTTAGTCTGCATCTTAACAAAACAAAACAGCAGTCCTGTAGCACTTTAAAGACTAGCAAAATAATTTATTAGGTGATGAGCTTTCGTGGGGCAGACCCACTTCTTCAGATCTGAAAGCAGTACAGCACTATTTCCATTACAGCACTATTTCCAGATCTGAAAAAGTGGGTCTGCCCCACAAAAGCTCATTACCTAATAAACTATTTTGTTAGTCTTTACTATGAAATAACTGTGACATATGCATTTGTAACAAACGGACCAACACAATGAACATTTCTGTGGGCTCACATCTAGTGATTATATAAATCCATGTAGATATTGATGTATAAACACTTAGTAAAAGATATATAAAAAGGGTAAAAATGTGCATTCAAAAGCACGTCCAAGAGAGACGGCTGGGCTGTAAACACTATGCAGAGTGTGCTTGTGGGGTGCCTGCACCACAGTGCCATGCACAGGCCCTGCCGAGAGGCAGGGCTAGTGTCAAGTGTTTGCAATTCCTTGTTTCAGATTCCATTCTGGAGTGTGCACAGGGAGCAGCGGCAGGATCCAGAGGGACAGAGATAGGACAGATGTGGGAGATACAGACAGCATGTCTTTGCCTGTCACTCATCTCCCACACATGTTCATTTCTCCTGGGACAAGCCCTCACTCCCAGCTAGGTGCATACCAGTAGGTGCGGGAAGAGAGGAAGCTGCAGCTTCCCTCCCCATAGCCCAACATGACCCAGATTCAGGATGCCCTGCAATGGGCTACCTACTTGATCCCTAGGGCTGGTGAGCAGGTTGATGCACCTGCTAGACCCATTCCAGGTTCAGCCTCAGAACAGGATGAACGGCCAATTCTGATGTTCTCCTTTCCCTCATTTGGTTGGCCTGTAGTTCCCAAGGAAGCCCACTAGGTTCTGGCAGGACAAAGCCTTGGGACACAGTTCTTCATAGAGTACATAAGTGAGGTTTTCGGAGACTACATCTTGTTGCCTCCTCCTTTTTCCTGGATAGTGCCACCTTCACTTTTTCTCCAGTTATTCAAGCAGTTGGTTGGCTTCACTCTCCGGTGTTTTGACGCTGTCTGTTCACACAGTGCAACTGGGATGGTGTCTGTTCAGCATCAGAATCAGCTGCTGCCTCTCCTGCTTCAGCTCCTCTATCTGGGCTTTCAGCTCCGCATTCATGAACTCCAGATGCTCAGATTCCCACTGCAGGAACTCTGTTCTCTCCCTGTTGCAGCATCAAGCATCTGCTATGTTGTTTTTCTCATGGTGCCTTTTCCACCTCTCCTCTTCCTCATTCACCTCACTTTTCACAGGCCGGGGCCTCTTCCCAAATTTCACCTCCAGAAAACGCAGTGGCGAGATCCTGGCCCCAGTGTTGCGGATGTCAGCATACTTCAGCTCTTCTATGGTCAAGGTGGTGCCAGGGAGCCCTGTCAAGGTGCCAAGCCCAGGCAGAATGCCAGCTGTCAGGGACGGATCTAGAATCTGCACTGGCGTCATAGCAAGAGAAGCAGCTCCAAGCTCTCTGCCTCATTCCATACATCCTAGCAAGGAGAATGGTGGAATGGAGGAACTGACGGGACTGGTCATGGAAACTGGGGACTGTCCCACAGCCTGTTGGACATCTGGCAACCCTACTCCACTGGGAGTCATTGCACAGGCTGCAGTCTCTCAATGTAAGGAAGCAGAATCGAGGATTCAGTAGGCGGAGCTCTTCACCAAATCACTCCTGAATCAAAACTTCCAAACAGTATTACAAAGCATTGCTGCTAGAGTCCCCTTATTTCAAGTCATGCAAGAGGGCCTAAATGGTAATTGGGCTGACCCAGCCAAGTCCCAAACAGTCTCAACTTTTCGAGGTAAAGGGAGCAGAGGATGCATACCACTTTCCACACACTGTATAATGTAAGATGGTTATTATTCACAGCCAAGTCAGTGCATCTTCCCCTTTAAGCGGGACGGATATATACAGATTGTGACAATTTACCCTGTCAGCCCCTGTGGGTACCTGCACTTCCTGGCGGTTCTCTGTTGTGCCTCAGAGACTCATGGAGACTCCTTATCTGCCCAGACCTTTCCAGAGGCAGGTGTCTCCACTTAGCATCCTCATCATAGGCAAGTCCAGAATGGGGAGGATAAAACCAGTCCCCGTGCAGACCCACGCCTGTTCCAGTGGAGTAACCCTCTGGGGAAGGGTGAGGGCAGTCCAGACCCACCCTCTACCCTGGACTCCGTCCCCGGGTCCCTAAGAGGACAAGAGGCAGCTGGCAGGACCTCTCCCTAGGACACTTCGCCCACCGCTTCCCCATGGTACCTTCTGGCTCTGCTCCTGCTTCGGCTCTGTTCCTGCTCTCCAGTACACCTTCCAAAACCTACCCCCCTGCTACCAGGCAGGGAGCCTTTTATAGGGAGTGCTGGGCCTCCACTGACCATGAGTGCTGATTAGGAATCAGCCACAGCTGAGTCTAAGAGGCCCCAGCTACCTGCCCTAATTAGGCTCACTCAGGGAACAGGAAGGCACTAGCCCACCAGTCAACATACCTGCCCTCTAGCAGGCTCCTGCAGCCTACAGGCAGCGGTCTGCCACAAGAGATATAAATGGAAAACATTCATTATCTTTGACTATGGTGTGATGTTTTGAGTTGGTAGGCCACAGCTATCATATTACAACTGGGACTGTAAAAAAAAAAAAACCCTGCACAGCCTCTACTATACATCTAGGCAATTCATAGACTTTTTTTTTCTTTAAATCACATGAGGTGATTCTGCTGACATATAGGAAAAGCAAAGTTATCGACACATCCAAATGAGGATGAAATTAATGCATTTATTTAATATAAAATTCTGATATACATCAGAGTCCCTGAATAAGCAAAAGTCTAAGGGGAAGGCACGGAGGTACAGTTCAATTTAAGCACAGTGCTTGGAGTATGTAGATACACAACTCAGTGTTACTCTTCATTCTCAGTGTATTACATGGAGAATTTACTCTGAGGTATATGAATGAGATTCTCTGTGAAAGGGGGAAATGGTGGCTCGCGTGTGATGCTCATGTAGAAAGAACCTAATTACTCGAGATGAAAGAAAACATCCCTGCAGACACAGAGCATAAGGAAGTTATGGCATGAAGAACAAACACACAGGACCTCAGACAGTGTGAGAAGAAAGGGGAACACAGAAGTGTAAAATGGGCACAGAATGATGAGCTATTGAATAGGTCACTGGACTGATACAAAGGAAAAATTGGTTCTATCCCTGCCTGGGCCCCAGACTTCCTGTGTCACCCTGGGCAAGTTCCTTAGTCTGATTGTGGGCAGAGAGATCCACTCTCCAAACCTATCAAACCTCTGCCTCCCACCAGAATTATATCTGCTTTTCGAATACGAAATGAAAGTTCTTACTTGTTTCACTTGGAGCACTTGGATCAGAAGTAAAGAAGAGGACATCAATAAGACCGCACGCTGGACCAGTGCGATATTGATTTAGTGTGTTTAAAGCTCTGCCAAAGAAGAGAATATAAAGGTTGCAGATTTAAAGAGGATTCCTTTGGATGCTCCTGACCACCTAGAAACCTTGCTGAGCCACATTCCATTCCCTCCCTTCCAGGACGATCCAGAAACAAACCCAAATCACAAAGTTCAAATCTGAACTGGGACTTTCCCAGTGGCGTTCAGGCCTGAGGGTTTAGCTCGAGTCCCTCTCCACTAGCAGTTGGTTCCTGAGTTTGGTTTTCAGGTTGGAAGCTTTGCTTCTGGATAGTTGTGCCACAATGAGATCCGGCATGCAAATAAACTTTATACTCTAAAAAGATTATAGCATAAGTGGGTGTCAGAGCTCTTAGGCCTGCATTAGGAGGAACATGTTTAAGCAGTTTCAGTGGCAGGAGTATTACACATACAATTCCCACAAACAGGTACTGTGCAACTAAGACCTCAGTGGCACTTACAGAAGTGGTACCTTATGAGGTAAAGCCCAGTATTATTCTGCAGTGTCTGTCATAGAACATCGATCTCGTGCCAGTATTTAACCTTAGATGGAGTTTACCACCCGCTTTGGGCTGCATTCCCAAGTTCAAGAGGGCGTGAAACCGTTAAGAGGTGCCCGTGGACGGTGTGAGGCCGGTAGTGGCCCCCGGCGCGCCGGGACCGGGTCTTCTTGGAGTCGGGTTGCTTGGGAATGCAGCCCAAAGCGGGTGGTAAACTGTCATAGAACACTGCATCCAACAATATTTTATAGCAGTAAATAACTGAATCACAGAGTTACACAACAGATAAAGAAAAAAATACATGGTACATTGAGAAGAAACGGATAGCTTTTCAGGGAAGATCTAGAAACAAGATGGAAAGATAATGAAGTGGAAGCGGGGAGGGAGGAACTTACTGGCGGCAGAAGCTGCAGCAGAGGAAAGGTGACCATCTGTCCTGTATTAGACAGGACAGTCCTGTATTTGGGATGCCAAAAAGGCATTCTGACTTATTTTTTAAAAGGGACGAATTGTCCCATATTTGGGCCCACTGCCCGCTGACCTTTTCTGCTCGCAGCTGTGGAGGTACAGCTGCTGGCGGAAGTCACTTCCTGGAGCCTTGGAGAAGCATGAGCAGTTGCTGCTTCCCCGGGCTCCGGGGGAGCACTGGTGGCTGCCGCTTCCTTCCTATCTCCTGAGGCTTGACGGAACTGGGAGGAGCCCCCCTCCCCTCCATATCTCCCTGCACCGTATTTGGGACAGGGAGATATGGTCACCCTAAGCAGAAAAGCTGTTCCATCAGTAAAGGCAAGACTGTACAGAAAGACTCAGAGGGAAGGGGCAGGAGAGGGAGAAGAGGTCAGATCAGTGAGGTAAACTAAGGCAAGTCCCTGTGGTTTTCCTAAAAGAGCAAAGCAGTTTTCAGCGGGATCCTGAATGGAATGAGGAGCCAGAGGAGTTGTCTGAGTACGTGAATGACATGGAAAGAAGGCAACAGCTTACTTTTTCAGCCTCTTGTAGGTGACATCATTGGCCAACTTCAGCAGGTGGTAGGAATCCTCTTGGTCCAAGCTTAACAGGCCATCTCGAGACTCCTCAAAGGCGACAGTAACCAATTTGGGTGTTATGTGGGTCACAATTCCTGTGGAAAGCGGATCACCCTGACCAGAAGATTCATAAAGACCCACAATGTCACCTACAAATACAAGTCACAGGAGAGAACAAAGCTCAGTGCACAAGAAGCCAAGAACTTTCACAAGCCAACAAGAAGAGCCCTTCTGAGGAGACAGTGAATCAGTCCCCCAGCTGCTGTAAATCAGCATAACCCATTAAAATCAGTGGAGCACTGCCAGTCTACCCCCGTATCTTGCACTTTTGCACACCACAGGTTTACACTTGTATCAAACTCCTCAAGAAAGGACATCTCCTTCTTTTAGATGACAGAAAGACACTCCTTAATGCAACAACCCAGTCCTATACCCTTTCCCTTGCCTTTCACCTCCTCTTTCATTCCCCTTCCTGAAACACTGATTCATTATGGGATGCCTTCTGCCCATTAGTAATCCCCCAACCAACTTCGCTGAACTTCAACGTACGTCAGCTGTTGTACCATAGAGCAGCACTCAGGGAACTGATATGTATGTACAATGCTGGGGGGGCTCGTTTCTCTGAACTTCAGACAATTTATTTCAGACAGCCTTTTTCTTTATAATGACTGAGAGGATATGACACTGTACTCTTTCCAAATTACCACCCTGGTATATGTCAGTTGTTAGGGCTAAGAAATGAACAATCAAGACCTGACATTCAGATGAAATAGCAGTTCATTTTCTTTATAGCTTAGAGGTGGGCCTCTGCTGATCAAACTATTGGCTTAACTAGGAAATGATGATTTAAAAAGACGGACGTCTGCCAAGAAAACTACTTAGCTGCAGCCACTAGGTCTTTCTAAAATTTTATTTTTGAATCATGAACTACAAAAAGCTCTAGTTAATAATACCTATTAAATCTTACTTTAAATGATGCTGTACTTATAATTTCCCACTACAACAGTGTCATTCCTTTTTTAAATAGCGTGGATATATGCCATTTTTTGCCCTTATGGAAAAACACAGATTTATGCCAAGTCATTTTAATTTAAAAATTTTTTCTGATGGTTGGAGTCGGGCTAATGATAAAAAAATAAACTAAACCCTAGTGTTCATCTTTAAAATAACATCTCTTTTCCAAGATGAAAAGTTCAAGTCTTTTTAATCTCTCTTCATAGAGAAGCTGTTCCATGCCCCTAATATCTTTTGTTGCACTTTTCTGAACCTTTTCCAATTCCAAGGTATCTTTTTTTTTTTTTTGTGAGATGGAAGGACCACATCTGCACACAGTATTCAATATGTGGGCAGTTTATAGATTTGTAGAGACATTATGATATTTTCTGCCTTAGCTACCCCTTTCTTAATGATTCCTACCATTCCGTTTGCTTTTTTGACTGCCACAGCACACAGAGAGGATGTTTTCAGAGGACTATCCACCAGGCTCCAAAAGCTCTTTCTGAAGTGGTGACAGCTAATTTTGACCCCACCATTTTATAGGGCACATAGCACATGCCATTGGATTTTCACCAAAATAATGCCTAGAACATCTCTTTTAGAAAATCATCCAATCTTGATTTAAAAATTGCCACTGGTAAGAGAATCTCTCTCATCACAGCCTTGGTAAACTGTCCTAATGGTTAATTGTCCTCATTGTTAAAAACTTACACACTTATTTCTGACCTGAATTTGTCTAGCTTCAATTTCCAATCCTCAGGGTGCTCCAATCACACCTAATTATGTCACAAACAAATCCAAGATTTTCCAGATGTTAGCACACAAAGCCAATTACAGGAGAACAAATTGGACTCTAACCTTCCTCGTGCAACAGCAACAAAATCACCCACTAAGATCTGGCTGGCTTTGTAGCTTCTTTTGTACAGACAGTGATGGACAGTGAGACATGGACAGAAAAAATAAATAAATAAAAATAAAACAGAGTCTGAGCTGAAAGGGTAAACAATTTCATTTTTTTCAAATGCAAGCTGAACAAGTTTGCTGTAGAAGGCAATGGGCTAACAGTCTTAGATTTCTAAAGCACATTTTATTCCAAGGGATAATTCATGCGCATTACAAAGTAAAATTACCAACAAATGGTACACTTCGCCCACCTCTGAAAAGCAGCCACCACCGGACAGAAATGAAGTGATCCCTTACAATAATTCATGATAAGAAGACAGAAATCCACTTTGCTGTTAGAACTATGGGACAGTTTTGATACAGGTTGTACCTCCCTGGTCCAGCACCCTTGGGACCTGACCAGTCCCAAATCAGGGGATCTGCAGGGCCAGGGGAGGTGAACAGTCCTTCTGCTGCCACCAGAGTTGGGGCTGTACTCCAGCAGCAGCAGCAGAGGGTCCAGTATTGACCAAGCAGGGACTGGGGAGCAGGGAGCACTCAGGAGAAGAGGCAGGGTGGATATGGAGACTGGAAACCAGGAGCCAGGAGCTCACTGAGCTCCACAGCTGCTGGGCTGTGCTCCTGGTCCCCAGCCATAGGGCTCTGCATCCAGAGCCGTGGGGGCAATCAAGTTACGAGGTATACCACAGTCTATACCCCAGGAATACCAGTCCTGGAACCTTTTCTTGCAACAAAGCCCACTGCCAGCTTTGTCCACGTATCTTTTCTGGAAATACCATCACTGGACCTAACCAGGTTATTCACAGAATCACGGGCACATTCTCATGTTCCTCAACTAACCTCATATATGCCATCATGTGCCAACAATGCCCAGATGCTTTGTACATTGGACAGACTTCTAGCTCCCTTAGACAAAGAGTTAATGGGCACAAAACAGACATAAAAACACTCCAGATCCACAAACCGGTTAGTCAACATTTTAATGGAGTGGGCCATTCTGTTAGTGACTTAAGAGTTTGCGTGTTACTGAAGAAAAATTTTCGCACTACTATTGAAAGGGAGACAGCCGAGCTGTCTTTCATATTCAAATTTGGCACATTAACACGCGGTTTGAACCAGGATAGGAATTTTTTGAGTCACTATAGGGGCTCGTTTGCATACTTGGCTTAATCTAATTTTTGACCTTCCCCCCTCCTTCTATCCCTCTACTCTCTGATTTGCTCACCTTGATCATTTTTTCTGATTTGTCCACCTTGATTACTGTTTTTGGCTCTCTGTGCCTTAAATATTGAGTCTGTTCTGGTATGGCTATGGTCTGAAGAAGTGGGTCTGTCCTACGAAAGCTCACCTAATAAATTATTTTGTTAGTCTTTAAAGTGCTACTTGACCACTTTTTTGTTTTGATAGTATATAGACTAGCACGGCTCCCTCTCTGTTACTACACTGAAAATTGTCAAAGTAACACCTAACCCATTTAGGCACTCAAGTAAACTATTCTAAGAATCTGTCTCAGGGGTCTGCAAACAAAATAGAGAGAAGAGCTATTTTTTCAAATTCAGTTACAAAATCAATACTTCAAGAGCTGCAATGCGGGACAGTCCTTAATAAATAAAGTCAAACCGTACTTTTTGTCACCTCTGTTTTAAGAGCAGCACACACACGATTTGTACCAGTCAGAAAGTTAATCCCAATCTCCAGGCTTAACCTGCCTCAGCCCCCAAATCCACCCCCTAGCCCCAAGCTTTACCTTCCATCCCACAAACCTGCCCCCACATCCCCAGGCTTAACCCCTCTCAGCGTCAAACCAGCCCCTCCATCCACCCCTCCACCCAGAATTAACCCCTCTGAACTCCAAACCCACCCCCACATCCCCAGGATTAACTCGCCTCAGCACCTGCAGCTCCTCCACGGCAGCAGCCACCGCCTCCGCCCTGCTGCTCCCCACCGCTGCTGCTTCCTTCTCAGCAGGCTGCATGGTTCCAGCAGGGGCAAACTCAGCTCCCCCTCCCACACAGCTCTCTTGCTCACTTCCCCCCATGTGGAGTCAAGGTAGCTTCCTGCCCTGCCAGCTTTCTCTTCTGGAGCTTCCTGCTGCAGCTGACTGCTCAGTGGCTCTGGAGGCTGCTGCCACTTCAACAACAACAACAACAAACTAAACTCAGTTGGTTTAACAGCAGGCAACTGAACTTAGTTTTTTTGTTTAAGCCGCAGCAGCCTCCAGAGCTGCAAGAGGAGTCAGCGGCAGCAGTGCTAGGAGCCTCAAATGGCTCCTTGAAGAGCCTCAGGTGGCCAACCCCCGATCTATCTAAAATCTGTAGGTGCCTAAATACCTTCAAAATCTCACTCAAAAAAGATGATAAATTGCAATGGAATAAATTTTAAAATTAGAGCATTTCCCAGCCCAGCACTATCTGTGCTCCCTAGACAAGACATATGTTTTTAATAAAGGTGGTTTCTCCTGCTGCTGTATCCTGTGATGCCATAACCCTTGGATTATGATACAACAGGATCTTTGCACCAGAAAACACTCTTTGCTGAACTGTTGACAGTAATGACAGGAGATAGGGAAGTATCGGAGGGGTAGCCATGTTAGTCTGGATCTGTAACAGCAACGAAGGGTCCTGTGGCACCTTACAGACTAACAGAAAAGTTTTGAGCATGAGCTTTCATGAGCACAGACTTCATCTGATGTAGTGAGTCTGTGCTCACGAAAGCTCATGCTCAAAACTTTTCTGTTAGTCTGTAAGGTGCCACATGACCATTCGTTGCTGTATGAGATAGGGAAGTACCTCTTCTCGAATACTGTACACAAGTCTTGTCTCCCATGTTTAAGAAAGAGGAGTTCATGCTGAGACAGGTGCAGAGAAGGGCTACTAGGATGATCAGAGAAACGGAGAACCTGACAGGAGATTTAAGCATCATGGCTTGTTTGGCCTAACAAAGCAAAGGAAGAGGAGAGATAAGATTGCTCTTTATAAATACATCATAAGGGTAAACACCAAGAAGGAGAGGAGTTATTTAAGAGTCATTGCTGGCACAAGAACAAATATATGTGAACTGGCCATCAACAAGATTAGATTTGAAATTATTTGAAAGATTCTGATCATGGAGGAGTGACATTCTGGATTAGCATTCCGAGGGGAGCAGTGGGAGCACAAAACCTCACTTGTTTCAAGACTCATCCTGATGAGCGTATGCAGGGTAATGGTATGATGAGGCTGCTTATAGTGAAATACAGCCTATCAATGACTGCTATTACCAAATATTTCCAACGGCTGGACACAGGAACTAAATGGGTAAAGTTCTGAATTACTTCACAATTCTTTTGTTTGGCATTCATGGCGTTTAAGTCTATGAGTCTACAATGGATTGGAAAGAAGCAACGCCCTTTTTCTCTAGATTCAGAGTATCATTTTTAGGTGTTTCTCATCTTTTAACCTCAATTGTTCAGCCTTTTCAGAAATGTAATAATGCAAAAACTATTAGAAAAATACATTAACCTTTCACTTTACGTCCTTACCATCAACAGAAATGTTACATACCAGGCCCAAAGCTGTTACAGGGTAGCTCTGCATCTGGATCGTATTTTCTAGGCTGAAATGTTACAAGCAGCCGTCCATAGAGCCCAGTTCTTTGACTGGCTACCTGCAGTTTGACCAAGCAGACCCCTTTGCGCTGGAGCTCTTTCAGAAAGACACTTTCCCTCCAGGCCCTGGAAAAAAAGCAAAAACAAAAAACACATGCACATACAGAGGCACTTCAATGGCTTGCAAGTAGATAGTACCAGTTCCCGTTTTCAAAAGCTAAAAGAGCAGATTAGTGCCTGTTCTACACTATGAGGTTAGGCCAGTGAGCCACATTATGCCAATTCTATTATGCATGTGTCTACATCATCAAGCCGCTTCCACCAGCCTTAAGGGCTTTTAAAGTGGACTTTTATACTCCATCTTGATGAAAGGAGTAGCACTAAATTTGACATTTCAGGGTTAAATGTGGGAGAAAGTAAACACAGTGCTATTCAACTGGATGTTCTTGGGACCTGAGATGCGTCCCACAGGGCCCTAGTGTGACTGCTTTGGCCATCATTTTCAACTCTGCAGCACTCCCAGGTACACAAGGAAAGACCCAGGAATTTCTGAATTTCATTGTGGTGAGCCAAGCAGCACACCTTACCATGAATGCCCAGGGTTGCAAATGAGCACCAGGATGGAGTGCATGGTTAGAAGAATCTGTGCTGGCAAAACACTGAAGCAACAGAAGAAATGCTGATATCGTAGCCAAAAATTGCACAGGGCATGGTGGAAAAAGGACACAGTAGGGAAAACTAACAGTGCTGTGTAAAAACACAGCAGCTTAGGCGAGCATAAGGGAAGACAAAGTAGGCAAGGAACAGGAGGGGTTCTATCCTGTTCTGGACATCCCACATTCAGTTAATGTCTGCAAGGGTTAAACCCACAGACAAAGGGTCCTTGACAGTCCCCAGGAAGTGGTCAAAAACCCATTTCACAGACATGGGAACAGGGCATAATGAAAGTTTGTGGGTGTCCTTAAGGGTGTGGGTGGGGAGGCATGGATCTCGAGAGTTGCTAGCTCCCTACAGGGGTGTTACAGAGACCTAGGAGAGCCAATTAATACAGAATTAATACAGAGTGCAGGTTTTTTAATTGAAAAGCAGGACCTTCCTGATGCAGCGTGTGTGAGACCAGGGCAGAGCTGGGAGATACAGGTTAAGCCAGGGCAAGACATGGAATTTCCAGCAATACCCATGCCTTGGGAGGGACTAAACTTGGAACCAAAGATCTGAGTAGAGCAGGGAATGTTTAGTTAGATACAATTGGTCTCGACACTGCACTCCACCAGAAACTTTCCCCCTTACTTTCACTGATATTAAGCAGCACACAGTGGGAAGTCACAATTATGGGAATATTGCTTTCACTGACATCTAACCTTAGTCAATAAACTTTGCCAGCTTCCCTTTAAACAGACAAAGGCTGGAAGTCACCCAGGTAAGTCTCCCAATCAGAGCCTGCCTCTGGCACTCCAGACCTTATCTCACACAACGCTCTGACCCCCACCACATAACCCCAACCTTCTTCCCCTCCTCCTGCAGCCATAGCACCTCACAGATCCTGCACCCCAATCTCCTGCCTGAGGTCACAATCCCCATCTTCACCCACGGTTGCAACCCCCGGTACCTCCTCCTGCATCCGAGACCCTTGATCCACATCACAACCACCTCCTTTACCTAAACTCCCGCCCAGACACCACAGCCCCTCCTGCATCACAATCCCTTGCTCCCGAGCTCTCTTCTGTACCTAACCTTCATCCCAGCCCATGCACTTCTCCTTTAATATAATGGAAGAGTGCAGCCCTTGACCACTTTCCAAATTCTTGGAGTGGCTCCCATAAACAAATACTACCAACCCCTGGTTTAGCAGGAAACAGTGGCATAGCTCTGGTCAGCATGACAGACCAGCACAGCAGCTTAACCATTGTCAATGTTTTACCAGGCCTCCTGGTGAGGACAGATTTGAAGGTGAATAATGAAATAACTCTGTGGATGGGTGAAGGTACAAAAGTGCTTGTTTGCATTTAAAGGGCATTTAAGAAGTAGACGAAGGAGACTGACATCATCGGCTGACTGGGTGGGCATTGACCATGAAGGTCCTTGAAAGTTAAGGGAAGCAGTTTATGTTTGATGTGATTGTCATGCCCTCCCCCAGCTTTATGAGAACTGTCTTATGAATATGCATAACTCAAAGATGCTTTAGGCAAAATGTATGATGGAGTATTTTTAAAGTTACAATCTGCTGTATGGGTATATTCTATTTCTATGTGGCTATGTCTACACTAGCCCAAAACTTCGAAATGGCCATGCAGAGGGCCATTTCGAAGTTTGCTAATGAAGCACTGAAATACATATTCAGTGCTCCATGAGCATGCGGGCGGCCGCGGCACTTCGAAATTGACGCGGCTCGCCGCCGTGTAGCTCCTCCCAACGGGACTCCTTTTCGAAAGGACCCGGGCTACTTCACAGTCCCCTTATTCCCATCTGCTCATAGGAATAATGGGACTTTGAAGTAGCCCGGGTCCTTTCGAAAAGGAGTCCCGTCGGGACGAGCTGCACGACGGCGAGCCGCGTCAATTTCGAAGTGCCGCGGCCGCCCGCATGCTAATGGAGCGCTGAATATGTATTTCAGTGCTTCATTAGTAAACTTCGAAATGGCCCTCTGCATGGCCATTTCGAAGTTTTGGGCTAGTGTAGACACGGCCTGTATGTATCATTTCTTGTATGTGACATTAGAAATATGAATTGTGGATCTGTTTAATAATTCTAGACAGGCTAACAAGGTCAATATATCTCCAGAGTGTTACTAATGGCATAGTGCTCAAGACAATGATTTATAAATGGGTTTGTTTTTCCTGTGAGCCCAAACTGTGGCTGATCCTACAAAGACATGTGGTCAGACCACTGATGAAAGAGCCTATTTTAGATCAGGTGCCTTTCTACTCAAGGTAAGAAAAGTTTGAACTGAAGACAAAGTTCAGTGAAGACAGAGGAGTATCCTTGATCTCATAGATATGGGGTTCCCCAAAAGGGTGAGGTGGAACTGTTTATATGGGATGGTGGGGGGACAGTGGGGACTCCTAGATTTCACAGACCTGAGAACAGGGCATAATAAAAGTTTGTGGGTGTCCTTACGGGTGGGGGTGAGGAGGCCTGGATCTTGAGAGTTGCTGGCTCCCTACAGGGGTGTTAGAAGAGTGGTGGTTTTCCTGGATCTTATAGAGAACTGTGAGGGTTGCTTGTGCCCTGCATGACTGTTGGATTTCCTGGGTCCCCACAGATGTATTGCTGGGGCATTGCTGAGGCAATGGGTTTTCTGGGCATCACAGGGGATGGTGAGGCTTGTTGGCTCCCTGCAAGGATGCTTCAGGAGTGCTGGGTTTCCCAGGTTTTGCAGAGGACAGAGGATTGTTGTCTCCCTGTAGGGGTACTATGGGGTGGCGGGGTTCCCAGGTCTTGCAGAGTATGGAGGGTTGTTGTCTCCCTGCAGGGGTATTATGAGGTGCAGGGTTTCCCAGGTCTCACAGAGGATGGAGGCTTGCTATCTCCCTTCATGGGTATTAATAGGTAGTGGGTTTCCCAGGTCTTGCGGAGGGTTGCTGGCTCCCTACAGGAGCGTTGTGGGGCAGTGGGTCCCACAGAAGAGCCTGCGGGTTGCTGGCTCCATGCAGGGGTGTCAGGGGGCAGTAGGTCCCATAGGAAAGCGTGCGGGTTGCTGGCTTCCTGCAGGGGTGTCAGGGGGCAGTAAGTCCCATAGGACAGCGTGAGGGTTGCTTGCTCCCTGCAGGGGTGTCAGGGGGCAGTGAGTCCCATAGGAAAGCGTGAGGGTTGCTGGCTCCCTGCAGGTGTGTCGGAGGCAGTGAGTCCCATAGGAAAGCGTGTGGGTTGCTGGCTCCCTGCAGGGGTGTCAGGGGACAGTTGGTCCCATAGGACAGCGTCCGGGTTGCTGGCTCCCTGCAGGGGTGTCGGGGGACAGTTGGTCCCATAGGACAGCGTGCGGGTTGCTGGCTCCCTGCAGGGGTGTCGGGGGACAGTTGGTCCCATAGGAAAGCGTGCGGGTTGCTGGCTCCCTGCAGGGGTGTCGGGGGGCAGTGAGTCCCATAGGACAGCGTGCGGGTTGCTGGCTCCCTGCAGGGGTGTCGGGGGACAGCGGGTCCCATAGGACAGCGTGCGGGTTGCTGGCTCCCTGCAGGGGTGTCGGGGGACAGTTGGTCCCATAGGACAGCGTCCGGGTTGCTGGCTCCCTGCAGGGGTGTCGGGGGACAGTTGGTCCCATAGGACAGCGTGCGGGTTGCTGGCTCCCTGCAGGGGTGTCGGGGGACAGTTGGTCCCATAGGACAGCGTGCGGGTTGCTGGCTCCCTGCAGGGGTGTCGGGGGACAGTTGGTCCCATAGGACAGCGTGCGGGTTGCTGGCTCCCTGCAGGGGTGTCGGGGGGCAGTGAGTCCCATAGGACAGCGTGCGGGTTGCTGGCTCCCCGCAGTGTGTTGCGCGGCGCGGGGTTCCTGGCTCGCGCAGAGGAGTGAGGGCTGCTGGCTCCCCGCAGGGTTTCCCAGCTCTCGCAGGCGATGGCAGCCGTTCCCGGGCCCCACAGATGGGGCTTGGGGAGGCCGCGGCTCTGGCCGGCCGGGGAGGGGGGCGCGGCTCGTTCCGGGGGCAGAGCAGGGCCCCGCCGGTACCTGGTCTCCGTGATCTCGGCCTCTCTCTCCTCCTGCAGCAGCTCCAGCTGCCGGGACACGAAGTCCGGCACGTCCATGGCGCCGGCGGCCTCTGGCAGCAGCTGCTCGGGCTGGGGCCGAGTTCCCGGCCGGCCCAGTGCACCCTCACTCCTGCCCCCCGCGCTTCCGGCTCCGGCGGCGGGAGGATGGCGGCGGCTTGCGGGCGGCTCCTGGGCGCCGCGCGGTGGAGGGCGGGGCCCGCGGCAGGTGAGAGCCGCCGGAGGGGGGAGACGGACGGGCTGGCAGGCCGGCCTGCCGGAGCTAACGGGGGTCGGCGGGTGCCCGGGCGGGGAAATGGGTCTGACGCTCTGGGTCCGGCGCCGAGCGGGGAAATGGGTTTGACACTCTGGGCCCGGCGTCGCCGGGGCTCGGGGGCTGGTGCCGGGCGCTGCTCCACGCTGGCGGCGGGGAGCTGGGGCCAGTGTGTGGGCGCAGCTCACTTGCCAGGGTTATCTGGGCGTGTTTCACTTAACTTTTTCCCGGCCGTGGCGTGGGCGCAGGCGGGGGTGCGCCCCAGTCCTGCCCTGCCTGCCGCACGTCATAACTGGGGCTACGTCTACACGGCCAGATAAATTCGAATTTAAGGCCGTTAGCGCGGTTGTACCAAGTGACTTTCCAATAGGTGTAAATACCATTAGCTCGATTTAGGGAGCGCTACTATCGATCGCATAACGTCACTGAAACCGGCTGGGTGTAGCCTCAAGTTCAAACTTAATAGTTCAGGTGAAGGCTGGGGCGGGGGGAAGTGCCATGTCTTCGAATGGAATTCATTGGTGTCCAGAGGCCGAGTGGTGCTGCTGCGCCTGGCTCCCCTCTCTGGTGAGTTTAGGTGCAGCAGTACTGGTCAGTTTCCCGGCTCCCTCAAGCTGCAGGGATCCAGGCAGCAGGGTGAGTGCTGCTGGTGGGGAGGGTGCAGAATGCAGGGCTGAGGGAACTGTGGGATAGGTTCCCCACAGTGCACAGCTGCAACAGTCCATGTTCGGCCTTTCAGTGTGGCGGCACTAACTGGACTCTGTAGGTAAGTGATGAGACTCAAAATCAAATTTACAAACCCCAGCATTATAAAATTAGATTTAATAAAATAGAATTTATCTGGTAGTGTAGACATAGCCTTAGTCTCCCATAGGGTGTAATGGGTCAGTTTAGTTCTGGGGTCAAAATCTGGTCTGTGGACCCAGTTCATATAATTGTCTGGCCCACTGCGGGTCCTAGCAATTGTGGCTGTAGAAGTGTCTGAGGCTCTTTGGTTCACAGAATCCCAGGGCTGGAAGGGACCTCAGGAGGTCATAAAGTCCAGCCCCCTGCCCAAAGCAGAACCAAGCCCAAGTAAATTCTCCCAGCCAGGACTTTGTCAAGCTTGGACTTAAATACCTCTAAGGATGGAGAGTCCACCACCTCCCTAGGTAACCCATTCCAGTATTTCACCACTCTCCTGGTGAAATAGTTTTTCCTAATATCCAACCTACACCTCCCTGTCTGTAACTTGAGGCCATTGCTCCTTGTTCTGCCTTCCATCACTACTGAGAAGAGCCTCTTGCCATCCTCTTCAGAGCCCCACTTCAGGAAGTTGAAGGTTGCTATCAAATCGCCTCTCGTTCTTTTACTTCATGATCTTTGGTTTACTAAAAGTCCCATGGTGCAGCATACGGTTACCATACTTGAACTTCGAAAAAGAGGACACCTCTGAGAAGGAGTGTGTCTGTATCAGTATCTATAATGAGAGACGGTAGATACCGATAAGTGTGATTATCTGAATAAGTTGGCTCTCAAGCCAGATCTACATTTAGTTTGTGCTACCAGTTGGTTAGAATAGTAATCAAATACAGAGCTCACAGTCTAGAATGGTTAGGCTTATTCATTTGTAATGGGTCCCTTCCAGACAGATATTTATTGCACTCTGAAGGGTGAAGGAAGAAGGCAGAGCAGCTGCTTAAAGGAGCTGTGCAAACAAAAAACATCCAAGACAGCTTCTTTTAGCTAAACAAAAAACATCCAAGACAGCTTCTTTTTTTCCTAATAAAGTTCAATTACTGTTTTTCTTATTTGCTAGCCCAGTTTTCCAGGATTAGGCCCTTCCCATTAGTTAGCAATGTGCAGGTCTAGTTCCTTTCTGAAGAAAATCTCTCAAATGGGGTGGGTGCAAAAATGTAATGAAAAAGATAATCTTACATTAGAAAACAACCCTTCCATGAAGGGATTTTCATTAATTTGTCTGGCTATTTGGTCATAGTAATGGTAATTCTCCATTCCACTCTCCCTTTGTTGCAATCCACATTTAGAATCTTATAGCTGATGCTCTCGCTATAGTAGTTTTTGTATGCTGTGTAAGAGTAATCCTGTCTTCTTCTGCTCCATTGGGATATTGCACATTATGGAGAAGTTCTTGATTTATTTATTATGTACTGTGTCTTGTTTCTGTCTCTAGCTTGGTGATATTTTTCCAAGCAATGCTGAAATTGACACAGCTTGTACTTCCTCATTACATTACCAGGGACTGAGGCCTGGTCCATGCTAGGACATTAGCTCAAACCTAGCTGAATTAAATCGATTTTCTAAGCAATTAGTCCACATTACTGGATCTGTTCTGCTGACTTTAAGGGCTCTAAAGGTTGATTTTGGTACTCCTGCCTTTCACAAAGAGTAACACCAAATTCAACCTTGCATGGTTTACCTTAGTGTAGTGCAGGTGGAGCACTGTGAAATTCAACTTCCTTGGTCTCCTGGAGGTGTTCCACCGTGCTCTAATATGACCACTCTGTCCTGCACTTTCAGCTCCACTGCTCTCCAGGTGTACAGGAAATGGCCCAGGAGAGTTTGAAGTTCATTTCCTGTTTGGCCAGCATGGCAAGTGGAACAGGCAGGCAGCATACCTCAGCATCACATCTGGCCATGAATTACCAGGGTTGCAGAGGTCCGCTTGCAGGAGCTCCATGACCTTATTGCTGCGTGGGAGAAATAGGGGAATGAAGCTGCACTTGCAGAACTATAGAGCAGCAAGAGAAATGCAGACATCTGTGCCAAGATCTCACAGGACATGGTGGAAAAAGGATACACTAGGGACATTTGTCAGTGCCACGTGAAAATAAAGGTGCTCAGGTGAGCGTGCAAGAAGATAAATCATAGAACACTAGAACTGGAAGAGACCTTGAGAGGTCATCGAATTCAGTGCTCTGCCCTCACGGCAGGGCCAAGTACCATCTACACTAGAGGTTGGCAAGCTGTGGCTCTTTCAGAAATAATTTGTGGCTCTGGACACTGGCATCATTGGCTCCTCTGTGGCTTCTTGCCCTCCCACTGCTGAAACAGTAGAATTCAATTTAATTGGCTTAACGGCCAGCAGGGCAACAGGAGGGATCCTGTCATTAAATCCCTTAGGGATTTCGGCGTTTGCGGGGCCGTTTTGAAAAGGGCCCCATGTAGATGAGCTACACATGATTGAAATGCGACGCTTTTGAAGTGCCATGGCTGGCAGCATGCTAATGAGGTATTGAATATTCATTTTAGCACCTCATTAGTATTCTCCGATTTGGCCATTAGCATGGTGCAGCAAACAGAGTTCCTGAGGTGCCTGGTAGAGGAACGCAGAGGGTTCCTGGTAGAGGAACGCAGAGCCCCATTCCAGCCCATGGGGAACCACATGCCCTCCAGACTATGTTCCATTCTTTCTCCCTGAGGGCCCAGAATGCAGAGGAGGAGGAGGAAGTAAAGGGCAGCTTTCCACTCAACTGTTTAGGGACATGTCCCAAAACAGAAGGCTGACGTACCAACAGCTGTGATTGCAAAACACCTCTTGCCGTTGCTCATCCCCCTCAAAGCTCCTGCCAGGAACTCCTTTACTCTCTGCTTAATTTTGTTCACTAAATAAAAAGGAATAACCTCTCAACAGCAGTGTCTTTACTGCTTATGTTGCACCAGTGGGGCCAGGAGTTCTACAGGGTTTACAGGTCAGTACACATCATATAGGGGGCACCTCCTTAACAGCAATAGACATGACTATCATGTCGCAGTCTGGTCATTCATAAGGCTGTTTTTCAAAGGCTCCCTGATTAGCAGTTCCTCTCGCTGTGATCAGCCAGACACCAGAACAGTAAGGAAAGCACAATTTGTGGCCAGATGATCTGCCTCAGCCTTCCAGACTGTCATGAAAATGTTATCGTTGCTCTCATAAATTGTGGAGCACACAGCTGGCTGCCACCATGAGGGCAATGTTACTTTTGCTGAGGTCTAACCAAGTCAGGCTCCTGAACGTGGTTTTTAAACATCCATTCTGCACCTTTCTGAACAGACCAGAGTTGCTAAAGATGTGCACATCTTGCATGTTTCCCAACCATCCCATGTTGATGTCAGTGAAATGACCCTTGTGATCCACCAATGCCTACAACATGATGGAGAAGTAGCCCTTGTTATTTATGTACTTTGTGGCAAAGTGGTCTAGTGCTAAGATAGGGATGTGTGTTCCATCTATCTTCCTGCCACCATTAGGGAACCCCTCGTGGCAAATCCATCCACTAAGTACTGTACATTTCCCAGAGTCACTGCCCTTCGTAGTATAAGGCTATTGATTGCCTTGGCTACCTGGATCACAGCAGCTCCCATTGTAAATTTGCCCATTCTGAATTAACTGTCCACTGACTGGTAGCTGTTTGGTGTTGTAAGTTTCCGCAGAGCTATTGCTGCACACTTCTGAACTGTCAGAGCAGGTCTCATTCTGGTATTGTTGCGCTTCAAAGCAGGGAAAAGCAATTCGCAAAGTTCCATGAAAGTGGCCTTACACGTGCAAAAGTTTTGTAGCCACTGCTGATCATTCCATACCTGCAAAACAATGTGGTCCCACCAGTCTGAGCTTGTTTTATGGCACTAGAACCGATTTTCCTGTATGTACACAGCATCGCTCTTCTCCAGTGTTTCACGTGTGTATATCTGCATCCTCCTCAGAGGCTTTTTTGCACTGAAGGCTGCTGCTTAGGCTCTGCGCATACCCTGGTACAATGTGTGAGGCGTATACAATGCTTGCCACTACAGTTTGAAGCTGGACAGTGACCATGCTAGCTTTGCAATGGCATCTGTATGGATACCCCAGTGAAAAAGGATGTGAAAACACTGTTTGCTATTGCTTCCCAGCGGGAGGGGGAGGAGGTAAGTGTACTATGGATGCTGACAAAACATACCCAGAGCCACCTGCAGCACTGTTTTTGTCTGGTCAGACAGTGGGAGCTTAACCCAAAATGCAAGGGGGTAGGAAGAACTATGGGATAGGTATCCACATTGCACTGCTGACAGTTGAAGCTGCCCGCCCTACTTGGGCTGTACTCTGTCGACCTCATATGTCACTGGGAATGTAAGTGTTATTGTTTATTTTTAATTCTCTTTCCTCTTTTCTTTTTAGCATCTCTATTGTGGTCTACAGTTCGCAGCCAGAGCTCTCAGAGCACTTCACTACAACAAGGGTAAGGTCAGCGTGTTACTCTGCTTCCCTCTGAAATACTGACCCTCCTTCCCTCCTCGCTTTTATTGTCTTGTAAAGCCCTCCCTTCCAATGATGCAGTATAGAGGTAACTGAGCAAGGCATGGTGCTGCTTCAGTCAGTGCCATTCCTTATGTTAGCCAGAAGAGGCCACTAAAGAAACAGAAAATTACTCTGTGCTGGAGCCTGGAATACATGACCTAGTAATTATTTTATGTCCCTGATCTGCACAGTTCTAAACAAGGGTGCTCAAGAGAGAGTTTTTAATTTGTTCCTGCATCATAGAAAAAGACACTGTCATTAAGCTGTGGAGCCAGCCCAAAAAGGCCTGGTTCTGGAGATTTTTTTGATAATATTTGGTTAGTGTTTCTAGTAAATGAAGGCACTTTAAAGAGCACTAGTGGACATTGCCAAGTAAATTGAACATAACTCCCCAACTATTCATTTTGCCCTGATTTACTAGTGTGTAGCATTCCCCTTGCATTTGAAAATATTTGCTTGTAATTTACATATCATTTGCAAGCTGGGGAAACTACTGCAGGAAAGTACTTAAATGGAGCTCTCAGGAAGTTCTGTGCTCCGTTTATTTCAGGGACAATTTTATTGTAGTCGCATGGTTCCTAGTGCTTTGAGGTTTCAGAAGCCAGTGCTTTCTGACCATCCCATCTGAGACATTACGTGTTCAAAAGAGCAGATCATACTGAATCAGACCATTTTCTGTAAATGTCTTTGCAGTGTCCTTGGTTGTTAGTTCATTAAGAATAACTATTTTAATTGGTAAGGGGGATTTTAACTGTCTCTCTCTTTAATTTAAAGCATCCTGGAACTGTTAGGATACCCTTAGACACTGGACTATACAGAACCATTCTTGATGGCAGCTATGTTTTAGTTTTAGAGTATTTACAGGAGATGGTGAGCTTTCTGCTCCATGAGGGGGCTTGCATAGCAAAACACAAAGCTGCTGTGGGGTGTGGAAATGGGACTTAGTTCTGTTCCTACTGCCAGTGACACAGTACGATTTTGTATAGTTCACATAATCTCTCTGTGGCAGTTTCACCTTCTGCAAAGTGGATATGCTAGTGTGCTTGTCTTCTCTTGTAAAGCTCTTTGGGATCTCTGGGTGCAAAGCATAGGTGCTCCAGGGCTGGAGCACCCACAGGGAAAAATAATTGGCTTCTGAGCATCCATCAGCAGACAAACTGCGCCCCAACATCCTGTACACTTCTCATCTGCTAGTGAGCCCAACTATCAACTCCTCCCCCACTGTCCCAGTGCTTCTGGAGCTCCATGAATAGCTGATTTGTAGCATTCAGGAAGCTGCTGGAGGGCTGGGGAGGAGGTAGGGAAGAGCGGGGAAGGAGTGAGAGCTTGGGGGAAGGGCTAGAATGGGGTGGGGCAAAGTGGAGGTGGTTCTTGGGGGGGGGAAAGGGTCTTATGGGGCAGATCGGGGTGGGGCTTGGGTGAAGGCATGAAATTGGGGCAGGGCCTGCGGTACAGGTAGGATCTATTGAGCACTTCCTAGAGAGAGGGGAGTATTGTCTGTTAGACTAATCATGCTTTTCTCTCTGTTGTTCCATGGAACAAAATAAATATATATAAATAAAAAAAAGTCATGAAGCACAGGTGTTTGCTGGTAATCCAGCAAAGAGTAGTCATTTTTTCCACTTAGAATCACTTTTCATAGATTATAAGACCAGAATGGATCATTGTGATCGTTTAGTCTGACATCCATTTTACATCATATAGACATTTTCATCTTGTAATTAAAACTGTCTTTCACAGTTTTCACGTTGGAATATTGGAGCAGTTTTAATTGCTGTTCACCCTCTGATGTTTATAGCAAATAAGTATACTCACCAGTGACGTCTTAGTTCCTTGTATGTCAGCCCTACTCTGGCCCAGCAAACCAGATGATATATAGTTTACATACTGTTAGTTGAATAGGGCTTTTCGGGTAATGGATTCTTTTCAATGTTGGAGCAAAGAATCCCGCACAGTGACAGTCTTGAGCGAAGCAGAGAAGATTCACTCATATTGCTGATGGGAAAACACTGATAGATGCCAGCTTAAATATCTTTGATAGCTTCCATTCATCAGTGTTACAGCAGTAGCAGAGGATTTGCTGCCATTCATTGCATCCCCAGGATACTCTTTTAATTAGAGCTGTCACTGTATTCAGAATTTTGACATTTCCAGTAGGTAATGTAAGCAACTCCTAAAAGTAGAAAGTAAATCAGCCTGCTGGGAGAACTCATTCTGTGCAGAAATTGGCAGACAAGTGCTCAGGAAGTTTGAGCTCTGAGAACATCAGTGAATGTCAATACTGAGTGCCCTTATGGAGAACCTGTTGTTGGGGAAAGAGAGCCCAGTGGTTTGAGCAGTGTGCTGCTAAACTCAGGGTTGTGAGTTTAGTTCTTGAGGAGGGCCATTTAGGGATCTGGGCAAATAGAATAATAATAATTTTAAAAAAAACTGTCAGGGACAGTGGTAGGTCCTCCTGTGAGTTCAGGGGCTGGACTCAGTGACGTTTCAAGCTCCCTTACAGTTCTATGAGATAGGTATATGTACCAGGTGGCATCCAAGATGTAATGCTCCATTCTTCCTGTTAGTTGGATTCCCAAGGAGATTCCTCAGGAAAGAACTTCTAGCATGCGGAAGCCCTTGCTGCGGTCAGGAGGTACTTCAGAAGCAAGCTTTGTTGAAGGAATTTGGAGCACAGCTATAAGAAATGCAGAAAAGGAATGTCAAAGATTTAAGCTGGAACACTGAACATAATTTGCTGGACTCCATTCCCTACAAATCTGTGTAAAACACAAAACAAATAACAAAATGCAGTTATATGGCTGAATATATGAAGCAATAGCATGCCAGCTCACTAAGAACTGATACCTTTTCATCCCCAAAATGTTAGCAATGGTCTGTGAGCTGAATCTGGAAGCCAGTCATTCAGACAAGACACACCATCTCACAGGGAATGTTTATACAGCAAAGAGAAACCTACGTCTGGACCAAGGCTAGAGTCTGGACTCTGGAACCCTCCCACCCCACAGGGTTCGAGAGTCTGGGTTCAAGCCCAAGCCAGGAAGTCTACGCAATAGTGAAACTGCCCTGCAGCCAGAGCCCGAATCAAACCACAGCTACATGGCTGGGTATGTGAAGCAGTGGTGTGCCAGCCATAGGTGTCAAGGTGCCATGTAGATCTATCCACAAGTCAGTTTACCTCAAACACCAAAGCAATATGGGACATAACAAACAACTCAGTGGCACTTACTGGGGATAGCTAGTGCAAAGTTTGTGAATAGTTACAAAGAAATCTCACAAAACTGAGCATCAAAATAGCTAGTGAAATTCAGTGTTGATAAATGCAAAGTAATGCACATTGGAAAATATAATCCCCAAAATGCATACAAAATGATAGGATCTGAGTTAGCTGTTACTGCTCAAGAAAGAGATCTTGAAGTCATTGTGGATAGTTCTCTGAAAAGAACTATCTACTCAGTGTGCAGCAGCAACCAAACAAGCTAACAATGTTTGGAACCATTAGGCAAGGAATAGATAATAAGACAGAAAATATAGTACTGCTATGTACAGGTTGAACCTCTCTAGCCCAGCACCTTCGGGACTTGACCAGTGCCAAATGAGAGAATTTGCAAAATGACAGGAGGTGAGTATTGTTTAGCAATATTACCCACACTTCCACTGCTTACTTGTCTCTCAGAAGTCATTTAGGGGTAAATTACAGCTAAATAACAGCATAGAACACTGAGAGATGGCACAGGTTGCTGTAAACAAACTTTATAGGCCCACAGGAAATTGGGCCACACCACGAGAAATGGTTGTCTGGCTAGATAAAATCATGTCAGATCATGGATGTTGCCAGACAAGTGAGCTCCAGCCTAGAGAGGTACAACATGTAAATGCATGGTATGCTTACGTATTGAATAACATAAGAATAGGATGTATTAGAATTGGAAAGGTACAGAATTAGAATTAGAAAAGGTGCAGAAAAAGGTAACACATATGGAACAGATTCCATATGAGGAAAGATGAAAAAGACTAAGACTTTTCATCTTGGAAAAGGCCAAATAAGATGTGCTGGAAGTCTCTAAAATTGACTGCTGTGGAGAAAGTAAATAAGGAAGTGTTACTTAGTCTTTACATAGTACAAAACAGGAGTCATCCAGTGAAATTATTAGGAAGCAAGTTTAAAACAAACAAAAGGAAGAAATGCTTTGCACAATGCATAGTCAGACTTCAGAACGCCTTTCCAGGAGACGTAAAGCCCAAAACTAGAACAGGGTTCAAAAAAGAACCAAATAAGTTCATAGAGGGCAAATCCATTCTGTGAGCCCCAATGGTCAGACGTGCAACCCCATACTTTGGGGTTCCCAAGCTTCTGTTTACCAGAAACTGGGAATGGACAACAGGGGATGGGTCACTCAGTGATCGCCTGCTCTGTTCATTGCCTCTGCAGTGTGTGGTTTTGGCCATTGTCAGAGGACGGGACATTGGGTTAAATGACCATTGATCTGATCCAGTAAGCTGTTCTTACATTATTCACAGATAGGCTCTTGGGCTGAATAAAATCTCTTGGCTCAAATATTGCAATTTTGCAGAAGTTTCCAAGGGGTGTGTTAGCAGCCATCAGTATCTGCATTCAAGACATGCAGATGGAAGTTTAAAAAAACCCAGCTTCATGAACTTGCGTAGAGAGCCCCACTGTGCTTCTCAAGCCCCTCACTAAACTACCAATTTAGCAGCGAAGAGCTTTTGTAAGTAGTCTGCCTAGAGAAGGACAAATAACATGCATGAATGATTAATCTCCAGTCCCCTGAGGCTGATGTAGGGGCATTATTTTACTTAGACTTCATATTCTGTCTAAGCCTGAGACTACGCTGGGTTATTTTCTGAAATGGTCCCCACCATCATTAACAGCAGTGCAGCCATTGGTGAGGGAGAGTTCTAGTGCACACAATGCCACAGAGGGCTTACCAGCATTTTAAGTAACCTGGGCCTGCTTCTGCTCCCACTGAAGTCAATGGCAGTGGGGGTGGGAGGCACATGCCTCATGTCAGCTACACAACACAGTGATAAAACCACTGGTGGTGACAGGCTTTTTCTCTGCACCAGGACTGAAGCTGCAGTGGTGTCATGGACTGTGCTATATCAAAGCCTGGTATATAAAGGCTGAAGGAGATTTTAAACTTTAATTGACTCTCCAGCTCAATTTCAAACTGCTTATTCTTAAAGGTCATTTTTGCTGATTTTGGCTTGGTGCATTATAAAATTGAAGAAAGAAACTTGTACTGTTTATAGAGTGTGTGGGGAGGGAGGAAGTAGAATTCTAACAAAGCTCTTGGGGATTCTCTAAACTTTGTAGTGTATCTGAATGGCATTGCACATCAGGGCAGCAGCTGTTTCTGTTTCAGTAGAGTGCCTTTCCTTGATTTGCAAGACTAGCTGATGAAGTGGGCCTTTGCCTAGGAAAGTTTGTGCTCTAAAATATCTGCTAGTCTGTAAGGTGCCACAGGATGTCTCACTGTTGAAGCAAGAAAAAGCATTTTCAGCCTGTGGTTAAACAATCTCTTCAGGCAGGCTGCAATTTCAACACCTTTGAAAAGCACCTACTGCTTCCCTACTCACCGGAATGCATCGATGTTTCATCTCTGGACCTGGTTTTAATATGGTCTTGGGGCAGCTGCTCAGCTGAACAAAGAGTGTAAGGAGATCGGGATGGTGAGTTGCTGCATCAAAGTCCCTCAGGAAGAATCTCTTTCTCTTGCTTCATCTAGTTAGACATCCCTTGACCAACATACATAGCTTTAGTGGGGAAGTCAATAACCCAAAACTGACATGACTCACTCAGGGGGCTGAGTCAAACGTGAAAGTTTCCCACTGATGTCAGTAGGCTTGGATCAGGCCAGGAGCAGTGGTGAGTGAGCTGTATGAGGAAGAGGAGTACAGCTCCCAAGGTTTTACCTCCCCTCCAGTGATGTCAGAGCAGCCCTACTTTTCGCTCTCCTGCCATGTGGGACTTTTGTGTGTCTGCGTGATTGATGCTCATCTTTGTTAATCTGTTGTGTCTCATGATAATACATATTTGCAATAGTTGATTCTTATCTTATTTTTGACAGAATTATTGCCAAAACATCATTGTCCTCACCCCCATGGCCTGAAGTCAAACTGCCAGATCCGATAGAAGAGGCAAAGTACCATGCAGGTAAAGGTGTCCATCTGCAGAGCCCAGCATCAATTCTTCTGTAATATGATAGTCAACCTGAAAGAATGTAAGGCAGCACATCCTTGATTTTTTTTTGGGTGGGGCATTGTTCTTGAAAGTCTACTCCATGTTTCCCCTAACACATTTTAGAGAAGAGAGCTGTTACACTGTCTGCTGGGGGCAGTTAACTTAGCGGTATGCTGCTTTTAATGTGGTTCACTAAGCAATGTGTGGATAAAATATCAATAAGTAACTGCATGTATAATTGTCTACTTGACAAAAAACCTTCAGCTCCACGCCTCCTTTTCTGCATTGTTTTCATTCTGCTCTTTGCATGTCACACATTATACTCCTCATTATTGCTCAAGTGACAAATTAATATAATGAAGAAAGCTTTCTCTCCCACAAATGCTGTTTGTTGACACAGTGAATCATAAAAATGTAATGTCACCATCACTGGGGGAAGTAAGTATTGAACCTGCTTGATAAAATGCATCAAATTTTACCACACAGGTTTCAATGCCATTGGGTCTGATTTTCACAGGCTCTGCTTTTGAGACATTGTAATTTCATAACCTCATAGATATTCACAGTTTTGTGTCATTCAATTCAACATGTCCAGGAGACCTCTGTACAAAGCAGCTGGCTTGCCCATTTGGACCAAGCTCAAATGATATTAAAGCTCCATCTTCAACTCACACCCTGAGAGCATTTGAGTTCTGCATGCCAGTCTCTCTCCCTCACTGTGATTAGAAATGTACACAGGATGTTTTTGTGAGATCACTTCATGTACTGCTAAAACGCAGCTGACTAATAATGATAAAAATAGCAGTGCTGGTTGATACCAAGCTTCAGAGGGGTGGTCATGTTAGTCTGTTTCAGCAAAAACAATGAGGACTCCTGTAGCATCTTAAAGACTAATAAATTTATTTAAGTACAAGCTTTTGTGATCTGGAACCTACTTCAGATACATGAAGTGGAAGTATATATACCCAGTTTGGTGGGTATATACAGTAAACCCTCGAGAAGCGCGATTGCGGTTTGTGTTTAACTCTCTGCACTTAACTCCAGCTGCCCCTCCCCCAGCAACAGGAATTTCGGGATCTCCCCAACTCCCTCCCTCCCCTCCAATTTATTCAAAATTTATTTACAGAGAGGTTGCCCAGGATGCAACTTCCGCATCAATTGAGGGATTTCTGTATACACATGCAAAGGTGGGTGTTATATTATTATGTAGAGGACTAGAGCTAATGAGTCGATTCAGCCGGGTGGATGTGGCCCACTCCAAATAGTTGATAAGAAGGTGTAAATACCAAAAGGGGAAAGTGACTTTCTATAGTGAGGTAGTCACTTCCCGTCTCTACTCAGACCCAGTGTGATAGGGTCAAGTTTGCATATGAATTCCAGCTCTGCAGTTTCATGGTAAAATCTGTTTTTGGGGTGGTTTTGTGCTGAAGTATGTTTAACTGTTCAGATCTCTTACTGAGGGTCCAGGGAGACTGAAGTGCTCTTCCACTGGTATTTGTTACCATTCTTGCTACCTGATTTGTGATCATTTATTCCTTTGGATAGAGACAGTCCTGTGTGGTCAGTGCACATGGCAGAGAGGCGTTGCTGTCTCATGATGGCATGTTTCACGTCAATAGATGTGCAGATGAACAAACCGCTGATGGAGTGGTTGCTGTGGTTAGGTCCTGTGATGGTGTCACTGTTGCTTGAGTAGATATACAGATAGAGTTGGCAACATGATTTGTTTCAGGAATTGGTTCCTGGGTTACTGTTTCTGTGATTTGGTATGTAGTTGCAGATGAATTTTCGCTTCGGGTTCATTGGGGGTAGGGGAGCTGTCTATCAGCGAGGACTGGCCTGCCTCCCAGGATCTGTGAGAGTGAGGCATCATCTACCAGGGTAGGTTGTAGATCATGGGTGTCCAACCTTTTGGCTTGCCTGGGCCGCACTGAGTGAGGAGAAATTGTCTTGGGCCGCATATAAAATATATAATATAGTTAATGTATATAAATCACATAATAATGTTAAAAGTTTACAATCTTGTGGGGCCGCGGGTTGGACACGCCTGTTGTAGATCCTTGATGAGGCGTTGGAGATGCTTTAGGTGAGGGCTGTAGCTGATGGCCAGTGGCATTCTGCTACTTTCCTTGTTGGGCCTGTTGTACAACTGCTGGATTCTTGGTACCTATCTGGCTCTGTCAATCTGTTTCTTCACTTACCTACGGTGGTATTGTAGTTTTAAGAACACTTGATAAAGATCCAGTAGGTGTTTGTCTCTGTCAAGGGATTGGAACAAAGGTAGTTGTATCCTAGGGCTAGGTTGCAGACAGTGATTTGTTCCTTAATGCATATTCTGACCATAACATAAGCTCATTGCTTAATAGAAGTGGGAGTAGTAACAGAGAGTAAGCCGTGCTAGTCTATACACTATCAAAACAAAAAGCAGTCAAGTAGCACTTTAAAGACTAGCAAAATAGTTTATTAGGTGAGCTTTCGTGGGACAGACCCAGTTCTGAAGTGGGTCTGTCCCACAAAAGCTCTCCTAATAAGCTATTTTGCTCGTCTTTAAAGTGCTACTTGACTGCTTTTTGTTTTGAAGTGGGAGTGAAACTGCTTAATTGAAGTGGGAGTGAAACTGGCTTTTGTAATGAAGGTTGCTTTATAGTTTCCGTTGTAACCCCTTGCTTTCAGTTGCTCCTAACTTTTTGTAAGCATCACCTTTAGGGGGTGAAACATTCCCTGCTTTTTACCTCTTTTTGAAATGACTTTTTTTTTTAAATTTTGAATAAAATTGGATCAGCTATTTTTGAGCACACTGAGGGAGGGGAAGGAATATGCTTTCCTTATTGTAAAAAAAATACTCTTTTTTTTTTTTTTTGAACAGCTCGAGGGCTGAAAGGACTGAAGGTAAAAAGTTGAAAATAGACTGAGAACTAGCCCTTATTAGGAAGTGCCTTTCAGTGTTCTCATAAGGATGGAGGTTGATTTGACTAAGTTATGACTTTTAAAAACGGTGTGCTTTGCTTGTGTGGAATATTGTGCACAGTATTTTTGCTACTCTGATAATGTGCATGGCTAAGAAAAGCTGCAGTGCAGATGAATGCATGGATAACTTCTCTGGAAAGCGTACAGCGGCTGAAAAGAACGGTGGTTCTTGCTTTGTGAAATAGACAAAACCTCAGACTTGGGCTTTGCAAGTCCAGTGGAGCCTAGTTCCAGCACCATTTGCAGAGCCCTGTGTCCATTACAAAGTATGTTTCATCCCTCCTTCAGCACCTGGCAATTGTGTTAGGTTTTGCAGAAGATAAGGGATGGCTCCTGTACACTCTGCAGAATGCACCAACGACAGACCCTGGCATACTCCTATTCAACACCTTGGATCTGCCAGATAGAACTTTCTGGTGATGTCTAAACAAATATTTCAGACGTCAGCCGTTCAATATAATCAATACCACTGTAAACCATATCCACATTGTGTTGTTTGAGTTCAGTCAGTCCAATGGTTAAAATTCTCTTGTGGACAGGACTTCAGTCTTTCAGGAAGGGAGGTAAGGTCCATGCTTATGAAATGTTGTCGGTGTTCAGCCAATCCTTGCCACTGCAAATAGGGCCAGTACTGAGATCATGGCTTCCGTGGGAGGGCTGCAGGGACAAAATTTTTGGTGTTGAACAGCTAGACTTTTCTGCTGGCTTTTCTGGCTGTAGCTCCTCACTGATTCCCTCTTTAACTCACCACTTGCTTACAGAGGTTGTACACAAGGTGAATGAGATGATTGCTGCTGGACAGTACGGAAGGCTCTTTGCTGTGGTTCACTTTGCAAGTAAGCAGTGGAAGGTAACCAGCGAAGATTTGATTTTAATGGAAAATGTGCTGCCAGCTGAATGCGGAGATCGAATCCGACTGGAGAAGGTAAAACCCTCCTGATGCTCAGGATTATGTACCTTAACTCAAGAACTCTTAGTTCAGATTATGTCAGCTGCTGTTTGTGATGGACATAAGACTTTATTCCCCACTCATGTGGACCACCAGAGCTTTGATTCTTTCTCCAGACTGCTTCGCTTAACACTTTTGTGAGTATTTTCCTATTTGGAATGCTGTTTCATCCTTAGGAAAGCACTTGACTGCTAGTTGTTTACTGAAACAAAAGTTCACTAATCTATCCTGTGAGCTGAGCCACCTAGTTTTTGTTCACTGTTCCTGCTTCATTCTTATATAAACCCATAGGGATGTCCCTTCATGGCCAACAAGTCAAGAAAACTGCATTCACCCCTATGGAAGGCAAGAAAACTGACTCAGCAGAGCTGGTAACTGTTCCGGTATTTAAGATTATGCTGAGGGCTGGAAGAGAGAGCTGGCTGTTCGTAAAAATAAATAACAGATTATGGGAAACTTGAGTTCCTTTATTCTCCCCTGCTCTCACAGTATCCCCCTGTATCATTTAATATCATGGATGTTTCCATACAAAATGTTTGTATAGCAAAGCCCCAGCAGTTCTGTGCTAACCACAAAGATGTGTTGTAATTCTTTGTGCTTACTAGCAGAAATGCCCTGGATAGAGGCCCCTTTCCCAACACCACATCATAAATAGGTGGCTTGGGAAAAAGTTCCCTAGGAACTCAAAAATCAGTTTCAGAGAAGTCCTGAATATTCCCCTTGGATCTACAAAAGCTCTAGTCCTAACTGTGGCTCCTTTGCCAGGCCTTCTTCATGTTGCTGTGATTTTAATTACCCTCTTACTGACAATGTCAACATAATTGACACTAAAGAGAGATGGAATGAATTGCTCTGAAGACTTCAAGCTCCTTCAGTCTGTGGGAAGGCAGGGAGTTTCCTTTACCAGTTGGTCCCAAGGTGTAAAATATCGGCCACTGGATGTTGTGATTCCCAGATAAACTATCCAAGAAAAATTTTCTGTCCTGGGATTGGCAATACTAATCAACTGTCGCAGCAACCCATCCAAAAGAGACGGAACTTTGGAAAGTGACATAAAAGTTGATTCCTCTCCTGAGCTTCCATAATGTTCATTACATCAGTGGATGAGGAGGGCATGGGAGGAGATAATTATTGGCTCCTTATTAGATGTTTCTATCTTAATCGACTTCTAACACTCAAAATGAACCTAGATAGACTCCTTAATCCAAACCTTGGATGAAATACCCTGAAGTGAGGCCACAGTGTTAATCTTTATTAACCATAGCCAAGCATTTATTTTCAGCATATTACATTAGGAAAGATGCTGGTTTTCTGCACAATTGTTGCTTTAAAGCCCAATATTGCAGCCTGGTCTCTGACAACTGCATGTTGGATCCCTTGTGTGAGATAGGGGATTCCAAGAAGCAGCCTGCTGAGAGTGCAGAGATCTGGATCAGAGTGAAGGAAGTCAAGCATTTATGTTTAATTTTCAAGTAAATCCAAACTATAATCCTATCAGGTTTTTGCAAACAAATGCCTATTTGAACCAGAAGTCAAAAGCCTCAGTTATCACATGTGCATCACTTGTAAATGGTACAGAATAGTTAGTGGGGAAAAGAAAGAGGCTGTAAAAACCCTGTATGTTTTAAACCCTTCCAAGTCTCTGCAAGTCCTGACTGGAGGGATTGGCTGTTCTGTTACTTAAGCAGGCAATTCCTGTTCCCCTGAACCAGAGGACTGTACATGAAGTGAGCATACCCTAAACATCCACTTGTTTATTACCCATCTGAGTGTTCCAGGAGAAGAAGAAAAATGTTGTTGTTTTCCTAAGGAGTGCATAGCAACACTATAAAACTCCAGGGATCAGAGCAGCTACTGTTCACAGGCTTTGGCATGAAGATCTTAGAAGTTCAGTGTCTTTATGTCCTCCTCTGCCTTTTTCTTCCCCTGCAGTGTTCCCTGTAAGCTGTGTGCTCATGTGGCTGCTCAGGAGAGATTCAAATGCCGCCCAGCTGATAAGCAGAGCACCCACAGCTAGATATTGTTGTTTTTACTGCTGGTGCATGTTTGCACGTGTCTCAGTGCATCTAAAATATTTATTCTGCACAAGGATGAAAAAGATTAGGGAGAAGAGCGTTCCACAGTCTTACAAATGCAGAGAGGTCCAAAGGGTTTAGTGGGCTCCGATTAGTGGTCTGAGTGTTCATAAAACACACTCTGGGAGAACAAATCTAGCCTTGCCTGGAAGGGTGTTTATTGAATGAGTCTATTTCTTGGCTAGTAGCTCTCTTCCAGCAGCAGATTGAGGCTGGAAGCTCATAAAAATGCAAATGTTCCAACGCCCAACGTTCCAGGATTCTTGTAAAGTCTTGATAATATTTTTTCTAATTAGATTGTGACCACTGGCTAGTGACCCAAGTGCCTAATTTAATCTCTCCAGGTTTTGCTGGTCGGTGCCGATGACTTCACGCTAATTGGAAAGCCACTTCTAGGGTAAGAAAAACACATTTTAGACTAACATATCTGCACGTCAGCTGACTATCCCAGGGAAATGGTTGCACAATTCAGTCTTGCCAGGGCTGGGAACATACATGAAGTCGGTGCAGCAGGTTGTCTGCAGTGCTGAGGGGGTTGAGCCTGCGTAACTTAGCGTTTGTGGGGAGTTGGATGCACACATCAAAGGGATATTAGGCCCCTAAGTCTATCACTCTCATACAATCCGAGAACTAAATCTCCTCTTCTTGTAACAGACCAAAACAGCTAAGGGTTAAAAAAAGCTGTGACATAGGCTATTTGTAAAACATTTGCACACACACTAACACCAGTTCAGCTGCAAGAGCACTAGCACCAGTGGGATCCCAGCAGTAGAGAAGGCTTCTGTGGCTGCTAGTATTTTAGCCCTGAAACACTTTGGCCCAGAGGAGCCTTGTCCACTCTGGGCTCCCAATACCGCTACCACCAGAGGAATTAAACCAGAGTTCATATCTGTGGGGAAAATTTGCAAACAAACAAACCCAACCCTCTCCTCTCCTCCCTCAACACCCCTCCCCCCCAGCACAGAGCAGGGCTAGAAAGTTAATATTTTGCAATGAAAGCTCAGATTTTATAGACTGTGTAAGTTGTGAGTCACCTTCAACAGGCAATATTTTTGGCACCACTTAAAGGAACATTCCTCTATCAGTGCAGATCTTTCTTCTCGGTGCCTTAAACTCTGCTAATTAATTGGCAGCATGAGAGTACCCTGGCAAAGCTATATTTCTGCACTAGCCATTGGGCACACACTGAAATCCAGGCCTTCCCTGGAAATATTAGGGACCAGGAAGAGCCATCATTTGGTCTCTGTAAGCCCCTCAGAAGTGGGGAAGCTTTGGCAATGTAATCAACTGCAGAGCAAATGGTTGCATTTTGGCGTTAGGTTAAATTGAGATAAAGGTAGTGGAGGAGCCTACGGTGTAAAACAGAAGTGTGGTGTAGGGCTTGGGGGGAAAACAGGCTGATGTGCAACCTGCCCACCACTGTGGTCTGAAACAAAGGAAAATAGGGCACAGCCTATGAGAGATGGTGTGGGCTGTAGCATTTGTGCATAGTTTCCCACTCTCCCTAAGCCACAAGAGTTTTGGAGGATAGATAACAGCTTGCATTAATACAAAGATATTTTGTTTTCCATTGGTTTAAAAATCAGTATGTAAGTGAATGTCCAAGCGCTTATCAGCGTAGAGCAGTCCCTTTCAGCTGCGTTTCCTGGTCAGACTTGGAGGCTGATAGGAATTGTTCTGTTTTACACTGATGGGTCTTTTAACTTTTTGCAGAAATCTAATACCTTCCCAAATGACACTTTTTTAACATCATCAAACAAAACAAAGCATATCTTTCCTCCAACTCCCAGTAGCCCATACCAAGCACCAGGCCTGTGGTCTGCCTTGTTCTTTTCAACCACTAATTGTCCAAGATTTCTATGCAAAAAGCAATATTGAGTGGTATGCAGCTGTCATTTCCTTAGCTTTATAATTTGTACAATATTGTACAACCCCAAAGCTGTGACAGGAAATGATTTGACCCAGAAATTGTAGCAGCATTTTCACTGCTTTCCAATGAGGAGTTTACGCTCTGATCCATTGCAATACCCCAAGGTAATTTAGCCCTAAATAAAGGAGACATGGCATCCTCGGTGGTTCATGTGTTAGTAAAAGAGCTCAGCTTGCTCTAATCCTAGATGCTCTTGAGCAGGTTTCTTCCCATTAAGGTAGCTAGCTATGTTACGCAGGGTTTCCCATTGTCTGCTTGCCCAGTTTGGCCAAGGCTACAGACCCCTGGCTGGCAGATGGCATGGTGCTCCCGGTAGCATATCCATGGGTGGGTCTGAGTAGGCAATGGCCTTATCATTCAGGCCCACCCCCATCCCAGCAGTACAGCTCCAGCACGTGCCCTGCTCAGCCTGTTCAGTGCTCTTTTTGGGAGGTGGGTCGGGGTGTGGGAGCTCACCCAGCTCCTCCTGCCCGGAGTTCCTGCTGGGGTTAGGGCATGGGGCTTGCTCCATTGTTCCCATCCAGTGCTTCAGCCGCAGAACTGGGTTGGGGACTTGCCCTGCTCATCCCAGTTGGTGCTGTTGCCGGGGAGCAGGATTGGGGCATAGGGACTTACAAGCCCCGACCCCCCCGCCCATCTCCCCAGCTGGAGCACTGGAGCAGGACAAGACTTTGCAGCAAAACCCTATGCCCTGTCCTTGCTCCCTGGCAGGGGCACCAGTTGGAGTGGGGCAAGACCCCATGCCCTGACACTGCTCCCAGGCAGGAGCACTGGGCTGCCAGAGTGGTGCAAGATCCTGCAGCACAACTCCCTCTCCCTTGCTGGAGCTGGCAAGTCCCACAGCCATGATCCCATTCCCTAGAGGGAGTGCTGGGTGGGTCGGGGCAACCTGCAGTGTCATGCCCCTGGCTGGAGTGCCAGGTTAGGGGGCAGTGTAAGTGGAGGTGCACTCTTCTTCACACACACCCCATTTTCCAGGGTCTCTGGCCAGTGTCTGTTGCCCCCCAGGAGCATAGAAGGGAGAAAGGTGGCATAGAGGGCTCCTGCCCTCCCCGCCATTGCCTGCTCACCCTAAATCAGTGCCCACCTGCATCCCAGTCTGCAGTGCCACTGTGTGCCACATTGCCTCTTTCCCCCAAAACAGCCACGTTGAGGTTCACCTGACTCCTGTCAGAAGAGAGACCCCTGGGAGCAATACAAAGATTGCCATCACTTGTTACTTATGCCATGTCCTCTGCATGGATTGTATTCATTGTTTAGTAGCCGTAGTACCTGTCACTTTCACGCCAACTTGGGCAAAGGCAGGTACAGTATGAATTCCTCTTCTTTATTAGAAAAGCCTAATGTGGAAATTCTGGCCCCACTGAAGTCAGTGGATGCTTCCCCTTCAATTCATGGGGGCCAGAAGTTTACCTTTGTGATTGCATAATGCAAACAGCTGAGAAGTTTAATAAATTAATTATTTAATTGCTGTAGCATCAGGAGGTCTTGATTCAAGATTAGGGCCTCATTTTGCTTCACACTGTCCAGATTCCTGTTGAGAACGAGGGCCCCATCCTGAAGAGTTCATCTCCATCACTGAGTCTTAAGGACTGGTTCAACCAAACGGCAAAGTCACATTGTTGTTAGACACTCAGCTGTAGTCAGATTGCTTTGAAACGTGGCTTGCAGACAGAAGTTACTTCATGGCACCTGGGCAGGCTCGAGAATCGCCTTTTGAAAGGTCTGCTTTTGTGTGTGTCACTGTTGCATAGTGCACGTGCCTGTATCGAGCATCTAGAGGAGGGAGGTATAGTTATTTCCTTGGTGTTACACCTCTGGCTGAACACAAGTAAGGCTCATGAGAGCTAGGACATCTGGCCCACCGGTAACCAAAGTCTCATTTCTGAACCAGCTTTCCCTTCACCCCCACTCTGTTTTTCAAAAGTCTTGTGGCTTGCGGCCAATAACTGCACTACTTAAAATCCTGACTCCTGATTGCTTAAAGCAGCCCACCGAACTTGTTTGAATCACTCTGTCCTCACCTATCTTGCCTTCAGAATGTCAATTATATTTTTGGGATTCCACAGCGCTGGCGTTAGTTCCTGGACTTGCTTATGCGCACAGAATCTAATCCTGCAGTGGTGAGGCAAGGGGAAGCTATCTCTCTCGATGGCTTCAGTGGGCACAGGGTCAGGCAGCACAGCTCCCTGATAGAAGACATATTCATGAAGTACCTCATCCCCTGCTTGTCTTTGCCTGAGCTGTTTTCTTTTTTAAGCATTGCTTTCATGTGCTCCTGGAGACCCTGATCAGGATTGGATTACCATTGTGCTAGCTGTGGAGTACCCCCGTTTCCAAGGTCACACTCTGCTCTGCAGCTCATTCACATGTGGCCAATAGCCATGTTTATTAAGCCCTTTGACTGGCTGCTAAATACACAGGCTGAATTTTGTAGGTTTTCCTCTAAGAATTCAATTTCTTTTAATATTGCATTCCCAAAAGGTAGACGTTAATGCCGACTGTAAATGTTTCAAATCCTTTGGCCCTTTCATTATCTTATTGGGGGGATCCCCCAATCGCCGTGTATGTACAGACAGCCATTTGTCAGAAAAATGTGCTGTGAGCATCCTTTGGCAGAGAAGGGAGAACAATAATGAGCTTTTAATGCAGTTTTGGAGCAAGACGTGAAAAACTACATCTTCCATCACGCACCACTACCTTTCATTACAGTCAGAGCATCTCAAAGCAATGGACTGGGTTTCTTATCCTAAATTGAGGCTGATTTGTTAGGAGAAGGCCTGGCAGTTGCTCAGGCAGGTAGCTTATTCTTCTATGTGGACCTTATATTGCCATCCTTTCTGTCCACCTCCAGATGGCAGATAAAGAGTCCAGGGTGCTCTTCCAAAAGGGAATAACCTCATGGTCTGGATCAGTAGTTTTCCTCTCAGTAGCTTCCAAAGTACGAGAATATATGTGAGAGCTATTGCTGAGTACCACATTTCATGTGTCTTTGAACAATGAGTCAGTGCCAGGTCAAAAGAGAAGGCCTTGCATGCTAGGTCATGTCAGATGGGAGCTTTGAGAACCATTTGGCCATGGATATCTTTCACAGAGAGGAGATGGGAAAGATTTTATCACTAGGTGATGCTGTTTCTGGCAGTAGGTTACAGAATCAAGACATTACGGCCACATTCTTCCATGAGTAGTCTCTTGGCAAACCTCCCACAGATGTCTGTGAGAGATCCATTCTGGATCTAGGAGAGCATGAAGTTCTGAATTTATGTCTGGATTTCTTCAAATGCAATTGAAACCCCAGGAGTAAACCTACAGCAGACAATGGGTGGGAGGGGAAAGAGAGGTGAAATGATTCATCTGAGGGGAGACACAGCTGGTCAGAGACCTGTGCTCTATTAGTTACATTACTAGAAGAAAAATCAAATCCTGTTTCTCTTACCCATAGTCTTCTCTAGGAGTACTCAGCTGAGTCACACTAGAAGAATTTATAATTCACTCTGTAAATGCAAATGCCAGTACTTGCTCCAATGCAGAGCTCTGTAGAAGAGTGACCAAACAGTCTGAGCCCAGTATTGAAAGTTTACTGAACTTTAAGCCAAAGAGGAAATTTGTAAAAGCTCCTGGTGCATCAAGTTTCATTGCAGGCACTTTCCCAGCACTAGTAATTTGGGATTCCCAGCTCTGAGTGTCATTGCAGACTTCCACTGCTAGTCTATCAGCATCGGACATTCCTAAGGCTATGTCTATGCTGCCCTGGAAGATTGACACACTCAGGATCGATCTTCCGGGGTTCAGTTTCATGCATCTGGTAGGGACGCATGAACTTGACCTAGTGGATTTGGCAGTCAACCTCCCTCTCCCTTTGACCCTCTTTAGTGAGGACGGCCAGGTAAATTGATTGCAGCTACATCAATTCTAGCTGCACAGTTGCCATAGATAGAATTGCATATCTGCAATGAACTTACTTTTCCTAGTGTAGACATGGCCTAATTCCCTCCCAGAGAGGCAGAGAAGTACGGCCATACAGACTGTCATGGCACTTATCTAGTAGGAGTTGCATAATCAGTCCTGCATTTCTTCAGCTCAAAGCCTATAAGTGAGCACTGCGGAGATGCATTTACCCACTCGCTGCCGGGGACTTGCAGTTTCCACAGGGAGGGTTCTGTCAGAAAGAGGCATTATGCTGTGATACTCTTCCAGGGAACCTGCCCTTTGATTACAGCAGGACATCATTGACTATGCACTGTTTCTTTTTTGAATTATTATTTTCGTTTTTCAGGAAAGATCTCGTCCGCGTGGAAGCCACAGTTATCGAAAAAACAGAATCATGGCCAAAAATTAACATGAAATTTTGGAAAAGGCACAATTACCAAAGGAAAAAAAGTAAGAGGAAAAGAATACAGCACTGTCACTTCCCACTGCTTTCATGGTCCAGAGCCACAGAACAGGCTTGTAGCTGACAGTCCAGTGACACAGGCATAGCACACGCTGTCTTTGCAACTCAGGGCACGGACATAGGTGTGGTACGCAATGCTCACAGGAGTGCCCTGATGGCACAGGGACATGATTCAGTACCCAGTGTCCCCCCAGCTCAGAGCACAGACGCAAGTGTGGTGCACGATGCTCACACGAGTGCCCTGATGGCACAGGGACATGGGCTCAATACCCAGTGTCCTCCCAGCTCAGAGCACAGTACATGAGCCCACTGAACAGCACCCTTGAAGCTGAGAGCACGGACGTAGGCCTGGTACGCAATGCCCTCGGGAATGTTCTGCTGACACACAGTACAGAGTTATAGGCTGCATACACAGTGCCGTTGTGGCACACAGCAGAGGGACATGAGGATGATCCCGTGGTGCCTGTGGAGTGCCCTGATGGCTCTCAACACAGCAACATGAGCAACATGCACAAGTCCTGAGAGTTCTGAGCAAAGTGACCTCATTTCCTTTCTCCACGATCTGACACTCATCACCAAAAAGGCCATTTAAAATACTGCTTTCAGCACAGGGAAGTGTTGCTGTCCTCCCCGAGCCTCTAGTCTTGCATATTTATCCACAGATGTTTACTGGTCTAAATAGCATCTCGAACCAGGCTTTGATTACCCTGGCAATGAGGCAATTCTGGAGTTTCTTCCTGATTTATCAGAAGGAAAAACAATGAGGTAGAAATACTGGGCAAAAGTAAAACGTGATCTGCCCTCACAGGAGCTCACCATCCATGCTCCCGCCTTCACTCAGGCTCTGTCTACCTGAGATGGCTTAACCAGTGTAGTTATATTTATGTGTCAATGCCAGCAAAAGTAAAAAGTGTAATCTACTCCAGCTCTTTCAAATGATATATGCTGTGCTGGTAAAAGCACAGTTGTTTCAGAATAACTGTCTGCATGTGGGACTTTATTACCCACACAGTAGTGCTGGCAAGATCATGTCTTATCCCATCCTGTATCAGGAAAAGCCTTCTAAAGTAGACGTAGCCTTAGGTCCAGATTTTCAAAGGTATTTAAGCATTGCTGAGCGCCACTGAATTAGATGCCGATTTCTCATTTATAACTATTGATGGGATTTAAATATCAAAATGCCTAAACCTTCTTTGAAAATATTTAGGCTCCTAAATCAGTAGGCACTGAGCACAACGGTGTCTAAATAGCATTACAGTTCCAGGCTTGAATGTGTAAGACACATTAATGCATGATCTTATTTGTCTTCTTTCATTCTTTTTCAGTTATCGTGCAGCCACAAACTGTCCTCCGGATAAACACTATAGAAATTGCTCCTTGTCTGACATGATCGAGTGTTGGTCGAGTAGGACTAGGTTTATTTTTACTGCTTTAGGAAGTATGGAAATAAAGCACTCTTCTCATTGGAAATTATTGAGCTTTTTATTATTATCTGTTATAGAAACCAATTTTTACTTTCTTTAACAAACATTTTTGTGAAAATACTATTTATTGGTGTTTATTTGTAACCAATCCCTTCTGAAATCCTGCATCCAAGGATCATTGACAAGATGTTTGATTTCAGGACAGTTTATCTTTGCCTGAACTCCCCACTGCCCTCTCACAAGCAGAAGGCCAGCATGGAAAAATGAAAGCAAATGCTCAGGTACTTTTAAAATTGACAGCGACCTAGTGGTATAAAAGAGAAAAGCCTTGCAGCTTAGGCCCTGATCCAGCACAGCAATTAAGCTTGTTTAATAGCCCTGTAAATTTCAGGGGGACTGCTCAAGTGCGTGGTATTAACATGCTTCAGTGCTTTGCTGGGTGGGGTCTAGAGCATGAACATTGATGAACCCTAAAATCAGGCAAATAGACATAAAGTGTGTAGCATGTGTTTCCGCCCTCTCCCCAGGACACAGTCAGTGCAGTAGCATTCTTTGGGAGCTCAACACAAGAACAGTATGATCTGAACCCTGTCGTTCTATAGCACTGCAGGATAATGTGCTATACAGTACGGTACAGAAAAAACGAGGAGAAGGGACAGATGAACCTGGTGTCTGCAGGACTTGCAATGTGCTTCGTGATGGAGCAGTGCAAATCCATGTTAATGATTAGCCAGAGGAGATGCAGCTGAGGAGATAATCCTCTTAAAGGTGAGCCAAAAGGCCTGATTATTTCTAAAAAGCTGTTCAGAGTCTCAGCCCATTAGCAGAAGTCTTATAAATAGCCTTAGAAATGACAGATCTTTGCAGTATTTGAAAATATTCTTTTGGCTGAGTTCTGGATCCTTTTATAGCTGGTGGCACTAACATCTAAAACAGAAGTAGGGCCTGTAAGCTCTTAGGGACAGGGCTTCTCCTTTTGCTCTGTGTATGTACTGCACCAGCTCCTGTCCCTGGGTTTGCAATTGGGACTCCTGTGCACTACTTCCTTACAAATAAAAATGTAAGGAAGTGTAGGTAGATGGCCTTTTGGCTAAGGCACTGAATGGACTCAGAGATCTGGATTCAGTTCCTGGCTGCCACAGACATTGTGGGACCTCAAGCAAGGTGTTTAATCAGTGGCTGGGGACAGGATTTCCCTTTCCACACTTGTCTGTGCAGATTATAAGACCTTTGGGGAGCAGGGACTGACTTTGTACTGTGAGTGCACAGCGCTCGGCACAGACGCAACCTCATTTGAGATGTTTTTGGGGTTATAAATTGAATACATTAATGTGATTTTGTGGCTCTCCTGGTTCCCATTACTATCTCGAAATCCACAGATCTTGTGTTGTTTATGTAAACATTTGCAAGCTGAAATAGTTGCTCAGGAATCACAGGATGTGCTCTTTGTGCACTTCCTTTTAACCTGTGTGCCACGTGTTCCCACTGGTTGTAGGACTCCTTTCTTGATCAGACATGCACATGCCAACAACTCAAACAGTTTGCAGGAACAGTTATAAGGCTCTGAGACATGAGGAGAAGCACTCAGTGTGATGATAGAGCTATTTCTCTTAGATCTTCCAGCACATTGTCAGAGTAGCTGTCAGATTCCCTACAGCTACTGCATACGGTAAAGAATGGCCCTTGCTTAGCACTTCTTAGGGGAGCTAATATCCCTTTCCAAAGTGGATGAGACTAAGCCCAAAGAAAAAGTGCGAAGAAGGCCCAGTACCTCATTTAAAAATCCACCTGGTCCTCTTACCACCCTGTCATAACAACATTCATTATCAATATGCTCAGGTACTCTGTGCTGTGAGCCTATCAGGGCTTACCAGCTAAGCCTGGTTGCTGTTAGGTAGCACTTGAATAGATGCCTCTGAAGGATCACTAGGTAATGCAGGAAACAGAATTAGAGGTTCCAATAGTGACAGCACTACACAGACTGTACCACTATAGCTATGCCAACATAGCCTGATTGTGTAGATGCAGCCAACACCAATAGAAGGGGTTTGTTTCTCTAGTGATGTAGGACCACTTCCCTGAACAATGGCAGCTACGTTTGTCCGTTGACATAGCTGCATTTACACTGGAGGCTAAGTTGGCATGGTTGCATCAGCCAGAGCAATTTTTGGTGGCTGTCTTAAAGGCCCAGCTGCTAGAATCAAGAGACCAGATAAGAATCTCTTCATTGTTTAAAATAACTGAACTTCCAGCTCTCTTGGTTATTTAAAAAAATAACTTGAGAATATGAAGTGAGTGCCACCAAAAGGCAAATAAAAAGAACCTACCTTTTATGATTCAAAAAAACACTCAAAAGTTTTCTGTTGGAAAACACAGGTATATCAAAATCAAAACACTTTGCAATATTGTGTCCTATTTTCTGAAATTTCATTTCAGAGGAAAGAAAGGGTGGGAAAAAATCCAACAATGTCAAAGTGTCTCTCTTTGAATTTTTCAGTATGAATCCTTTCCATTTTCCTTTTGGCGTGACTTTGTTTGTTTGTTTGTTTGTTTTTGTTTTGTAATATAATGAAAACAGGAGGAAATATTTCCCTTTTGTCAAAACTCCAACTGTTGCCTTTCAAATGGTTAGTGATAATTTGCAATGGGCTAGATTAGTGGCTGTGCAGGCCTTTATTTCCTGCATTAAGCTGATAATTTAGACAAATCCCCAACCCCAGTTTTTCAGTCACCAATCCAAAGAACTAAAGGGAAGCAGCTTGCAGTTTTGTGCAAGAGACCAATTAATTTTGGGTCTGATTAAACAGCATTACAATGAATACATCAATCACCCTCAAAAGCAATGAACTGTGGCACTTCAATTTTTTCTGAGTGGGTTTGTTAGCCAAAAAAGAACGCTTTTGAAATTTTTATTAAGTAGAAGGGCTAATATTGTTCTTTTTATTCTCCAGATGTCACCCACTGGTAATATTTGTCTGTTAAGCGTGCCATTTGTTGATGATTGTGCAGGGGTTTTAATATCCCCAAAACAACAGTAGTCATAAAAATTAAAGATGAAAAAGGCTCATCAAATTTCCCCCCTATGTGTTCAGTGCAGAATTGCTCCCTGCAGCATATTCTACAGTGCTGTGTCTGTTAAATAACTCAGAAGATGGGGCTGTTATCAGTTCCCCTTACAAATTAATCTTGTACTCCTGAATAAGCCTTACTGTTAAGAAATTTCTTAGGGTGCTCAGCCCACATGCTGTGAGGATTCATTATTGTGGTGCAATGTAATGAAGCACTACATACTTGCTGAAGTGTTATCACCATATCCTGCCCCATTCTTACAGAGATGGGTATAGGATTGTATCTCAGCAAGTTGTGTGAACCTATCCATTCAGACACACTGGCTAGGGAAGGGGCAGCATCTAGTTACAATAACTGGAATTCCTTAATACTGAAAGTCTCTACATGTCCCCTACTGCAGCATGTTTCCAGCTATATGAAAATGCAGTTTGAAAGGTTTGTGGAGTTTTGAGGGTGGAGTGCTAAGGAAAAGCTATCGTAAAAAAACAGAGGGGAATAACTTCTTTTTTCTTTATGCTATCAGCTTTGTGAAGTGTTTTTGAATTCTTTCTATCTCAGATTTATTTTCTCAGTCTGATACAGACACGTTCTGGCTGCTAATAAAAAACAAGCTGTGGTGGTTAGAATTCAGAACCAGGAAGACTAGTAATAACAGGGAATTGTGTTGGTTTGATTTCTCTGTGTATGGGAGGTTTTTTTTTGTGACCAAAGCTAAGTTTTTAATACATGGGGGGAAGTGGGGATTGTAACATTTTGGCAATAGGTGAATGCAGTTAAAACTTTTCTGTCCCTGTCTTCCAGCAATGCGCAATCGAAGATACTGAGGCCAGTAGTTTTTCACATATTGGCTATGTCTACACGTGCCCCAAACTTCGAAATGGCCATGCAAATGGCCATTTCGAAGTTTACTAATGAAGCGCTGAAATGCATATTCAGCGCTTCATTAGCATGCGGGCGGCAGCGGCGCTTCGAAATTGATGAGCCTTGCCGCCGCGCGACGCGTCCAGACGGGGCTCCTTTTCAAAAGGACGCCACCTTCTTCGAAGTCCCCTTATTCCCATGAGCTCATGGGAATAAGGGGACTTCGAAGTAGGCGGGGCCCTTTCGAAAAGGAGCCCCGTCTGGACGCACCGCGCGGCGGCAAGGCTCGTCAATTTCGAAGCGCCGCTGCCGCCCGCATGCTAATGAAGCGCTGAATATGCATTTCAGCGCTTCATTAGTAAACTTCGAAATGGCCATTTGCATGGCCATTTCGAAGTTTGGGGCACGTGTAGACACAGCCATTATCTCCTATTTATGTAATATAAAAAACAGTGACTCAGATTTTAACATGCAATGCTGATTCCATGGAAGTAAGTGGGAGTCTTGTTGTTGACTTCAGTGGAGATACTGGTCCACAGACTTGCAAAGAAAAATATCAGGTCCAGTCCCCCCCCTGAAATTAATAAGAATGCATGTTTATTTCCACAGCAACAATTTTTTTTTAAAAAAGCTACATGTTATCTAGGTGTTTATGGGCAAAGTGGCATTGTGTTCTGTACAGGAAGAATGCTGACTCTTTCAGAGTGAATTTTCGGAGTATAGCACTAGATTAACTATAGAGACTATGGGGATACCAATGGTGGTGACAGAGTGTGTCACAGTAGGATGACGGTATTTGTAAGATCACTAATGAGATGGTAAAATTTTCAAAAGTACCTGAGTTGGGCTTCCTGGCCCAATTTTCAGAAGAGACTTGAGCACTTTGGAACCTGAGTTTCATTAAAAGTCAATGAGACTTAGGTTCCGAAGCCCCTAAATCAATTTTTAAATGGGACTTAGACTCCAAAGTCACTTAGGCCCTTTAGAAAAGTTCCCCCAAGATTTTTGATTACCTCTCCTCCCTTTCAGATCATTGAATTGTGAGGAGAAGGCATCAGTCAGAAAAGCAACAGCTAGTTATTTTTCTCTCCAGCCTAGCAAAATTCAAATGCATTTTGGTCTCAAAATAGCCGGTGACCCATGCTAAGATATCGCTTAGATCATGTGGTGGGAATCACATGCTCCATGACAGTAGCTTGGGGTGATTTCTTGCTTCATCTGCTTTAAGGCAACTGTTGCTTTTTATCTGGCTGCTGAGAGAGTTTTATTTGTAAAGACACAGTTCACTTTGAATCTCAAATATTTCCAAATGCAAACTCTGCACATATTTTCACTCTGCTTCAAAAGTAGCAAGGCATAATACCAACTCTCCTGAGCATAGATATTTCAATATAATCCAAAATGCATTCAAAACAATGCAGACTTTCCACCAGGTCCATTGCAACGTGCTAGTTCTCTCGTTAACCTGGATGTCAGTTTACATAACTGCCAAGCATTATGCCTTACTTTCTACCTATATTACAATAGAGACTAAGAGCCTCAACCAAAACTGAGACCCAATATTGCTGTGTACTATATGGATATAGTAAGATACAGACCCTGCCATAACGAACTGCCACCGTGCTTCCATGGGACACAGCTAAGGATGTCAGATTCAGGACAAACTGCAGAGAAATGGGGCTGACTCCTCAACTGGTGGTTAGTCTATTATTAGATATACTTGGTGACAGACAAAGTCAAATGTTTGTCTCACCCCACTAGTTAACAAAAAGTCAAAAATGCATTCTCCTTAGGAATCCCAGCCCTTGTTTTACCATGAAATCTAGTGTTTGGATGGTGAAACAAGGGCTGGGATGTCTAAGGAGAATGCATTTTTGACTTCTGGTTAGCCAGTGGGATGAGACAAACATTTGCCAGGTTGACCAGGCTCTCTTGATTGGCTCTAGACTGATTGTCCCAATTTCACCAAAGGGTTCTTCTGACTTCATAAGATCAGTCATGTGCCCAGGTCAAAATATTAACTTGGATCTTACCCAGTAATTATGCGTTGCAATTCTTTAAGATCTGATCTCTAAAAGTTTATTTATGAGAGCTAAGGAAACGGGACAGATACAATTATTGCAAAGTTATTGTATAAGGTTTACAGGAGTGATGGAATAAACTCTAGTTCACAAAAAGTCTTTCTGGAATTTATGTAAACAGGTTGGGGGGGTCATGAGTCCTTGTTCAGAGCTTCTGTGTTAATAATCCAGTCCAAAGAAATGAAGCAGGAATTTGTGTAATTGGCCACATGAGAGTTTCTTGCACTTTGTTCTGAAGCAGCTGTGCTGGCCACCCACAGAGGCAGAGTACTGGATTGGGTCGCCCAGTGCTCTGCTCTGCCCCGACAACTCCTGTATGAATGGAACCATGCAGCCTTCTCCTGTTGGGTACACTCTGGGGCATGTCTAAATAGAAGGCTCTGCAGTGGTATTAATCCCATGACTCCAAGGCCAGCACTTAACAGGGTTGAAGCTGAGCGTAATGGAACATGACAAAATGCCCTCCCAGGCCTATTGACTTTCTGCCACGAGGAAGAGAGCAAACATACAAGTCTAATCCAGACTTAAATTGTTTAAGTACAGTAGGTGAAATAGGACAGGAATATGAAGACAGAGTAAGGGCTGGGAGGAGGAACAGCAACTGCTATGGAGCACCGCTTCCCATTTCTCTTTTCTGACGACAGCTCTTCCTGCCTGGGTTAGAGACACTACAGTTCTATGCCTTGCAGCGAAAAGCAATTAACACTCATACTTGGCTCTGGGAGGGGCAGCTGTTCCAAAGCCCACTGCAATCAATGGGAGTCTTAGCAACTGGATCCATGTAACACTGTAATTATACAGCAGATATATTTCATAAATTCAGTACAAAAGGGCTTTCACCCTCCTTCCCACCAGAAAAGTTGCCTTTCACTTTTTCAGTTGGAGCAAGGGCAAGTGAAGGGGGTTTTCTGTTTTTTTTTTATGTTCTGAGAGCTGTACAAAGTGGTGGGGTAGATATGGACAGCTCAGTTACTTTGTGTGCATTGCCCCAGGTTCTGCCGTTAAGTTCTTAGGTCTTCTGTGTCCTTGACTAGAAGCAGCAGGTTGATCAGGCGCTCTTGGTTGGCTCTAGACTGGTTGTCCCACTAAATATTGCCAGAGTACAAGTGCCAAAAGTGCAGAAAAGTCCCCACATCACACTCCCATTGTTTTTCCTCCCTCCTGTTCTTCACACAAATTCCTTGGGACGTCAAAAGGAAGCATGGTCACCCTGTCCCCAACCCCTACGGTTGATGATGTGGATGAGAAGCCGACAGAATGTTTAGCAGCTCTGGGGACATAATACATTTTCTGCAACAGTCTCTTAGGCTGAAACTCAGCATGACAGCACAAGGTCAATGCCCTATTTGTGCCCTCAGCACAGGACATTTAAGAACACATTGGTTTTAAACAAAGGCCACTTCACCCATAAAACAGGTGACATGCAGTCTTTGGGAGAAAAATTCCATTAAATCCCATCATCACATAGTGGCCTCGCTTGCAAATTTACAGTCACACCAGCAGGCTGCTCTGGTAGTGGACAAGAACAACAGGTGAACAACCAAAATGGACCTCTGTTTTCCTGATATTTGCAAAACTTCTCTCCTGGCCTGCTATCATGTGCTCATGTTCTCCTTCCTATGCACAGGGTGTGCAAAGGGGCGGGAGAGGAGGTCCTTTCAGAGATTGTAATATTTCCTAAACGGGGGTGGGGGAGCACAACCCAATCAGCTGCTGGGTTTCAGGCTCATCCATCTCATTAAAAAGGTTGAAATATGTTACAGTGTTTATGTCTCTGTATTCACACTTATATACTGATTGATGAAGTTTTACATTCTACAAACAGACTTACTTTCTTACCCATGCCAAAAGGGTTGGGTTTTATTATTCATATGGACACAATCGAACCTTCCATCGGTTTGTATTACATTAGACAGGGTGAGCGGCCCAACTAATTGCAGGGACTAAAAGTGGGGTCTGATTTAAAAAGTTTGCTCACCCCTGCCTTAGTACCTTGCCTAGCCAAAGCCAGACTCCCCATTAAGAAATGAGGAGAGTTATGTTTTGTCTTCCCACCCTATTGCTACGTTGACTCTACAGCGATCTGGCGACAGAAATTACTGTCAGAAGAGTTCTTCCAAGAAAGCTTCTGTTGACAGATCGCAGACGCACACAAAAGTGGATCACTCTGTTGACAGAGAGCAGCTGGACTGCCCAGCTGCTCTTGAGAGAGAATGGCCAGCCAGAAGCACAGCAAACAGGGCTTCCCGGTGACCTGGAAGCCTTGTGTGTTGACAGAGGGCCCCCCTGGAGCATCCACACAGCTTTTTTGTTTACAGATTCTGTCAAGAAAAGCATTCTGCCTCATGGGGGAGAGGCAGAAGGATGTCAACTAAAGTGCTGAGTGTTATTGACAAACCAAAACTCTCTAGTGTAGACATAGCTTAAGCCTATGCCCAGAAGGCCTGAAGCCAATGTGCCCCTAGTCACTACAAGTAAAAGCTGGGGAGAGGACACATACAAAAATAAGTGGCACAGTAGTGAGGGTGACAGTGCATGGTTAGGTTGATTCAAAATCCCTCCTTCCCTCTCAAACCAAAGTAATATACTAAATGCTTTTAAATTAGTGCTTTAGAAAACAGGTATGTTAAAATGTGGTGGTCAGCTTCTCCTGCTTAAGCTGGGATCTTGTCATCTCCCAGGCAAACAACGTTTGGGTGATTACATTGTTCTTGGGGAAGGAGAAGGGACGGTCTCTATGACAGACTGTGCTCTTACATTCACAACTTTTAAAAATAAGATGAATTTTGAACAATGTATGCCTTGTGAAGTATCATACGAAAATGTGTTCACTGTCATTACTGTCCTGGTGAAATAGGCGTAGCAATGTTGCGTGTAAAATGACAGGATTCCATTGCACGATATTATTAAGGCATATTGCAAATATGGGTGAAAAGCCCAAACCAGTTCCTCACAGCCAAAGGCAAACTGATGCCTCAGCCACGTGTCCAAAAAAAAAACAAAAACCTGGGGTATGAGTAAGAAATTTATGTTTTAACTGGTGAGTCCCATGTAAACAGACTGGCTGTCACTTGAATCCCAGTTGGAGATGATTCTCAAAGAGGAGGATAAGATATAAAATGAGTAATGGAAGGGCAAGGAGGATACAAATCACCTCTTTCCCCTCATCTCTGTTCACAGCATCAACATTTGAAACACTAAAGCATCATTGAACTGGAGGAATGGTCCTGGCTGAAAAATCCAGCCAGACTGCTGTGAGCATGGGCTGAGAAAAACTTCTTTGCTTCAAGTTCATTTAGCTTTTTAAGTTAGCTGTTAGTTTGCATTCTACCTTTTGTTCTTTGTAACCAATTTTGACTTTTATGCTTCATCACTTGTAATCGCTCACCATCTATCTGTAATTAATAAACTTCCTTTATCTAAACCAGTATGTGTTCAGACTGAAGTGTTTTCAGGCCTTCATTTGAGATAACAGGGCTTGTGCACATTGTTTTGTATTAATTAAAATTACAGACTTTCTACTTGTACTTGAGCTTATACTACACAAAAGGGAAGAGCTGGACAGTAACAGATGCACATTTCTGAGAAGATGTCAGGGACTGAGAATTGATTGGTGTCACTTTGCAATATAATTCAGGAGTCACCAACTAGCGCACTCATATCATTCCGCTGGAAGTGATTTTACATGCTAGAGACGTGTGTGAGTGGCCCGGGGTGCTTACTCACATAGCAAAGCAGTATAAAAGGCACCCCGGTTGAAGACTAGAGGGGAAGCAGCTGGTCAACCATACAGATTGTACATTAGGATGTTAGTCTTTCACACAATTACTTGGTACTGCAAGGAATCAATATGGGGATTCAGGAGGTGGTATCCTTGCCTTGGAGTCATTAATGTGCTAGTAGAAGAGCTTTCTCAAAGCTCCTGAGCATTTGTGGCCATTAAAGATCCCAGGACTCTTTGCAGAAGTAAGGTAGTGAATACCAGTGTCTCAGCTAAATTACAGCTTGGGAAACTACATGCTTCTTAAAGTTCTCTTGAGGTTTCAGCTGGATATGAAATTCCCCACTTGTCCTAAAACATTGCATGTACATAGCACAATGGATACAAATCTGTAGCAGATGGGAATGGAATACACAGCTTTCAGAACCAAAAGGGCCCCACCCAATAGATTACTACCACTTGGCTAAAAGAGAATCTTTATTAATTGATACAGCATTAAGGTTTTTCTCCTCCGTATAAGTATGCAATAAGGGTGACAGGATCACATGCACTTGGGCCGATCTTACATTGCAGCCAGGTGAGCAGTTATACTCAAATACTCTGGCCAGCAAGCTGTGCATTGTCAAAGAGCTGCCAAGACATACTGCAGAGGTGGCTGATTTTCAAGAATGAGGGAAATGTGATTTGAATATTTGTAAAGTTGGTTGCACCACTTTTAGGATGCAAATTGCTACCTTTAAATGCAAGGTACAGTTTATCATTATTTATTTACTTAGACTGTTACATCCACTGTTACACGCAGCTGTCATTGTGTTAGGGGGACATCTTAGCACGTATAACAACACCTTCCACCCAAGGAAGATGGCAAAGTAGGGATCTATTAATTAAGCCCATTAACAGATGGGGAAAATGAAGCACAGTGTTTATAGGACTTGCCCACAGTCATACCAATTCAGGGTGCCTAATCATCCACTCCACTCTCTAGGCCACACTGCCTCCCACAAACGATACAGACTTTTAATGTCACAAACAAAAACCTCTCTCCAAATGCTAATCCAATGAACATTGTTTTGTCAGTTTGTGTGCATAGCACAGTGTCTGCTGTTGGGGTAGAAGAGGTATTTCACTAAATATTGGCTTTCTGTTCCTCTCTGTGGTCGGTGGGGATAAGCAAAATGTGCACAGTTATTTAATATTTTCTGGCATATTTGCAAAGGCAGAAGAAAGAGCAGAATTGAGAGAGAAATTAGTCAGTTAACGTATCAAATTTGATAAGGGAAAATAAAGCAGCCGGCCTCTATATACACAATCTGCGTTGCAATGCTGCAGCCCAGCTGTGCTTCATAACCTTACATGGCAAAAGAAAGATCATATGAGAAAAAAGATCATGGTGTGGAATTATGAAATCGTGTTAACTTCATTTGTAAACATGCTAGTACAGTCTCTTGGCCTGGCGCGCTCATTCTCTCCTTGTTCCTCTCTCTAAATTATTGTTTGTTTTGTAGTCGTACCTACCTGTCCCAACCAACACCAAGAGCATATTGTTTGTGCTAGGCATGGTACACACACACAGGGAGAGAAAGGTCCTGCCCTGAAGACCTTACAGTTTAAATAGATGAGACAAAGGAAGCAGAATTATCTCAATTTTACAGAAGGGAAATTAAAGCAGAGACAGATTAAGTGATTTTGCCCAAAGTCACAAAGAATTTTGTGGCACAGACAAGAAGAGACTACAGATCCCCTGGCTCTCAGTCAGTATCTTAACAAGAATGCTACGCCTCCCTTCGGATCTGTCTCCCTCTACATAGAGATACATCCATCCTCTTCTAAAGAGTGAGGAGAGCTATTGGGGGCTAGAAGGGCACTCTTCAAGTGGCTGACTCAACTTCCTTTAGCATCAAACCAAAAGAGTTTGAGGCTAATCTCCCCATAACCCTCTATCAATTGTATCACATTACAGACAAATGTTCTATATGGTTTTACCTTAATGAGCTCAGTCTTATACTGGATGATGCCACCTGATTTAGGGGGCTCAAGTAAAATTTCCATGTTGACACTTGCTAATTTGTGGCTCCCTCTTCAAGCCTCATTAGGTAAAGCAGAGTTTTGCAGAGCAGGGAAACAGCTGATGTTAGTGACCCAGAACACCAACCTGGATTCAAACAAAGGCTCCTATCACAAGTGAGAATAGACACGCTCACGCACCCAGCTGAGGTCAGTGCAACTAACAGGCCTCCTGGTACTAACCTTATTGATTTTTCCAACACCCGTGTGCTGTAGATGTTTGGAATGTGGAAATTACTGCCATAGGTCCATTCAGCTCAGCTAACTATTCTCTCTCAAAGCAGCTATATGCTGCAGAGCTATAAAAAAAGATGATGGAGTTCATTGTTTTAATGGAGACATTCTTCTCCTGACTGGTAACTAGCTTTGTCCAAGTGCATGAGGCTTGAAAGCTGTTTTAATATTTATCCTAATAACAGAAATAATTCTTCAGTTCTGTATCCTTCATTGGTCTTGGACAGTGAATTCAGACATGTAACCATTCATACTGAAATATGTGCAGAAAACATACAAATTGCCAGAGTCTGTTTTCAGATCTAAAACTGGGTAACTTCCTGAAAGTCAGGAAAGTTATTACAAATTTACCTAGGTATAAATCAGAACAGAATTTGGCCCACGTTTTGTGTCGGGTTTACTTTGTAAAAAACAAACACCAAACAACAGAGTTGGCAATTTAGAGTGATCCAAGAAAACATTTGGGGATCAGCATTTCCCTGACATATTTCTGTAGGTTTGTAGCAACATTATCCTCTTTTCATCTGCTTTGTCCAGTCCAGGGCCAGGCCAAACAGTGCTGGCACAGTTCAAGGCAAAGGAACCTTTACTTCCACTCTGTAGTCTCTTGAGGGCACCCACTGCTGATTCCACAGGTGTCATGTCACTAGGTTGGACAACAAAGTTTTTTCCCCTTCTGACTGAGACTTTTGCAGACTGTACAATTTCTTGTATAGACTATAATATCCCCAACAAGCCAGACTGTCTCAACCAGCCAGCATCTGGGCTTTGCTTCTCTTTGAAGGCTAGAAATTGTGAATTTGCCAGCAGCTGTAAGTTCCTGCTGAGATATTCAGCAAAGGTCCCCTTAGTGCTATGATGAATACTCCATAGACAGGTGTTAGCAAAGAAGTGGACTGAGACTCGGGGCTAGTTTTTTAAGCAGATGACAGAGATTCCTTGCCCGGAAACTGCCATGTATATGTGAATGAAACTGGTGAGAAATAGCAGATGGGAGGGAGCCTGATGTGGGACGATTGACTAGGGCACAGGTTATTTTTTTTATTGTTTTTCATAGAATCATAGGGCTGGAAAGGACCTCAGGAGATCATCTAGTCCAGCTGCCTGCTTCAAGCAGGATCAGCCCCAAGGCCCAGAGAAAATAATGCAATAATAAGGATAAGAACAAACAACTAAATTTCACAGTCGGTTCAAAAGCGTCTCAAGATGTGGTCCACAAAACACCCATTGACTACCCCCGGGGCTCGAGGACTCCTAGACGTGCAGTCACCGCTGGCCTCTCCCAGGCTAGGAGGGGGAGGGAGACAGACAGCTACCCCAGAGGCAAGGAAAAGGCAGCGAGCCGGCACTGAGGAGTAGGGAGACCCCGAAGCGGGGTCTGGAGAGCGGATGGGGGGCTGAGGAGAGATTCCCTCCCCCACCGAGAGTGGGGAGCCGCTGAACGGCTGGGGACAGCGGAGGTCTCGCCTCGGGGACTGGACTGGGGAGCAGCCGAGGTGCTGGGGAGCGGCTGGGGAGGGGGCCGCCCGTCCCTCCTGGGCGGAGCTATCTACTCCCCAGCTGCCGCCTGCGCACCCGGGAGCCAGAGCGGAGCTGCCCCGAGCCGGAGTGCGGCGGCCGCGAAGCATGGAAGGGGCAGCGCTCTGAGCCCCTTCCGCGGCGGCAGCAGCATGAGCTTCCCGCGGCCCCTGCGGCGCTCGGTGAGCCTGAGCCCGGGCCGCACCCTGCGGCTGGTGGTGCTGGGACAGGGCGCCGTGGGCAAAACAGGTAGGGAGCCGCCGTGACCCCGCGGGGCAGCGCGTCGCCTCGCCCCGCTCCCCTCCGCTCCGCCAGGCGGGGGAAGGCTCGGCCTGCCCGGGACCGGGCTGTAACTCCTCCCTCCGGCCGCTCTTCCTTTGCCCCTACCCGCGTGTCATCGGCTCCCCGGCCGGACGCAGCGCCAGAGTCCTCCCGGGAGAGCAATGGGGCCAGCGTTCGAAAGGGGCTCCCCGGGTAGCCGGGCCGTGCTAGCTCCTTGATGAGGTCGTGCAAAGGGCAGGGGAGTGGAGGCTGCTGGGCTGGACGTGCTGAGCTTGCACGGACTCCCGGCGGGAGCGAGCGAGGCCCACGCTCCTGAGACCCCTGCCTATGTCCCCGTCACCCCCGGCCTGCAGAAACGCTCCTCAGAGTACGAGATCAGCGGGGCTTAGGGGAAAGCAGAGACTTGTGAGTCAGTGCCCCAGAGCGTCTCGCCACGTGAAAGACCCCGGGAAACACCGAAAGGCCAGGTTGGAACTCTGCACTTCCTGCCTGTGTGTAATCGGTGAAAGGAAACAAAACTCTCGCACCCTGTAGTTGTAAGTTTGGGGGTGCTTTGTTTTTTTTTTTAAAGTTGAACGACTTTTACTGTACCTCGAATGCCTTTCTGTAAGGTGAGGTTTGGGGACCACAAGGCAGGTCTAGTAAACAGAAGACTAGACTGGGAGTAAACCCTTGCTCTGTCATTCACTTGCGGTGACTTGAAACAAGAACTCCCTCTCCCATACCCCTAATTGTATGTCTTGTCTGTTTCGATTGTCATTTATTTGAGGCAAAGACCATTTTCTACTATGTGTTTGTACAGTACCTGGCAAAATGGGGTGGGAGCTATAAGGTTTCTGCTACTAATAATGAGATATACAAGTTTGCGGTGGTTATGTGCATGTAAAAAATCTCTGTTACTGGGGGGGTAAGCAGGGTTGGCAGTTGAAATGAAAAGTTCCCCATTTAAACCCCAGGAAAGTGTTGTGGTTATTTTGTGTTGAACATTTTTCCACCATTTATCTACCCATTCCAGATAAATGTTGCCCCTGTCTGGTTCACAGCCAATATGGAGATTTCACTGTGGTTGCCGGTGCTCTGTTAGTTGTGAATTTCCACTGAATTTATTTCTTTGGAAACTGGTGAATTCCTTTTTTTTCCTGTCAGTGCAAAAAATCACAGCTTTTTGTTTCTTCATGGAAGTGAAATAATCTCTTGGCATGAACATCTTAACTTAAATGTTTGATTTTTTTTTTTTGATTTGTTTTGATTTGAGCATATGAACATGGGAGGGGGGGAATCACCAAGCCCAGACTTGTAGGGTTGTGGAAAGAGAATTAAAAGTGCAATCCATTCCAGACAAAAAACCAAAAAGCAACAGCAGTTGCAAAGTAGTAGTCTTTCTCCACCAAGAAAAAAGGCAGATCACCGCACCTCCATTTCAGCTCCTCAGGAACCCCTACCTCTCTCACCAAATAAATAGGCACATTGCCTCTATAGACAAGCTTTGCAGCAGATTTCAAAAGTCAACACCACACTTAGGCTATTTCAGACCAGGAAAAAGAAGGAATACCAAATTTGAGGGAATCCCATTGGAAAACATCCTGCCAGCAGCCACTAGTACTGGACACAGTTGTAGCAAAGACAGCTCCTAAGGGTGGCTCTGATGTGGGTGTATTAAGTGTGAAAAGCCCTAAACTTACAAGCTACGTGTGGGCAGAGCCTGCCAGGACACTGTGTAGGTGAAGGGATCCTCCCGCACCCAGCTGCTTGTAGAATTGGGGCCTCTGTGTGGTATCCGGGCCAGGACTGAGTAATTGGAAGTGGGTAGAGCAGATGGAACAGTAAATGATAGTCACATGAAATGTGTTACGTGTGGAAGAATGATGGTAAGACACCCTCCACCCCCAAACGAACAGCTAGTAAATCTTGTCACCTCAAAGCTGAATGTATATGGTTCTCTCATGCTCCTTAAATCATCAGATGTATCACAAAAGCAAAGCATTTCAGAGAGAACATACTTTGATTAACTAGGTGCCAGGGGATTTCAGGTCACCCCTATTATAATTCAAGGTGGTGTCTTCTGTTTTCCATTGAAATTGATCCCGAAAAGAATTCTCTCTCTCTATAAAATGACTGGGGGGGTGTGTGTGTTTGTTGTAAAAAGATAAGTGTACTAATGTATGTGAAAGGTTAATACAAAGAGAAGTCCTATTGTCTTGTTGTTTTTGCAGATACAGACTAACACAGCTATGCCTCTGATACTTGAAAGGTTAATGCTTTTGGCCTTGCCCACTCTGGAGATTTGTCCTGATTGCACGCTAGGCATCTGCATAGCAGCCACAAAACAAGAGAGTGTCTCCATTGCAACTCAGAATGAACCTCCCAACAAGGATATACTGGCTCAAGGCTTGCAGAAACACCAAAAATAGCTACATGGAAGTTGTGGCCCTGGCAGAGGTTCAGGCTAGCTACCTGAGCTGGTGCCCACCCTCCTCCTGAGTCCAAGTTCAGCTGGTTCTTGACTTGGTGCTGCAATGTCCATTGCTGCTTTTTCTAGCATGCTACAGTAAACTCTGTCTTAACCAGCATTCTACCATCCAGAACGCTCAAATAACCAGCATTTTAACCAGAAGTAAATTTTAGTTACATATAGTATAGTGAAAGTAAAAAGAAAGAGTATAAGTTTACAGTGTGCAATACGACTGTTGTTGGTAAATAAAGTACTCTGCATACATTTTTGTTTGTTCTGACTATTTAATCTTGTTTTTCTTCAGTCTTATGCATTGCTAGATATACCTCTCTATTAGCCAGAATATCTGGCAACCTCCCAGTCCTGGAACTGCCGGATATGAAAGAGTTTATGGTAGTAGGAAACTCACACAAGTCGGTCTACCTAAGCTAGGAGGGATGCTCACAGCTGCAGAGTAGACATAGCTTCCTAGTGCAAGCAGCTAAAGCTGTGCTTATAAGCCACAATTTGCAGTGAGTCAGGTTAGCTCAGTTTCAAGTAGGGAGTGAACTACATTGGTGCTAATTATAGCTTCTAGTGGCTTTGCATATCTACATTATGGCTCTGCATCAGTTCAGCTTCATCGGGGGTTGAAATCTCTGAAGTCTCGACTTTACTCCTAATGCTTTTGTCTGTACACCGTGTTATGACCATTGCATGTTAAAATGAGTCAGTCCCTACAGTGACACTGACATCTAGCTTACTTTTTAGTTTTAAAACAAAGATCGCAAGAGGAAGTCATCAGCTGGTTGCCATTCCTGGAGACCATAGTCGCAGGCTGAGGGAAGTCATGCCTTCCAATTGCTTGCTTTTCAATAGTTGCTTTGAAATATTGTTTAGCGAAAGCCATATCTCAAACATCTGATGGAGTCCTGTACTTATCGGAAGGTGAATTCTGATGGGTGATTCCTACTTTGGACTGTGGTGTTCTTCATTATGTCTGAGCTTTCACAATTTTAGGATATTAGCAGAGCTCCACAGTTAAATGTATATCCCAGTGTTCACTGACAAGACCACCTACTACCCTGTGTTTGGGGGTCAAGACCCAGACATGTTTGATGATGACTCAGATTATTATTTATAATTTATTTTTACATAAATATTTTGAGGTCCCAGCTGAAATTTAGTCCTCCTTGTATGAGGTGCTATGCTAAGAGACCATCCAAAAATGGTCAAGACAGACAGTTATCCCCAGTTTTCAGATAAGGAAATGATGCACAGACTCAGTCACCTGCCTTAGGTCACAGAGGAAATATATAGCAGTGCTGGGGTATGAACCCAAGGCTCTTGAGTCCAGTGCTCTTTTGTTTTGATTTAAATGTGACCCGGGATGGTTTGTAACTCACATGTGGGTGCATGAAAATCAGAGAATGAGTAGTTGTTATTGGTCAAGCTGAAAAAGCTATAAAAGCTAAACAAGCTACACAAAATGAGGAAAATGAGTTTGAGAGACAAGGTGCGTGAGGTAATAGCTCTGAATCTGATAGACAAAGTGGATGTGGTAATATCTGACCAATTTCTGTGACCTCCACGCCCATTCCTGTGTTTCTTTTTAGTTGTCTCTTGTATTTATTTGGGGTCCCAGGTTTAGCGGATTCTCCCCCCCCCCACTGTAGGGGGGTTCTTGTAGCTGGGGGGGGGGGGGGAGAATCCACTAAACCTAAATCTTCTCCCCCCCCCTCCACTTTCTCAGTCCACCATAGGACCAATTTCTGTTGGTGAAAGAAATGAGCTTCCAGACTGCACAGAGCTCTTCAGTGGCCTTATGTAGCTCAAAAGCTTGTTTCATTCACAAACAGTACCTGGTCCAATAAAAGATAT